>NC_142393.1:10338446-10668446 GCF_059441095.1 Idiotropiscis lumnitzeri
AGCTAGCTGTTATTAAACGCATGTATACAACTGGCATGTAAAAATGAGAATAGAATGAATCATTTTTTGTCTTTCAATCAGCGCCCCCAGCCATTCGTGTCATGTCCAGGTGTACCTCGTTGTCACGCAGGCTTGCTTGTTTAGTTACTCGGTTTCTTCTTCTGTCATTGTCAGTTTATTGGTCCTGGTTCTGTTTTGAGTGCTGTCCTATGTTCCCGTTGTACTGTGTGTTTTTTGTTTCTTTGTTAATTGGGTCTTGTTTGTTGGACTTTTGTATATGAGATTGGCCTCGTTTGTTGTTTTGTTTTTGGGAAAAAAAAAAAA
Source organism: Idiotropiscis lumnitzeri (assembly GCF_059441095.1). Lineage (NCBI taxonomy): Eukaryota > Metazoa > Chordata > Actinopteri > Syngnathiformes > Syngnathidae > Idiotropiscis > Idiotropiscis lumnitzeri. The sequence continues at coordinate 10,338,771 of NC_142393.1, forward strand.
ATTGAGTACATCACCAATACCCTCAACCGTCACATTTGGAATGGTACAATAAGTGAATATATTAACAAACTGAAATTTCACAGTTCAAACATTCTTCATGCATAGGAATGAATAGCCATAAAAAAACCCTCATAATTCATGCATGAATTGATTCATCTAAACATATGCAAAATATTCTCTTAATATAAATATACAATGCAAATGTTAGCTTCATACCTGACCCACAGACTTCTAAATGAAAACTAACCTGCAGGCTAATACACACACAGACGAACAGCCACACTCAGAATTGTCTCGCTCGAGAGGCCCCGATCATCTCATGCAGGTCATTGCCCCCACCACCCACGAGGCAGGTTCAATATTTATGGGTCGCTGCCGCATTTTGCCATCTCAGCTTGACAAAAGTGATCAGCATCTCAGCGTGCTGCCTGTCAAAGCGGCCGCTGCGTACATCATTATGTCACGGACTGTCACTGTCGGCGCTGCAGGATGTGTCTGCCTCTTGGCCATCAAGCAGGTTTCGCTGGATGCAATGATGAATTGATGCATCTTTTTTTTTTTTTTTGGCATAGTACTGGCAAATTATCAAGTGACACCAATTTTAAATAGTAAAAAATATGGTACAACCAAACAAAATCAGTAGTGGATATAATTAATTAACAAAGGAAATGTAGTTTTCTCCCCGCCCACATTTCAAAACAGTTCCGATGTGTTTCAATAACATCTGTGACATGCTTTCATCATAAATACTCCAAAGACCAAGAATTACCGCATACTTTACACACCAGACTTACTCTCTTGGCTGATCATGTTACCATGACAACCAGGGCCACAGCCTGAGCTTTGCGACTATCAAGGCTACGCGGGCTGCCTTTCGAGTTCTCACCGGTAAGTGTATGCATAACATCGGCGGGCTGGATCTCACAGGTGAGTTTGCGCTTTCGGCGTGCGTTTGGCTGTCTGTTCTGCCAAGACGCTCGGCAGACATTTTTGATATGAGAGATTTTTTACAGTAGATAGTCTTTCTACAGCCACCAGAGGGCGCTTCCACTTCTTAAATCAAAACGTAATTCTTCTCCAAGGTACGCTTCTTAAAATTAGAGTTGCATCATTCATTTAAACTGTTGGACTTTGGAATTTTTTTTCTTTTTTGGTTAACAAGAATATGAAATGAAATTACTCCCTTGTCCAAAAATAGATGGAAAAAAAATCTGTCAGGATACAATCCAGTAAATAACTCACCCACAACCACCATGCAATGTATTATGTAAATAAATACCGTATAACTATACGACAAATAACTTTGCCTCGAACTGAATATTCTTGAAGAATATTTTGGCATTTTCTATATTGCATATAAAGGTCAGAGCGAGCTGGGGCCAACCTCAGCAGACTCTGGGTGATAGATGATCGATACCCTGGACTGGTCGCCAGTCATTGAAAGGCCATGTAAGGAGACAGACAACCATTCACACTCACATAACCAAAGAGTTGGATTGAATCCACACTGCCGCAGGGAACTCATTGGCTTTCCCACTGGTATCAAACTCTAGGTCCAGGGGGCCACATCTGGCCCAACACATCATTTTAAGTGGCCCGCAAAAGCAAATAATCTTTTTGTATAAAAAAAAAAAAACAACAAATTTTTATGTGTTTCCTTAACTTCTGACTTCAAAATCAGTTCTCCATCAATTTGTTGAGTATATGTACAATTTAATGATATAAAGATGAAACGTTCACACTCATAACGAGCCCTTGAGGTTAACCGTACCTACAATGTGGCCCATGTCCAAAACGATTTCGACATCCCTGTGCTATACCATCACTAACTTGATTTTGAAAAAAACAAACAAAAAAAAAACAAACAAGCAACTTACATACACCATACTGTATTTATTATTATTATTTTTTTGTTATTTACATTCATGCAGTATAACAGGCATTCCTCAATACATTCTGCTGGGGGCGATGAAATAATGACCCTTACATATAAGGACACTGATCAGTTTAGATTTGGGTCACAGTTTTATTGCTTGAATAATTCATTTCTCCATTCATTTTAATATCATACAACAACCTTGAGCAAACTGGAGCCCATCGCAACAGAGCATAAAATACGATGGACACATTGAATGAATGCAGGTCACCAATCAATCACAATGCTGACACAAAAACTAACAAAAATATAAATAAATCGATTCAGTCTTACAGTTGCCAAAGGGCAATTATGAGCCACTCATTAAGATCACATTTGTCTTTTTGGTAGTGGAGAATCACATTGTATGCGCGTGTGTGAAGTAAATGGAAGTAGGAAGGGGGGTTAAACTTACTGGACAGACTTTTTGTAACATGTCATAGTTAACTATTTGTATTCATTAAAGAACCGACTGTACACTAAAATGATGGGAGAAAAATAATCTACAAACTGAAATTAATAATGTATTTTATTTTGCGCAGCTTGTGGTCTGCTGGGCTGTCCTGTCTTCAAAGGGCCATAAGTCAAATGTTTGTTCGAAGAAAAAAGTCATTTGATATTATGATTCTTTTTATTTTCAACCACTTTTCAAACTAAATCAAGCCCAGCGGCAGCGTCTTCACATTATTTATGATCGCACCTGGAAAGGCGGAACAAAAGCTCCGCCAAATGCTCTGAAATGTTCTGATTGCTAATGCTCCTGTGGATGTGTGCGTAGGCTGGCTGTTGGTAGGAATGAAACTAGATGTTGGCTGCTCTCCAGCTTCGAGGGAGGCTGAGCGACGCCTCGGCGCGCTGAAATATTGATTGAGAGAGCTGAAGCACCCGCAGGCCCCTTGGACAATTCATGCGCAAAAGGTGTGAAAGTTCAGATTGCGCGCAATGCTGCACAGCCGTAGCGTTTAACGCAAAGACGCTTTGATGGAGGGCCACCTTCCGACTTAATCAACACGAGCTCACCTCCCTTTTCCACTTTTCACTGTCGTGTTGCATCAAGATGGAACTCCTCAAGAACGCAGTGACACGTGATTCCTATGAAGTCATTCAAAGATGTGCGTCCTATCAATGTTGATGGGATCCCCCTACTTATTTTTCAAATGTCATAATGCAGGTGTGGGCAAACTACGGCCCGGGGGCCACATGCGGCCCGTTAAACGTTTTAATCCGGCCCGCCGAACTTGAAAAGAATGAAATGAATAAACCTTGTTAATGTTGTACTGTCTAAATAATGTGTTTTTTTTAAAGATATATTTTGTTGGAATTCTTTTGTTCACTTTCATTACAAATTAAATTTTTATTTTTATTATTTTCTCCGATGAGGTGAGGTTAACAAAACACTCCATCCATTTGCTACTGGTCCGGCCCCTCTGTCAAATTTTAGAACCCGTTGTGGCCCGCCAATCAAAAAGTTTGCCCAACCCTGTTATAATGTATACTGTGGCAGCTTGTGACTTTCCACGGCAGCATAAAACTCAACGGCTTCAAGAGGGATTCTATCACCGTTACCTGTGTCACACGACTGCCAAGGACAAGCTAAGGCACACGCAAAAGGGCACCACCCTCTTGCACACACATGGACAAAAATGTCGGTACCCATCTGTGAGTGAAAGAAAGAACACAACAATGACGAGAATCCGACGGAAGTAATAAAAGCAAATGTTATTAGTCATGCTCTGTCTTGCTTGGTTTTGGTTTAGAATTGAGTTTCATATTTTCCTTGTGTTCTTTTGTCTTTTTGTATTATTGGCTTATTGGGTCCACCTGTGCTTGTCATTCCAATCGCTTGTGTCAGCCAATCAGCTCACAGTCTTGTCCAGGTTCTCCTTGTTGTCTCTGCAGTTTAGTTCCGGGCTTTTTTTCCCCACTCCTGGTCGGTTCAATGTCAAGTGCCCTGAGTCCATGTCATGTCAAATTGCTTTTGTTTGTTTGCAGTTCAAGTCCTTTTTCCTAGCGTTTGTTGAGTTACTTTTATTATCCCAGGACCTTGTTTGCCTTTTGTTTTGTTTTTTCGTTTGGAAATTAAATTTCATTTGACTTTTTTTTTTTAATTTCATTTCAAACTATTCCCTGCTTCCCTGCATTTTGGTCCACGGGCAGTCTTCTCCGCATTGTGTGACATTTCTGTTTGTGTGCCATTTTGAAAAATATATTCCATGGCTCAAAAGAAGTTGTGAAACACTGACCTTGACATGGAGAAATGTATGCAATATCTACCTCAACTGCAGTGAGTTCAATAAAAAAATAAAATAAAAAAAAAAATTAAAAAAAAGCTTTTCTTTTTTTTTTTTAAATTATTTATATGCTCACTTCAGTTCTTGAAGTGTAGTAAAGAATTCTGATTGTGCCTCACATCAGAACGCGCACCGGCCGTGAATGAAAGGTAAATTAGCATGTGTTCCTGGGCTTCCACATGGCATGACAGCATCAGTGTACTTTCCTCTTGTGATTGACACATGCAGTCGCCCTCGCTACTCTGGCTTCTTCCACGCTTCTCCTCAGTCAAAGAGTAGGCTGCTGAGCTCTGTGTTTTTCAAGAGCAATGCCAGTAGGCCTTTGATTCATTTTTTAATAGACCCCTGAAGCACAAGCACCATCCTCTGCCTTTTTATGTTTCCCCCCTCTCCTTTGCCTCCCCTCATTGAAAAAGTCAATAGATCTACCACACCTTTCCCCTCCCTCGTTTATGGCATCTAAACCAACACATTGCTTCACGTGATACTTCATTTTTGTTTGTCTTGCTCCCGTGCAGAGCTTGCTGCCCCTACAGGAGTCGTTCTATGTAAATGACAAGAGAGCAGTAAAGTATTGGCAGGAGTAGTTGGGATGCAGCAATAGCTTCATTTGTGGAAATGCTGGCCTGCGCTCATGTTCCTCCAGCTCCTCTGAGACAGTCAGAGACGGTAGGAGGAGGAGGAGGAGGAGGAGGAAGGCAGCCAGTTCATCTCGTCCCGCTCTCGTCCTACTTCTCTTTTCATCGCCCTCCCCCCCTTATCCCTGCGCTTTTTCCTCTCAGTCTTACGCCTACACCAGTCGTGACTCGTGCGCCGTCTCCTGCTGCAAAGCTCCATGCTGTCGTGGTTGCATGTAACCACTATACAGGAAAAAAAAAAACAACTTAAAGGATGTGTACTGCACGCGTACGTGACGGCGACCCACGGCGCGCGGCACGAGCGGCCGTCTCGTCTTATCGGTTCCAGCACCCACCCCCCCATGCGCTGTGTTGTGACCGTTAATGAAAATATCCTACTTTACAAACATATAGAGCAAAAACGGAATTAAATAGAATTCCTTGCCGCTCTTTCTGGTGTATGTGACCTGGAGGGGGCGCTATAACACGGTAATGTAGACACAAATGAAGAAGAGATTCATAACTACCTTCTGTGACTCGGTAAGCTGTGGAAATGTGAGTCAACTTGCATCCATCCATCCAGCCCTTCATTTTCTGCATCTCAAAGGATGAAAATGATATACCAGTGAGTATCGCGATATTGTCTGTGTTGATCGTTAATGTTAAAATGTCTCCCGCTTCAAGTGTTATAACACCACCAATAATACGTAATTCATGACCTAGGTGTGGCAAAAACAGATCAAAGCTTCCTTTTTGAAGCATCGTCCATTCTCTGCCAATCCGCTGTCAGTCACGGTCACCAATGAATGAAGAATTAACTACGACTAGTGTTGGGAATCGGCTAGGTACAGTATTCGCAAAAGGGTTTTGGAAACTGTTATCAACATTATTTTTAATTCACTAATCCTTCCATCCACTCAAACAAGAAATTCACCAGAGAAAAAAAACAACCATAAAAACAGTAGGTCAAGTTAAAATGACAACAAAAACAACATAATTTCTCTATTCTAAGTAACACGAGAGTGTGTGGAAAAAAAAATGGGCTAAAGATTCAATTCATGAAGTCAGTGATAAAATACACGGAGACAGTGTGAAATATGGTAAATAAACAACTCCGATCTTAAGTCAATGAATTTAAACCGTGACAGAAGTTTCCTTCATGATTATCTCTGCCAGTGCTGCCCTCTGTTAGTTGTGGATGGACACGCGTGCACACGCACACACATACGCGCACATGCCTACACACGAGGGAGGAGTCAGTGAGTGAATAGCTGCATAATTAAAGCGACAGGAGAATTCATCAGACAGTCCCTGAACACTGGCTGTGACAGCGGACATCTCCAGGCTGAACAGTCGCCCAGGCCTATCATGGTGTATTTGAAGGACAGGGACCAGCAGCCTCTGAGACAGTCCAAGGAAAAATCAATATGTCTCTGGCAAGCACGATCATTAGTCGGAGTGGCTTCGATAAAGAAGTCAGGCTGCTTAAGAACCAGAGTTCTGTGGAGATACATGTTATAATATAAAAAGAAAAACCGCCATATGTGCTGTCATATTAGTCGTACACGGGAATTTCCAAATGCAAGTCCGACTTTGAAAAGAGCAAGACAACTCGCAATATAGCAAGGTAAAACTGCAAGAAATGAAGTTATGGTCACAAAATGAAAGTCTGAGAGAAAGTGAATCCACAATATCCAAAATAGCGAGGAAACACTTTAACTGTTTCTTCCAATGGAACATGCAAATGTAATGCGGCAAATTTGGACACACCTAATGTGTTTTATGTTACACGTGATGTTTAAAGATTAAATACAAAAAACTTATACTTGCACTCCACCGAGTCCGAACGCGAGGTGCCTGCGGGTGCCTCCATGTTTCAAGTGTCGAGGAAGAGCAGAGCCATGTCGGCTACGAAAGTGTCTTGTGTTCGCTCATGGATCGTCTCCATGGAAACAAAAGCCATAGTTGAAGACTGCTTGAATTTGGACACAGGTGCGCTGTCGAGATGCGGTGGAATTTACGTCTTGTGGCCGACTAACTTGGACTTTTGAGGACGCAGCCTACAAATTCGGACACAGCTTGTGACAGCACAATAAATAAAACACATGAAGTATATCTGAACTTTTTATTAGCTAATGATCTACATTATATTGTAGCGAATTAGAAGACAGCACTTCTTGCCATTTTCTTTTGTGAAGAAGTTTTTTAAATCCTTATTAATCCTTATACCACTGGAAATAGAAATGCGATTCATTCCAACTGCAGGCGACCGAGAGTTCAGGTTTTCACGATGCTACGTACTGCTACTCATGGGAAATGCAGTCCTTCTTTCGGCAAAGCACTACCACATTTGTCCACAAGGCGTCGCCATAATTAACAAATACTGAAATCTTAGCTGGTGTTGCAATATTTTAAGTTAATCTTTACGATATTCGTCATTTAGTGGTTTCACCAAGGGCGCATTCTGGAAACTCGATTGGTGACATTTAAGTTTAAGGATGCATGGTTAATGCCTCGTTACTCAAGTTGTTACACATAGCAACACAATCAATTTGATCTTTGAATGATGCAGCTTGACAAATGAGAGTTTTTAACGCGTATATCACAAGATTGACCTTGTTTGGCCCTCTAACTGGTCATAAACAACAGTCAACTGACAACCGTGTTTCCTCACTGTTTTTTTCCTCAGTCAACGTCAGTCTTCCTGTGCTGCTCTTATTTACCCCGTAGGGAGGACCTCAGCAGGTGCGTGCACACCTGGCACGCAATTATAATCAACTACCTGTTTGAAGGCTTACCAGCACATCAGTTTGGTACTGAAATTAACATTTGATAAATTGTTCTTCACATATTAGGTGAGGCTTGAAGCAAATGTTGAAAAAAGCCTGGCCTGTCTGAATGTTTGGAATTTCAATCACAGACTCCTGGTTTTGGATGAACTATTAACAATACTGAGGAAAAAACAGGGAATTGATTTAGTCCTGCACTTGTGTTGAGTGTAATTCCCACATGGATGCTACCTGTCCCCACTGTTAGAATTGCCCCCCCCCCCAAAAAAAAAGCAATTAGAGAGAGAGAGAGAGAGAGAGAGAGAGAGAGAGAGAGAGAGAGAGAGAGAGAGAGAGAGAGAGAGAGAGAGAGAGAGAGAGAGAGAGCATACACATGATAGCCATTGTGGAATTTTTTATGTCCAAGAAATCCATTAATTTGCTAAAATGCTCTCTTCCTGCTTTGGTGTCCAATCAAGCACAAATCATAACATAAACAAGTATGAATGCGTGATAAATGGATGCAAACGATGGCAGTGCACATAATCTGTGTCGAACAACCATAAGTAAATGTGGGATGGGCCTGAAGTTTTCATATGGTTTTAACGCGTTTGGTTTTATGTTTCAGATACCCTTGAAAAATTTGATCCGACACGCACATCAACCAGGCTCCATTAAACATCTGGAATGGCATTTGTTTTAGTGACAATTAGCAATATAGTGTTGTTTGGGTCATTGCGTGTCATTCTCTGTGCGGCCATGCGTAGGCGACGGCGTGCGGTATCAGTGTTTGAGAGAGGGAGTCAGTAAGTAGGCTTAGTGAGCGCTAAGTGGAGCGGCTCAAAAGAGAGTTGGACACGTGTTGGTTCACCCACTCACCGGCCCTCTGGTGCCTTTTAACAGACTCTTGATGAGCAAATGACTAAAAGTTATCGAAAGGAGGATCATTCCACTCATCCACCCACACAGCGAGAGTGAGGCTGAGTCAAAGGCGTTGGAATCAAATGTTCTAGCACTGTAAAAAGATGCAGTCACACCCACGCCACTAGAACTAAATTGTCACGTTAATTGTGAGTTTGCGGGGCGAGAAATTCAGTGGCAATGTGCAATGTGTCAAAATCATTTTAGTTATTTAATCTCACTTGTCGATATTGGTACTTTTTCATGCACTTTATCCGGTTTGACAACATTTTAACCGGGCTCTATTAGTTTGACTAAATGTTCTGCTAAAAATGTAGACATCAGTAACTTGGGTAAAAATGTGTAATCAATTCACAAATTATTGTTCTTAGTAGCTGTCTATAAGCAGTGCGACCGCTCGTTTCATTGAAACAAGTTTAAAATTATATAAAGCTTTTTATTTTGTTGGACGCTGTTGCCGCGGCAATGTGCCATTTGTAAAAAAAATATTATGTGTTTGTGGGTCGAAATCTGGTGGAACGTTGTAGACGTTGTGCATTTTCTTGAAAATGGCTCAGTAGTGTCCCCTATGAATTTTTAACAAAGCAACTTGGTTAAAAGTTTAACCTTTATCTAAAACTAAGTGGAAGGCATATTTAACTGCCGAAGATCTACAAAAAAGTCATTTAAAGTCTAAACCAAACAGGAAGTCCGCCATTTTGATTGTACTTTGGAATTAGGCAGCATTTTTGGCCAATTACAGTGGTCATATTTTAACTCCTCCTGCAGAATTTGTCCGATCATCTTCAAACTTTGGGTGTTTCATCTAAAGATGTTTAAGACTAAAAGTTATTATTAGTATTTTATTTCATCCCAGGCTGTTGCCATGGCAATGCAATGTTTGTAAAGAAAAAAAAAGCTGTTTTTGTGGGTCTAAACTTGGGTTTGCACACACATCAGGCCAGCCCCCCCCAAAAAAAATAAAAAATAAAAATAATAATAATTTTGGGTTTCTTGTGCGACTTGTCAGTACCCCAACGTGGCCAGGGTTGCGAGGGCCATTTATAGCTGTTCGAATTTCTAGTTTTTGGTTTGTTTTTGCAATGATTTGAAAAGTTAAGCATCATATAAACTTCATCTGCAGGGTTTCTTTTCCCTGCCTGAGTGCAATTTCCTGGCTATGCTTTCTCGCATATCTACTATGACATTATAAAAGGCAAAGTATTCTTGCAGGAATAATAAAATTCAGCCAAATAAATAATGAATAATATATTTGGCTATCATTTAAAATACACCAAGGAGGTTGCATTAAAAACATGTACTTAATGCTTCAACTCCCTTCTTCAGCAAACGCCTCCTTTAACAAACTTTCAAAAAGTAAATGACTTATTAATGACAAAGAAATTTGTTTGAGCAGGTGCTCTATACCAAGAAAGCTAGACGCCGTAAAACCATTTGATCACTGAACTAATATTCACACTTTGGAAGCTTTTCCAAATATTTTCATTGAATAATGCAAGAGCAACGCATCGGATTGAAAAGAAAGCAGAGAAGTCACGTGCCACAGATTCAGACAATGTCAGCAGGTTTGGGACGCAGCTCTGCACTCATCCCTTTTTTGTACGCAGCACACACACAACAACGCAGGTGCGCCGAGGCCCCCGCTGTCATAGTGTGTTTAGGGGCCAACATCCCCGGGGAGGTTTGGGACTATCGTGTTGCACATGATTAATGCAGGGCCCTTGTCTGCTGGAAGTGCTGAAGGAGACTCTGAGCCTCGGGGCATCAACAGACCCGCTTCCCAAAGTGGGACGTGGCCCCGTCTCTGCATGCTTGACCGGAGTACTTGAGGGTGTTTTGGAAGCTGTGCATAGCTACTGTAGTGGCTTCATGTAAAGATGAAAGCGGTTGACCTTGTGAAGTTCAAAGTTTCCCTTCCCTGTTCCCCTCATCTTGTCATCCTCCTTTCCCCGCCCCCCGCCTGTCAAGCTCGCTTTATCTTTGACTTGAGGCTCTCCATCTTTGCATCCCCTCGTTCCTTCCGTTTGTCTCGCAAGCCCTCGCTTCTTATGCGAGCTGCATATTCATTTCCTTTGTCAAAAAGTCACCTCCGGTTCAACTGCCTCTGTGGGTAAATAACCAGAAGGCATGCAGTCGCAAGACAAAACAGTTCCGATGGTTCACATCCAGCCAGTTTACTGTGTCAATATGACATTTGAAACTGCTGCTTCTGGTTCTGTGGCTTTCGGGGGATTCGGCTCATTTCACCACTTTGAATACAAACTAACAGAAAAGATACAAGGTCAGGGCTTCGTTTATAAAGGTTGGAATATGCACAAAATGGAGCTTGAAAGCTACATGCTTTTAAATTTAATTACTGTATATTTATCAGCGGATCAGTGATGTTCTATCCGACTTCTTTCAACTTGGGCAGCTGGCTGAAGTGATGCACTTTCTTTCCCAACAGCACTGAGAAACCGTAATCCATGCGTTCGTTACATCCCGGCTAGATTACTGCAATGCACTTTACTTTGGAGTCAGCCAGCTCTCGCTCAAGCGCCTCCAACTGGTCCAAAATGCTGCCACTCGCCTGTTAACTGGCGCTCGGAAGACAGATCACATCACCCCAATCTTGGTTTCTCGTCACGGGCTCCCGGTGCATCTCAGAGTTCGCTTCAAGATACTTCTGTTCGTCTTCAAAGTTTTGAATGGCCTAGCCCGAGCGTACCACTTTGAGCTCCTCCACCCCTACGCACCTGCCCGCTGCCTCGGGTCTGTGGCGCAAATGCTGCTGGAGGTGCCGAGGACTAAGCGCAGCCTCAGGGGGGGATCGTGCCTTTTCTGTTGCCGGTCCTTCCCCATGGAATGAGCTCCCATTAAATGTTGGGTCATTTTTGAATCTCGTTTGAAGACGCATTTTTATTTTTCGCTTTCGACTCAACATGACCGTCACTGTTCTGCTGTTCTTCTGGTATCTATTGTCAATGTGTTTATGTGTTTTAATTTGTGTTCTTATTACCATGCTAATTTATATTACACTTTGTTACGGTGTTATAGGTAAGAGCCGAGTCATATCTTAAATAGATCAGTCAGCTCAATATTCCATCAATGAAGCTCCGCCTCAAACCTCTGAATTTTTCAACTTTTAAATATAAAACTATCATCATCATCATTATTTATGAGGAATTTAATTTTTGGGGTGCAAGCCGGCCAGACTCATTGGCAGTCAGTCCCAAGTCAGGTTAAATAGGAAAGGTAAGAGTAGGAAGGGCATCTGTCTGTACCACAGCTTCCACTCAAAACAGCAATGTTTGGTTCACACTTGCATTGTGAGTGTGAAGAGTTGTTTGTCTAGAAGTGGCTGGCTTGCTCAAAGTCATTTGCGACACTAATGAGGAGCAGCATTAAAGAAAATGGAATTGATGGAATGGATGCTCTCACCTGTAACACAGATGCTTTTGCTGTGGGCTGCATGTGTTAACCCACCCCCCCCCCCCACACACACACATGCATGCATATCCAAGCACTCTCTTCTCCACTAAGCAAACAAAGCCTGCCTACTCGCTACGGTTTGCTTAAAGTGAGTGCGCCTGAAGTCGCCCCAATTAATTACCAGATCAAGTGATCCATCCCAATTTTTTTGTCAGTACGTGGTTGGAAACGCACGTCTCGTTAGTGTCACGCTAAGATGAAACTGTAAAACCCCAAAAATGTGCAGTTTCTCGCTACATTTATTTTCTGCTCATCTTCGGCGGAATTTAAGTGCTCCTCGGTGCAGCGGTGTAATTAGCTGGAGCGGTGCAGCATATGGAATTGCTGTGTGTCTGATGATGAGCGTGTTCTCCAGTGGATGATATTCACTTTCATTTTCCTTAGAAAAAGATTAAGTCAAACATACGGGGCCAGCTAAAAGGAGAACTTTAATTTGATATTCCAAAATATGAATTACTCCAGGGCCTCTTATTTCCCGTGTTGGCTGCCCAATCATACTTGGTTTTTTTTTCTTAAGGGGAAATGTTTGTGGCTGGAAATATAATTGTACAGTATGACTGTGTAAACTCCTGCAGTGAAACTTGCCGTCTGTACCCATAAAGCTCATTTTCCTCATTCGTGCAATGCAGTAAATTTGTTTCCTGTGCATACATGTGACACACTGACACCATTACACTTAATGTTATCATTGAAAATATGCAGACAGTGTTGCTGGGCTACATCCAATGGCGTTGTTCTTCATCATTATGAAGGTGGCATAACTGACACCGAGGATAATTTTGTCAGTAAAAACAAGGCCTTCAGAGGATCTTGTGACCCAAAGCTGGGATTGCTCCCTTGCATTTTTCTCTTTTTGTTTGTTGCACTGTAACAGGATTAGTCCAGCGGGTTGAAGATAAAACAGATTTACAATTTTATTTATTTACAAATAAATTTACAAACGTATCCAACTTAAGCAGTGTCACAAGAATATGTGCTCTATATTCAGAGGTGTCAAGTAACAAAGTAAAAATACTTTACCTTACTTGCTTATCAATCAAATTTTATTGATAGAGCACTTTTCATAACATCCAAATTACAACAAAAAACTAAAACCCATTCCACCCACTCAACATAAACACAAGACACATCCACATACACGCCTGAACTCACATACACACAGAACACGCGCATTCGCACAACTTAATAAACCATCTTAGTAGAAGGACAGAAAGACATGGCAAGGCACAGAGAAACCATATGAGAAAATGTACCCAGGGTAGGTCATCCGCGCTGAGAGGGATGACGGCCCACGGCCACGGGGAGCTCCGCCAACACACAGACCCCCGGCCCAGACTGACCGGGGTAGACCCTACACATAGTGCAGAGGGCCCCGGTCCGCCGGGCCTAAGGAGCCTCCGGGATGAAGCCCCCTGTGAGAAGGCCAGCCCCCCTTGAGGAAACACTGGAGCTAAAATATATAAAAGAAAATGATAATGCTAAAAGAAAAAGAAGCTAAAAATTGAAGGACAATAATATAAAAAGACGAAGCTAAAATATATAAGAAAAATGATGATACTAAAAGACAAAGAAGCTAAAAAAATTAAAGACAATGATAATAGATAAAATAACAGTCCTGAATTAAAAGACTAAGATTATTTAAAAGCCAAACTAAAAAGGTGAGTCTTGAGCCTCCTTTTAAAAATATCAACAGTCTCTGCGGATCTGATGTCCTCCGGCAGGCTATTCCATAGACGAGGACCAGAATGGCTGAATGCAGCCTCGCCATGTGTTCCAGTCCTCACCCTAGGAATAATTAACAGGCCGGTGCCAGAGGACCTCAGGGTCCGCGAGGGTTGATACGAGAAAAGAAGGTCAGATAAATAAGATGGCCCAAGACCGTTAAGGCATTTAAAAACTAATAGAAGCACCTATGTTCTCTGTACACACACACACAAAAAAAAGCCTTGTTACTATTTAATTTTGGATTGTGTACATTCCAGTTTATCATTGTTCAAAACACAAGTCCGGGAGGAGTTATTCTAAAACAACCATAGCGCACAATCTGCCATTGTGACGCGGCCCAAGCTTTTGTCCTTCAAGTCAAACATTTTTGGATGAGGGTGGATTCATCGGGTTAATTATTATGTTATGAACACAAGATTTAATCAGAAAAAACACATTCAGAATATATTGATGTCAATGTTCCTACATAGCTTGAACACGTCACCAACACCGCGACAGCATCTTCGTGAAAGGCGCCAACGAGCGCGGAAGGAAACAAGGAAAAGTCAGAGCTACAACCGTCACAAAATCTTTGTTACAATGGTGAAATTGTCGGTGTAGATGTAGAAATTGTTCCTCTCGTTGGTAACTGTGCTAAAATCAAAAGCTGAGTTGACTTGCTTCCAGAAAAAAATCTGTTCCTCAGCCTGGTGGCCGTACACCGGATGTTCCGTAGCCTCCTGCCTGAGGGGAGAGAGGGCTTGCAGGGCGGGTTGGGTCCTTGATGATGCCGACAGCTCACTTTCTCCATCTACTGGGGAAGAGGTCTGTGATTATGGAAAGGCTGTTCCTCGCAATCTTCTGAGCAGATTTGACCATCCTTTGTAGTGCCTTCTTCTTTGCAGCCTAACAGCTGCTGTGACACAGTCACGCTGATGCTGAGGACGATTTTCATCCAATCTGTAGAAGCTCCTCAAGCCACAGCTTCCCAGCCCGGTATATCGCAATTACCAGAGGAAGTAGAGATGTTGGTGAGCTACTCAAAATGGTGGACCTAAAGGTACTTAGCTGGAAATCGCCACTAACTGACGCTCCTTCAGTGAAGAAGAAAATGATTAGATGGATGGACGTCTGTATCATGTCCTGGTGGGACCGAGCCTTGAAAGTCTCCAGTTCCGCCAATCCCTTCCTCCTGAACAAAACTCAACAAATTTAATTCTCCCGTCTTGTCACATTGTGGTCCAGGCCACAAAAATGAATCCATTTTGCTTTAAAAGAGTAGCATACGTTTGTTCGAAGATGCTATGCCACAAGGGGAAGCACACGTCACACACTTTGGTAGCGATGAGAAAAAGAGGTTTCAAGATGCTTTATGAAGCAGTTGATGTGTGTATTGAGCTCTCTAGATGACGCGCTGTTCAACTCCGCGCTGAAAGCACACTGACTTGCATTTCTCAAACCACCTTCTTTAAATCAACAGTGCCATCTAGAGAAATCCAAAAATCCTACAAATGGTTCATGGAGCATTTTGAAGCTTCAATTTCCCATCAGTAGTACATAGCTGTGACCACGAGTTCTTTTGAGCAGGCGACAGTCAAATAGCTGCTTCTTTAAAAGTCACCCATCCCGAGAAAGATACAGTCTAATCTGGCACAACAGTTGCTGTTTATGTTCTTGACACAGCACTTCTTCTCTAGATGCTCCACTTGGTTTGGCACTCATCGCCCCTGGCAGCGATATCACCATCAGTGAATTGTGGGTCAGACAATACAAGACTGGGCAACGTCTGTTGGAAAGTCCTGCTGGGCGAGGCCCGTTGCCATCAGATGGCTCGACAGTCACAGTCCCGCCATGCTCACAGGCGCCAGATGGACAAACTGCGTCAGGACGGAAAGCCTCACGTTTTATTTCATCTGCGGCTCAAATTCTTTTTTTTTGGACTGTTAAAGAGGGTCTATTATGGTCATGTCGAGCTCCATATTTTTTTTTTTCCGACATGCTAGGTGCAACTTTAATGTTGATGAAACATGATGGAAGCAGCAAAATAAACTCAGAGAACGGCAGAAACATTTTGTCCTGAGCAAGATACAACAAAACTGATTGGGTGGTCCTTCACCATGTAGCAAAAATAATGACTCCATACATATTGCCCAAATTACAAGAAGTTCATTAAAAGCAAGAAGTGGAAGCTATTAGAAGGACTCTGTCAAAAGGGGAAAAGTCGAACACACATTCACACCTTAGGATAATTTTGCGTCATCGATGAACTTAACGTGCATGTTTTTCCAATAGAGGAGAGCCCAGGAAGGGCAAAAACCTGATTAGAACCCCTAACCTCAGAATCGTGAGGCTAATGTGCTGCCCACTCGCACACCAGGCCGCCCAGTTTCAATCTAAATTCTAATATTTGTTCCATACAATATTGTTACTTTATTTTCATCATTTCTGCTGCAATAATTCTAGGTGTCGGTACAGATGTGAAGACTTTTGCTTCGATCAGAGTTCAGCCTCAACAATGTCTACAGCAAAAAATAAAGTAATTCAAATATGTTGGAGAATATGATGAAAACGAAGTCTGTTTTTTTTCTACTTTTTTTTTCTCCCTTGTTCTCCATTTGTAAATAAATTGTGCAAGTGCACATAATGGTACCAAATGTGTCCTGTAGCACTTCATCATCTTGCCCAAAGATTACTTTTCACATTTAACGGCGTGCTATTTACTATCTAAGTCTGTACTCCAATTTCCGAAATGTTTTGCTCCATTGAAGTGAACATCCCTTCTCTTCAAAATCTCTCACTCCAATCTTATCTGAGCAAACCAGGTGTCCAGAGGACGCAGGTTGCAAGTATGCTGGCCCACTTAAAGATAAATATAAATATTTTGGTATGTTTTTTAAAACATTGCTATCGTATTTCTTCCTTTGTGTTTGTCACTTTTTTTGTGTTGAATTTAAAAAAATAAATAAATTATCGACTACTAGACTAAATATAACTGCAACTAAATAAACACGTAGTTGTTGATCCAAATTTATTTCATGTAAAATACACTGAAAATAGGATTTAGCTTAAACTTGCAGATCTAGACAGTGTGTTTCCGACAAATATTTTTGTTATGCCATTTTTGCGTATTAAATTAAGATCCATTTCGTTTTTTTTGTCATATCTGTGCATGTACATACCAAAAATATACCCGCACGAAACGTCTTCCGAGTTGTGACCACATAGTTCACACCATAATAATGATACACTGAAACAATTGTAGCGGCACGGAGGCGATAAGCGGCTCGGATAATGCCTGGATGGACGAACCAGTTGGCAGTTCAACGTTTTCCTGCGTCCGAGCTCATCTGGGAATTTGCCTCGTGTGATAACAAACGTCTGAGAAAGGTTCCGGCACGCTCAGTAACATTTACCAATATTTGGCGGGTAAAAAGCAGCTCCGGTGTTTATAATATAGATGAGACCACATTTGATAAAGTGGAGACCTGCGGCTGTTTGTCCGAAGCGGCTAATATATGCTTTTATGGCTAAATTTAAATATTATGTCTTTTACTCACGTGCTTCTTGAAGTCCAGAAATTGCGGTAAGTAGATGTGAGTAGGAAATTACCTAGCAAATGAGCTTAAATTAATGTTTATGGATGAATTATGAAACCGCTGCCGTTAGCTTCTCTCCCACGGCGTCAACATGATCAGATTTTTTTTTTTTAATTCACAGAATGCAAAGACGAAAGTGCTTTAAAAGGATGAAGACAGATGTGGCTGGAGGGATGACGACGGAACCCTCGCAGACGGAAGACTGAAAGGCAAAAGAGGGTGCCGATCTATGGCGAGTTGTTCCACTAATGTGTACATGTAACTTGGACGGATGGATTCTTGATGACGGTCAGACAAAAGAAAATCACGACGAGATGTGAAATTGAAGGCTGGCTCTGCAGTTACATGCGTGACTCTCAGGAGGTGGGAGCAATGACTTGGCGAACCATGAAAGGTTTTGCCGCAGGCATCTTGTTGCGGAGTATCAAAGAGTTTTTATGGGAGACGTCCAAGTTGGGAGAGATCAAATGTAAATAAAGAACATTTACCTCTCTCTACTCCATGAATATTTAGTATTTATCTGGATGATGAACATCACAGTGCATTGTTGGCAGAAATGCCCTTTGCCACTAGAAAAAGGCAGAAAATCAATATTATTTCCCCACATTTGAGGAGAGATAGTGTCATTTTTCATCACAATTAAAAAAATGCATTCAAAAAAATTTATTCATAAAAGCTCAAGACGTTCTTTGGTCAAAAAAACACAAGACAAAAGATGACGAATAATAGCACACTTAATATTCACGAGTTATGCTATATTTGAAATGACGCAGTTTGAGGGATAATTGTGTCTCATGCAAATGTTTACACAGTCTGCCCTATCAGCTGGTGGAGGTTTCAATTGTGTCATGTTTTGATATATTTAGATTAAACATGATTCTTTTCGCAGCTTTAAATGGGATTTGCTCTGCTGGGGTGTGTCAAAAATGTCGAAGGCGGTCTTATTTTATACACTGTGCAGCTTGTGACTTGCAGGCTTTGCAGGTGAGCTGGAGGCTATGCTTGCTGGCTGAGCTGTAGCGTGCAGCCAGAAGGCACATGTGCACCACGTCTTTAGGCAATTTTACAGTCTCGAATTAACCTAAAATCAAGCTCAAGTAACTGGAGAAAAAACAGACAAGTAGGCTGATTAAAAAAAAAAAAAATCAGATTTTTTTTAACAAAATCTAAATAAACAAAACAACAAAAATAACCCCAATCAAAAGATGACAAACCCATGACTTGAATTGAATTTTGACACACGCAGGTTCAAATGGTTATTAAGGCGAAATTTCCTCACCAGTGCCTGGATCCATTCATTAGATGGGATATTATTGAATAAGACAATAAGACGAGGAGTTTGTTAAAATATGTTAAAAAGCCAAAAACGGCGCCAAATCCCAAAGTAAAGTCTAAATGGAGGACTTCATGCTAGGTTTAGCAAATAGTTGCAAAAGATTTTTTTTCTTGTACATTGCTGCATTTATTGCAAATTGCAGAAGAAAATTAGATGTTTATGCCTGGTCTGATGTGCGTGCAAAGTCCCGCCCCACTTAGACCCTCAAAAACATCATTATTTTTCTTTGAAAAAAAAAAAAGAAAAAAAGCACATCGTCATGGCAACGACACGCAATGAAATAAAAAGCTTGCAATCACATTAACATGAACAATTAAAAAAAGTCAGACACACTTAAGTTGCTGTTGACTTGCAATCAGTAGCAGAGGTGATTGCTCGTTAATGACGAGTCGACTCACTTAATCAGTCTCTCAGTTCGATCAAAGTGTGACCAGCTGCCAATCTCACGACGCACATGTAAACAAGTTTCTCTGTGCAGCGTCGGAAGACGATCTGACAGTTTAGATTCATGTTTGTGTATGTCTGACATATGTCTGAGTAGCTTAATTAATAAGTGAATGTCACATTTTCCGATTGAGGCGAACAGAACTGAAGTTATCTTGAAAATTGAGTTAATATTGTATAATGACAGTGGCAAATGTGTGTCTTTGAGTAAAATAAATTGCTTTGTTGCAGTGTCTTGAGACTATGAAGGATGAATAGATCTTTACTTTCTTTAATCTTTGTCGTTTGAACGCGTTATAAAAGAAAGTCTCCAACGCACATCAAGTGCATGCATTAATACAAGTATCTTTTATATGAGACATGAAATATGATAAGCCTTGTGAGCACGGCGTACAGTTGCCTCAGTTTAAACAAACAAGGGCTGAAGCAGCATATGGCGCGTGTCTGTGCCCAGTCCATCGTCTTCCTGCAGAGCGATGCCAGTTTCCCTTCTTTCCACTTCTCAAAGGCTCGATTAGATTTTTCCCTCTCTGAAGTCGTGGTCTCGCATGTATATGGACGCAGTGATTATACAAATAACTCAAAGACACACATGCACATTCATAAATATAGCCGAGACCTTCAACAATTTGAAACACGCATGGCTGAGAAGTAACAGCATGCTAAGATATAACCCCACTCTGTAATTTACCATGTGAAGAGACATCCAAACACAGTAAGTGTAGCCGTTGGAGTTGGCTGCCTGTCGTGGCCCAAGGCAGCAGGAAGCCTTACTGGTGATTGGAGGAGAGTACAATTGGCATCAGTGCCGATTGAGCACTCGTCAGTTTGCGGAGACTAAATCCCTTTTCGCACTGCACTTGCTCATTGCGAAAGGTCAGCGCGGCAAAGCAGAAAGACAACAGTGCCCCAGTTGCCCATTTTTGGTGGGGTTGACATAGCAGCCGACCAGGAAGTAAGAATGCAGAGGAGAAGTAGACGGCACCGCCACAAAATGCATACATTTCATTGGCTTTGCTCATTTTACGGAGGAGGAGGAGGAGGGGATGAGTAGCAAAAAAGGGAAGTGGTGCATCCTTTACTAATAGCTCAGCTGAAAAGTTGTATCTTGTTCAAGAGTTACTGCTCCGCCAAGATTGTATATTTCAGGCATCTTTTTAAACACTTTGCCGTAAGTCACCTCTCGCATCCCGACTCCCAAAGCTCAAACGAGTGAGTAACAACATTTATTAAGGCTTCCTCATCCCATCACCCATAAATAAGTACAAGCCCCAAATTCCACCACCAGTTCCTCTCTTATTGGCGGGGCTTTTCTAAAACCATACAGTGTACCATCTGCATGTTCGCTCGTTATTTTCTCCAACGACAAAATGTGTTCTGATTCAAATCAGAATATGAAAATAAATAAATACAAATAAATAAATAAATAAAAGGAAAAGGATCTACATGCCAGAAATTCACCTATCGTAGCGGGTCAACAGAAAGTATTGCCCACGAAAAGTCCGGCTACACTGTAGAACATTATCTAATTTGAGGCACCTTGCCACGAGGGCAGATGTCTACTTGCCGCACCGCGTCGGCCAGCAATGTTCCATTGCGCGGTATCTCACCTCATACACAATTGGTTTGACGAGTGCAAACTAAAGAGAGCTCAAGGAGACAGAGAATCAGCATTTTAGTCGAAGGGGCGTCATTCAGGTGGGCCCAGCAGACTTTGGCTGGCCTACTGATAGAGGCAAACACCCAAAAAGTGGCCACCCACACACACAGGACTCCTGAGAACACAGGACAGCTTGTTGCAAGCAATCATGTGGGTGGAGTACCGAGAGGTGTGAGGCAGCAATCAACACTTATATTTTTGAATTATTGTTATAATTAGTTTGTATCACATTGCAGTGACTCGTCATCGAAAAGCTTTAAAGGTACCGTATGTAAAATGCATCTGCCATCCAGTGGTGAACGAAGAGAATGCAACCACCTGAATTCAAAGAGCGTACATTTTGATGCACGACCAGTATTTCCTCAAGTTACGAGGTATATGCACTGCATTTGTTCCACTTGTTGTAGTCATTGATTGGACAAATTTGTGATCGGGTGATTTGTCTAGAAAAAAATTAAATACAGAAACCTTGTTGTTTATGTTTTCTTTTCTAAATATTGTGGGGGGTTTTTCAAAGACACATATTGTTGTAATGCATTTGTTCATTACAACAATATATGTAATTAAATATGACATTTTATTAAAAATGTTTTTTTTTCTCCGGTGAGGTGAGGTTACCAAAACACTCCATCCATCTGCTCCTGGTCCGGCCTCTCTGTCAAATTTTAGAACCCATTGTGGCCCGCCAATCAAAAAGTTTGCCCACCCCTGGTCTAAAGTCTAGTCTACTTTCCGACACCAAATTGTCATGTACGCCGGGAGCGTGTAATAGAAAATGCCCCCGGTCCGCTAGGACACCTAACAACATCGTCTTCCAAATTCCCAAACAAGATGTGCACCGGCACAAAATGAAGCTAAGCCAATTTTTACAGGCTTACTGCCTGTGGACTTGTCGACAGAATATTGGGCCCCTGGTGTTTATTCCATCTTATTTTGGTGGAAAGGTAGACTAGAGTACAGCCTGGACAAGATGCTAATCAACCACGGGGCACATACAGAGACAGTCAACCATTCACCCAAACCCACACAGCCTGCCAAACGCCGTCAGGCAAGACAACGGCCACTCCATTAGGGACTCTGGAGAAAATGAATCAGTATTTTGATTGAGAGGGAATCAACTAGAATGACTTTGTATTTTCCTTTTGTCAATGTCAGCGTTAAGGGTTTTGCTGCATGCGCATCTCCGAGTTGTTAAGTGTGTCGACTCGCTGGGACCTGACTGGCATTTAGACTGAATATTCCCACAAGCTGATGTGTAATTAATTAGCCTGCTGTTCTCCTACCAGCCCTCATCCACCCCTGCCTCACCCCCAATCTCATGAGCTAAAGTGGGGATAATTATTTCCACAGGGAACCTTTCATCCAGCCCACCGCAAACTCACAAATTACCCCCGCCCCGAACACACATTTGAATACACGCACACACACTCGGCCTAATCATTGCCACCCTTTTCCACCTTTAAAAGTGCTCACTGACACTGCTCGTTACAACAGCTTCCATTGCCCTCCTCCGTCCCCATCTGGGTGCCGAGGAAAAACAACACTTAGCTGATGTCTGACATTTTTGGCTTTGCAACATCAAACACACACATATTGGCCCGGTCGAGAAACAGACACTCTAAAGGTCATTATAGTTGGGATTTAACTAGTTCTTAGTTTTGCCTCCATGTAACCTCTGGAGGAATTGAATTCTTGGTGGACGGAGTGCTGCGGGGCACACCTTCCTCATTAACCTCATCATGTTCCTCAGTGCACGTTTGGCCAGGGAGTTGGCTCATTTTTTTTGCCCCCCCTCTCTCAAGGTGATGTCAGAGTAATGCTGACTAGAAACCTCTGTTGTCTGAGAAGGTATTATTTCTGCTCTCCAAGGAAGGGGTTCTGACCCGGGTTTGTTCAGGAGGACAGATTAAAGCAAACGAGCAGTGAGACTAGAGGAGAAGAAAGACCAAAGCTTTTTTCTCAAGCTGACAGCTTTATGCTTAAGCACCACAGGGAGTGAAGTCAACTCAGCAACACTTCTGGTTCTCAGGGCATTTGTATTCCTGTTGCATTCATGTCTTTCATTCTAGCGGTGATTTGGAAGGGCTGCAAGTAAGGTTTGCCAATGACATTTGTATAGTTTTTTTTTTTTTGGCGTGTACACAATATTAATTAGAGGGTTGACTAACCCTGTGGTCATTAGGTTCAAAATAATACTGCATCTCGCTGTGGTCCAGAAGGTAAGAGGCCATTGGCAAAGAGCTTTCCGTTAAGCATAACAAAACTAGCACACACTGTGACACACAAGCCAATCCAAACATTTTGCTATAGTCTCACGGAGCAACTTCCCAAACTCTTTTTTTTTTTTTAAAGAGAACCAAAAACAGAGTCACAGCGGATAAAATGCTGTTGCATTTTACGAAGAACAGTTTTATTATTGTGAACTGTTTATAATGTATTTTACAGTAAGTTTAAGTGAGCAACTAGGGCGAGTTGTCATTTAAAGGTTTATAATAAAATAAAAAATAATAATATTAAAGCGCAAACGCACTTGTATGCTGTAAGCCAGTGGTTCTCAAATGGGGGTACGCGTACCTCTGGGGGTACTTGAAGGAACTCCAGGGGGCACGCGAGATTTTAAATAAAACAAACATGCAAAAACCCTTTCAAAATAATTTTTGAATTAATTAAATGTCATAAAATATTTTAAAAAAATATAATAAAAAAAAGAAGGTCATAAAACACATTTTATTTTCAGTAAGTTATTCAATTTCATTATTTTAAAAACCCAGATTCTCCCGCAAACGAGAATGGTTTGACCCAATTTGTCACGTGCCAACTCTCGTTACTTGTTTCTGAGAAACTTGCAAACAGTTGCATGAAGCCAGCGCATCTGCAGTGCCATCTTAAGATGAAACATGGATGTCACGTTTACGTTACAAACATGTTAAAACGACTTACTTTTCAACCGCACGGTTTTATTGTTTTACATTATCTTTACTTAGTACTTTTATTTTATTTATTTATTTTTTTTAACCATTTACCGTGAGAAAACTCTTCTCACTGGAAGACGAGCACCGACAAGACGCGCAATTTAACATTTCTTGTCACACATTGAAGGTTTTCTTTCGGCCTTGCTTTCCAACATGTTAGGGCGGCGAGACTGTATGTTTTCAAAGAAAAGAATCGTATGTTTCGACATGCTCTGCCTGCGATGGGAGACCCCTGTGAGAGGCTCATTAGAAACTCTTGCAGTTGCCAAGGTCATTTGATTACTACTATCTTGTGACTATAATATATGCCGCGGCGAGGTGCCCGGAGGCAATTCTATTATGTATTCTAGAAGCTAAGGTAGATGTGAAGAAAAAGTTCAATTTTGCAGCACTTGGCTCACTGGGGATGGATGGATGCAGGCCTAATGAACAAATAAATTTTTTTTTGCTATTTGGTGAAAAAGACGACGTCAAATGCAAACAGAGGGGTGTGACTTACTGTATTCGAGTATGAGGGTTTCCCAAACCTTTTCAGCTCAAGACCCAATTTAGACCCTAACCGAATAAAATATATAAACTGTTTTGCCATGACATCGTGCACACATAAGACATCAATTTACAAAAACAGACAGATTAAAAAGTCATCTTTGAAGAAACTGTATGCCTGCTTGATGATCAATACATTGGCTTACATCAATTTAAAGGACCTAATAAAAAATGACACATGACTCATATCCTCAGTTGAGAAAACTCTGCCAGATAATGATAAACTCGTTAGTAAGAAAACTACCTCGTGGCTGTCATAAATCATCCAACAGTGTTTTAAAAGTGGTGCCGAGGGTCTGAATACGTGACAAAATTGTGAGGCAGTTATTAAGTTGGCAACACTGCTGGTATAAAGGAATTAGTTACTACTATCTATGGAGACTTTTGAACCTTTTTTTTTCAGTTTGGAGAATTGTCATATTTTGCAAGTTGCTAGCAAACTACAAAGTAAGAAGATGTTCAGTTATGGAAATCCATCCATTATCTAACCCGCTTCTCCTCACGAGGGTCGCAGGGGAGCTGGAGCTTATACCAGCTATCTTCGGGCAGCCCTGAACTGGTTGCCAGCCAATCACAGGGCACACAGAGACAAGCGACCATTTGCGCTCACACTCACACCGAGGGACAATTTAGAGTGTCCCATCAACCTGCCATGCATGTTTTTGGAATTTCGGATGAAACATGAGTACCCGGAGGAAACCCACGGGGAGAACATGCAAACTCCACACAGGAAGGCCGGAGCCGGAATCAAACCCACGACCTCTGCACTGTGAGGCCATCGTGCTAGCCTGTCGCCCACCGTACCGCCACAGTAATTGAAATATCAACGATAAATGTGAATTAAAAAGATATGCAGCAAACTTGTGTTTGTAACTGAAAATGAGATCTTTTTCTATGCAACAAGGCTGGGGCAATTAAAGCAACACTTTGTCAAGATGGGTGCAAAATGGGAGAAAACCAATATTCTTATCGTTTTTTTTTTTTTACTTTTATTGAGTCTCTTGCAAATAATAAAACAGTATGAAAATATGTCAAATGAAACTTCATTTAGCCTACCACACACACACACACACGCTAGCATTCTTACAGTGTTTCTTTCTCACCTTCTAAACGAAAGCAGTCATTTAACGCAGTGCAAAAACATGAATGACTTGACTTTTCTCGAGCGGTTTACTCAGACCAAACACAGACACACTTGTGCAGACATGGCAAATAAGCCCTTCCATTTCCCTGAGGCCCATTTCCTGTTGAACTCTACATTACCTGCCACGTCTGGCAGCCCTCGTTTCACCTGGCCACCATTTCACTTAAACCACATGTCGAGACAGAGAGAACCACTGTTCCACCGACATTTCTGTAGCATGAAATATGGCATCTGCTGGACTGAATTCTAGCACTAATCAATAAACTGTTGGCATTCCTATTATTATAGTTTAATTACAAACAAAATAATTTCATGTTTTGTAGGAAAGACCCTTCTAAAGTCATGGTGCGTTGACTTATTTTACTTCAGAAGAATAGTGGAATGATGACCAATCGGTAGTTGAACTTACAGGAATGCCGTCTCTGTTCGGAGGGCTCAGTAAAATATGGCTAAGTAAAAAATAATCAGGGGTGCACGTCGAGTTTTGGTCTGGTTCCCAAACACGCAACAACAGATCATTTTTAAGATGCAGCCACCTCATTTGACACAGTTCTGTCAGGCAATCTTTTTTGCATCACGGGTCAGTTTCATGTAAAGAGAGATTTTGACGGACGGGCGTTGAAACAAAGAAAAGGAAATGATAAAATATACAACTAACAATTACTCTGATTGTAGTTGACTTAATTAGAGGGGGCCCGTGTGGCGGGCTCCTCCTCGGCCTGCCTTTGTAAAAGAGAGATCGAGATGCTCCCGAAGGCCCCCCGTGACGTCAGTGGCCCATCTGCGCTCAGCCACATTAGCCAGAATAAGACAAGATACAGACGAATGGATAGATGGATGGATTCAAATTGCCATAATACTTTTTTTTCCACTTCCTATTACAGAACCAATTGGAGGCTAATTTACATTTATTTCTTATGAATTATGACTACAAAATTAAAAAAAAAAAAAGGAAGTACTGCCAGTCCGGAGAAAGAGTCTATCTCAATTAGCATCATGACTCACATTCCTGCTCATTTGTTGACCTTAAGTCACACAGCCATAAAGACTCTAAATTGAAGCTTTTAAAAAAAGACCAAGCCCCTGTGAGATATCCACAGGACACTGGACGACTTGTGATTGTGTATTTATGTCTGGGTTCTCACATGTTCCCTTCCCCCATTGGCAGATGTATCTTTAATTTCAAATTCCTAACCGAAGGCCTTGTAAGAGCACAACATCTCCAGAAGGCAAGATAAAAGTCGTGATCCCCCCCCCCCTCGATAATGGTAGCCTTTTTCGTCCACGACATGTTATTACAGGGAGCAGCATCTAGTTATTTGTGTCTTGTGGCTGGATGCATGCGCACAGAAGGAACTCATTTGTATGGGAGGCGTGTTGGGCCAAAATGAGCCGCTGATTTCAGATCGGGGAGCTTGCAGGCATCTGAAGAGAATGTCACATCACGCTGTACTTGGTGGTGTACCGCAACATAGACAACAATATCTGGTATCTGGTGTAGAAAGGCGTAAAATGACACAGCGTAAGTATTTATATTTGGAGGCAAGCGAAGACTCTCCAGCCATCGGTATATTTGACAAAAGCTGTCATTGCAGAGGGTTTATGTGTTGCGACTTGTCTGCAAGTAAAAGGGGGAAAAAAAAAGGTTTTGGAACGCAACCTTCTGATAAAGAAAGTCAGTCATTTAAATTTTAATCCACCACAGTCCCTCAACATTTTCGGTCATCTAAAGAATGTGAACTGTTCCACACACTAAGAATCGTTCAATATCTTTTATTTGTTCTTCAATTGTACATTGAGTACATCACAAATGCTAACACATTTTAAAATCCAGAACATAAAGACACAACTGAAGGCAAACAGAATGAACAAAGTCATACGCCAGAACAGATGCAGCAGTCCTTTGGAATGTGCCGGGTGGGAGTAGCGCGGTCTATAATACCTGGGGATGGGAGGATAGAAATCGAGCGTGCTTTTTTTTTTCCAAGCACTGCCGAGGGTTTTGCGGCCTTGATTTTCCATTTACACGCGTTAAACCTACAGCATCTCTCAAGTAATGTATTGTATTGTAAGAGAGCCAACCTTTATCAACACACTTGTGTGCCATGACGAAGTACATCTCAAGTTATCTAACAGACGCTCATAAAGAATATGTGGAAGAAATCTTGGACCCCATTTGGAAGTTCTGGACCATTAAGTAAGGCCCCAAAAAAAAAAAATTAAGATATTGTTTGCGGCCCCTGTATTTAAAAATGAAGGAATGTTTGCTGTATTTGGCATATCCAGATTTCTGCCCTCGTTGGCTTGACATCTCTCTTTCCTCCCCTCCCTGAACAGATAATGGCGTGGGCTGTGACACCAGCGTATCCTGACTGCACAGCAAGAATGTAAACAGACCCACATGTTATGTCTCAGCAGCCAAGCCTGATTTCATAATCTCTGCCATTATATATATTACTGCTATATGAATTCAACCAAGCTGGCCCAAATTCGTGGGAAAATGTTGTACAGCCGTCTTTATTTTTGAAGTTTCGACTGAGGAATAACTATCAGGTTACACAGTGGTAGAGAGGTTCACACATGCGTCTCAGTTCTGGGATTCTTCTGTAAAGTTTGAACAATCTCTCTGGGATTCTTTTCCCCCTGTTTTTGCTTATTAAGTCTGCCAGCTCCTCCGTGATCTTGAGGAAGTGACCTACGTCAAAACGGCTTTGTTGTGATACAAAATTCCAGCCCAGTACTGATGGGCAAGACAGTGAACTAAATCATCCATCCATTTTCTATGACGCTTCTCCTCACAAGGGTCGGAGGCGCGCTGCACCCTATGCCAGACGTTTTTGGGGAGTAGGCGGGGTACACCCTGGACTGGTTGACAGCAATCCCCACACAGGTAGGCCGGAGCCGTGAGTCGGACGTGCTAACCAGTCGATCACCATGCCGCGCACATTAGAATCACGTCATCAAAAATAAACGTTCACCGATTCATTCAACTCACGTTCACTCACAGACTCGTTCACGAACGGGAAAGGGCAGCATGTTCACTGAGTGACTCATTCACGATCGAGAAGATCCCTCAATTAAATCGTTGGCGAAAGCCGATAACGCGGTTCTATCTTCATTAAAGTCCCTCTTCAATCGGATGTTGGCTGCTGATTGGTCATTCAAGATTTGAATGAAAAGAAGCAGAGAGAAGAATCAATTTGATTTTGTTCTGCCTGTTTTAACAAGAAATATTTAATTTTCATATTTCAGGAACTTGATACTTCCATTACTATTTTTTTATACTCAAATTTATATATGTGCAATTACTGCGAAGCGATTCAATTTAAATGATGATATGAAATTCAGGTGAAATCGCCCAGCCCTTTAACTCCATCAACCAATCATAAAGGTTTGTTTTCCATAGGACTGCAATTTATTTGCATTATTACCTGTAATTAATTAATAGGAATAAACATGTTAAATCAGCTCAAATAATAGTCAATGATTTGACTAAAATAGCATACGTGTTTGATTTCAGACAATAGTTGCACATGACATTGATGGCAACGTCTATACTTGTGCTCTTCAGCTGAGCAAGGTCTCCATAATCCTTTTTTTTTTCACTTTTTGCCTATAGAGGTAACAATTAGTGCAGTCACAGAAGTGTGAGTCATTAATCAAGCTTTCATCTCTGCAGCGCAGAAGCCTACGCCAGTCTTACCAACTTAATTAGCTCTTGCCGCATTGGCTCACATTATGACCCCTCAAGAAGTAAGAAAGTGATCTGAAGTCAAGGAAAGGGGGAATTGGCAGGAGGGCAACTCACAAAAAGTCCTCACTAATTCAAACAGACTTTCTTTTTGTGGGTTATGAAGGAGAAGAGTAAAATATGCCAAATTGTTGGCTTCTTTCACCAGCTTTCTGGTTGTGATCCATCATTTGATTCAATTGCATTCATCCACACGTTTTTCAATCCAGTCACCAGTCAACTATAGGGGACATAACCATTCACACTCAAATTCAGTTTTAAGTGAACCGAATGCATGTTTTTTTTTGGAATGTGGGAAGAATCCAGCCAAGCACAGAGAGAGAATGAAAATGCCACACAAGAAGGGCCTGAGCTGAGATTTGAATCCACAACCTCTTAACTGCAAGGCAGACATGCTAACCACTCCGGCACAGTGCTGCCGGATTTTCAGTCTTGTCATCTAAAATGTT
This sequence comes from Idiotropiscis lumnitzeri, assembly GCF_059441095.1. Lineage (NCBI taxonomy): Eukaryota > Metazoa > Chordata > Actinopteri > Syngnathiformes > Syngnathidae > Idiotropiscis > Idiotropiscis lumnitzeri. Next base: position 10,368,356 of record NC_142393.1, read on the forward strand.
CATATATCTGATGTTTTAGTTACTTTTACGATGTCACCAGATGTTTTTGATGATAACGTTCAAATTTGTTTGGTGACGATGTCAGCGATGTTATGGACCACATTGCTACAAGTATGACCACTGTCTTTTGGCGGCTTAGAAATTAAATCTTACCTTTATGTAAGACGGGTGGTTAACTTAGCGAAATAACGCTTATTTGATTACTCTGTAAAGGCGGGATATTGTTAGTGTTTGGTGATGTGTCAGTGAGCCACAAGAACACTTACTAGATAGAAGTCTAGAAGCCGCTGAGAACACTTTCTGCTAAGTGAGGCTGAAGAGGAGACAACCAAGAGCTGACACACTGGGAACTTGCACGCCACTGGCTGCCATTCTGACGAAAGCCAGTCTCGCAATTGGCCCGAGAGTATGAGGGGCCAGATGCAGGTTGACGAACGGTATGAACTATTTCTGCCCCCGAAGCAAGTTGACCATACCATGGCAAGATACATGTTGTTAAACATGACTATACTCAGTGCTTTAAGTGGATAAAAATAAATGCTGGTACTCCTCTTATTGGACAAGACATAAAAGAGCATATCATTCAGTTAAATTAATTAATCGATAATATTTAATCCATCAATTATCCAAGCCGTTTATCCCCACGAGGGTCAGGGGGTGCACCTGAGCCAATCCCCAGGGTCTTCGGGCAGGGTAGACCCTGAACTGGTTGCCAGCCAATCGCAGGGCACACATAGACAAACAAGCATTCACACTCACACCTGGGGGCAATTTGGAGTGTTCAATTAATCTCTCATGCATGTTTATGGAATGTGGGAGGAAATCAGAGTACCCAAAGAAAACCCACACAGGCACGGGAAGAACATGCAAACTCCACAAAGGAAGCCGGAGCCAGATTCCAACCCGGCACCGCTAAACTGCGAGGCAGACGTGATAACCTGTCAGCGACGGTGCCGCCGGATAAGATTTTGAAATGTTTTTAAACTATGAAAAAAGTGCCAAGTATATCTTACATGGACCACACACAGACTCAATTCTGTAACCTCAAACTAACATGTTTTTTCTTTTTTTTAAACCAAACTATGCCTAGCCAATGGCAAGACATTTACTGTAAGACTTTGCTAAATGGAAAATGAGAGCAAGAAATTAAAGTAATCACTGTTTGGTCAATGCAACATGGTTCTGAATGACTCAGTCATTAACTAAAGCTGCAGATGTGACTGGCGTTAAAGGTTCAACCTTTTCTATATTGAATCACACCCAAAGACTTCTTGCTATTGGCACAAGGTCCATTTCCAACATCGATTTCACAAGACAGTGAGGAAACTTTTGGCGACGGAAAACTATTGTTTTGAAGTGTGACTTAATATGTCTGACTTGGCTGGTCATTATATGACCTGGAGTATAATCTTTGGCTTTGTCTTCCCGTGACCACAATTATAAGAAACAAGCACAGCCCTTAAAGAGGACATCAACATGTTTTCATTTCCTGATTTGACTACAAGAGTTGTTACCGGAGCACGCATGGCAAGTAGCCAAGCTGACTGCTCTCTCCTAAAGGTTCTTCAGTCTCAGGCGCATGTGCTTTTCATGAATCTGCGATGCAGTGCTGACTGGGAGGACGACTTACACTCACCAATGTACATATCCGTAAATTACTTGGGAAGCCTGCTGGAAGGATAATGATGGACACACACGCATGCACATGGGCTTTGACAACTAGGAAATGATATATCACTGTCGTGCATGAGCCACTGAAAAAAAAATAGATACAGAGTGCAAGTTTTGAACAGAATATTTGTGATTGCCTGGCAAGCAGTCTAAGATCCACCATTCTGTGTCAGCTGGCTCGCCCACGACCATCTTTTTTCGAGTATGGTATGCGTTGCAGGTGTATTTACAGTCACAGTCCAATTAAAAAAAAAGAAAAAAAAAAGAAACACTTCAATTAATTGTCTACCATGTCATGTCGTCTGTCTTAGAGGACATTGCGGAAGAGAATGATTCAAAACTATTCATGCGGATACTAATGAATGTATTTACCTTAATTGGCTGCCAACACTTTGTATTCTTCAACACATAATTCCATATTGACGGCAACTCCCCCACTCTTTGTTTAACCCCAAGACTACAACTTCTATGCACAAACTCACTTTATTGGAGCACGGCAACTCGGATAACGCAACTGATAATTGCCAGCAAAGGTGTCAAGCATGATAAATGCACGTGGCTAAATAACGATAATACATTAAATGACCTTGAAAATATGACATTTGCACTTTCATGCTTTACCATCACAATCTACGTGGAAAGTTGTTGACTGCGCTTCATTGGGAGACATAAAAACATACGTTCATACTTGAAACAATTAAAATGCACATCTTCAACAAGAAGTAATAAATGTTTTTCATAAATTCGTTTTGAAGCAGTTGATCTCAGCTGCAGTTTCTCAGCAATGCAGTTCATTGATAAGACAACCTCTGCTCGGTATATGTCTCTGTTGTATATCAGTCAGCATGATGTGTCAAATTCTCTGCATTTCCATATCTCTCTTTCTCAAACACCCTCAACGTGTGTTAGTAGGGGCAGCTCCCCCACAACAGGATTCCAGCTGTACTCCAGACAACACAGCTGGATAGGGGACCCCTTACACCAATTCCCAACACCTTCATCCAGACCCTTATTAAACCCTTCATTAGGCAGATTCTACACAGTAAGAAAATGGTGGGTGATATTTACGCAATCTCTAAATCTGGAAGTTGTGTGTTTGATCCTCAATAACACTGAGTAGACTTGTGTATCGAATGTGCTGTGTGGAGAAAAAATAAACTAAAAAATAACTTCCCTTGAGTGGCAGTTTTTAATTTAATAAAGTAGTCAAATTTACTCCAAAACAATTCATGTAAAATGGATTTAAAATGTCTGAGTGGAAAAACTTTGGGATTGTTTCAATTCAAGTAAATATCACTCCCCATTTTTTACAGTGTGTTTACATCTGGCAGCTGCGACACAAAGGCAAACAAAGCCAATAAACCAGAGGAAAAGCTACACAGAGAAGCAACTTTTTTCAAATTGACATACTTGTAGCAGTTTGTCAGCCTTATTTTCTGTGTCATATGGACGGTTGGAAATATATGTTTGTGAGTGAGCACCAAAAATAAATCTTGAAATCGGTGCTTGCGAGATTATTGCTGTCAAGGTGAGCCCGTCTTGAAATAATGTTGCTTATATTGAATCTTTTTTTACTTTACTGTTGACCAACTGGTTAAAAAAAAAAAAGAATGGTTGCAACCCAGTATAAACACACCTGGACACTCCAAAGATGAAATCTGTTATTCTCTTTGTTAAAAAAAAATAACGGCACAAAACTTTCTTTGTATATGCCATATGCTCCGCATTTTCGTGCGTCTAAGGCATTTCAGTGCACATGTGTTGGTCTCTCCCTCAGACGTTTTTCAGGTTCCAAGTTTGGCTGCTATGTCCTGATCCTACAGGATCCTTTTTTGCACTTCCAAAAATCAAAGATCGATTTCTTTTCTTTCTCAGTTATACATTTGTTTGTTTTGTTTCTTCCATTTACGCATTAAATTCCATCACTTCATTTTGCGTTTGCAGCGCCCTACAAATTCTTTATGATGGAAAATGAAAACCATCAAAGCTACCAAGAGTACCAGATACAATTTAGCGCCAGCTAGTAAAGGACCTCATAGACCTTAGTAAAGAACTTCAATCTTTGAAGATATTGCGTAACACGCCCACCAACAACATGCACAATCTGTCAGAGTGAACTTTTAGCGCCTGCTGGTACCTGAGTAAATCAGAGAGCTCATGTATGAGAAATACAAAATTATAAAAAACAATAAGTCAAAAAGTGAGACTGGTTGTCACGAGGGATTATGGACTATGTGTAAAATATGTCACTCTTTCAATGGAGTCCAGATATGAGATAAGAAGAGAGGACTTGCAAGTACATCCAAGGCCCCTGAGGGCCAAGGAATCATATTCAGCAAGAGCTGCCCGTAGAAAAAAGTTTGGAGTCAGATCTTCTCTCCAAGCCATGCACTCTTTCTTTCTTTTTTTTTTTTAACCTTCTTGGATTTTTTTTGTTGTTATTACTCCTCCTTCCTTTGCCTCCCACCCCCCCTATCTAACCATTCCTGACTTCAAAGTAATATTTATGTTAAACTGGTTATTTCCTGTCCCCGAGGGCACATGTTCTTTTGAGGACTATAGATACATCTAGAATTTTACAAAAGTCAAGAGAATAAGAAAATTGAAGTAACCGTTGTTTTTTTTTACTGTATCATCCTCCCCTTCTCCAGTTTGGTGCCTAATTAAGAGGATCCATGTACTCCAAGCTCAGAGGTAAATATTTGGATCAATGATTCAAATTGTATTCACAAGCGATAAGAATATAAGAGCTTACCAGTCGTGGCTATTTCTCTTCTAACCTTCTTCACACTTAAAAAAAAAAAAAAAAAAAGTTGCAAAAAGCTACAAAAAGGAAAAAGCAAGTTAATGCTGGCCAAAATTTCCCCATTGTGGGACTAATAAAGGACATCTTATCTTAAATTAATTTATCTTATCTTAAATTATGCTGACTGAGGCATTTTTTAAGTCAACAGAAAGTATAGCAGCCATCAGCTCAAAACAGTTTGAAGAAATCCTCACCAGGTCAAATGTGATGTTCCGATAGTTCAAGCAAAGAAAATATGAACTGCAAATTATTTCTGAAAATTTCAGCAATTAAGACAGCATGGTAGAACAATTTGAGAACTGCTTTATCACATCCAAATCGAAGCAGCACATATATTGGATGGTATATACGAACGGGACAAAACACACTAGTGCCTTGCACTGCAAGGAAAATACGCAGAAGAATTATCATCTCCTGAAAGTATAATTAATTTCTGTGTATGTGGTGCTTTGCATTATGGTGATAAAGCACTGGAGGTCACGCAGCTTAGCATCCATTTTATTTAGTGCTGCATCAATGGCTCTCAGTTTGTCTCTATCTTGAGTCTTTGACTCTCTCCCTCTTCCGCATGCTCTCTTCCTGTCTGTGCAGCTGGAATCCTCTCGGTTCTAATTCCCTCCTCTTTCCCCTGTGTGCTGGAACCCCTTCCAACTATTTAACCACAGCCCTGAAACAAATCAACATCTGTTTGGAAACTGGCCCAGTCCCGGCCTTTGCCTTCCTGCTGCGAGCATACCAGCCGCTGCAAGCTTAACCCTTCATTGGCCATGCAAAGGGAGAGCCGGCAGTTGAGCGTAACTCAGCAGTCTTAGAGCATTCCAGATATTAGCCGGGGATGCATTAGTAACTTGGGTTAAAAAATTGACTCCAGAGTTGGAATATTTTTTTTGATTGTTTATTGTGTGGTTGATTTTCTTGTTACTCTTTATGTTTAAATTGAGAGGAGACGACTGAATGGCAAAACAAAATTAGTCTGCATACTAGCATACATTTAAAATGTCTGACAATAATGCCCCACATCCCAAAGGGAAAAAAAAATAATGAAAAAATTATATTATTTAATTGTCTAAAACGTTTCACCATGCCACGTTTCATCAACTTGCATTGGAACAGCAGCTGTGTAGCAGTCGGCACCTGCGTTGTAATGTGAAATACTGCCACCTACAGGACTGGAGTGGAACAGTTTGACCAACACGTCATTACTTTTCAATGTAATCTCTCAGTTGGACATTCTGGGCCTTGACAGAGGTCTGTGCTCTACTCAGTGTTTTTCTGTCAAAATGAAGTAGTTATTTATTTGAGAAAGCAGCTGTATGCCATTTTATAGCAGGGTGTGTTCACCTAAGCCATTTTTGATTCCCCTTTTGCTCCCAACAGTTTCATATCACAGGGTAAGATTAGTATTCACATTGAAAGCAAGAGAAAAGAAAATCTAAATTAAAGTAAACTCTTTTTATTTTTTTCAACCAATACATTAAACTGCAACATACAGTAACAAGAGGATCCGGTATGTAACATTTCCATATCAACTTAGTGTATTAGGCAGTCCTTTTGAGAAGCACTGTGTTTTGGGCTCACCACAAAATTAGTCATTTTCGCAATTATTTGGTTGATAAGTGGGTCATAGTCGGCCAGAAAAACAGCTTCGGTTCAACAGTAACATTTCAAGTTCAACTCATTTTATGTTATGTTTGTTTAAACGGGGCAGTCGAGCATTTTTATTGATGCCTTAACCGGTGTATGGGGAGCCTATAAAATATCACATATCATTGGTCTAGCGAAATCATTTAGTGAAACTATAACAAAATATAGTCACCTGGGGTCCAATTTGGGAACCTAAAAACACAGCTGCACCAAAATGTGAAAATGCTGCATTAACGTTGACTCCTCAGAGCTGGTCAGCTTTTTTTTTATGAATCTTGCCATCAAGCAATTGAAAGATTGAGCTTACTAATAAGAGTGAAACATCATTCATCAGTTTGCTTGTGGGCAGTTGGTTAACTAACTGGTTCGTGCGCTGGCACCTTTTTTTTATTTTTTATTTTACAACTTCTGTTACTAAAGCTCATTGGCCAAAGCAGAGTAAACAGAGCAGTGAGCTAGCAGGCCATCACCCAACCAAACAAAGCAAAACTAAGATTGCCTTCTTGATTGTTTATTCATTACTGACACAGACATTGAACAGACGTACACACAAATGATCTTGACCCCGTTCACTTGACAAAAATGTATTTGTCATCTTTCTTTTGCAATGATAATTAACAAACAGACTAGTGATTAGAAGATCGCCTCACAGTGAGAGATTCTGGAAGTGGTGTGGTAAAATCTTTCCCCAAAACAAAAATGTCTGCTATTCCCTTCAGCGGAGATGAATGTGTTGAACAATAAACAGTGCTATATTGCTTCTTTAAAAAAGCGTCATCATATTAATCCTCACTGAATAGCTCTGGATTGCAAGAATGTAGCTATTTTAAAAACGGTTAATCAAACGGTAAAGGATTGAATAGGGATATTAATCCTGACGCCTGCATGTACAACCAGAGTCGTGTTTGGAACCAATGCGTTGTAGCCGTCATGATGAGGAAAGGAAAGGATGACGAAATCCAGAGGCTCACAATGAGATCGGGTAAGAAGCCAGTAAGGGATTTGAACAGTGTTTACTGGGGGAGTTTTTACCGGTATATATATATATATATATATATATATATATATATTGAGTGTTAACTAAATTATTATAGGACAATAAAATAAAAAAAAACATTTTCAAGCCAAAAGTAATCAATCTCCATGTACGAAAGCCGGCCAACGTCTTTCTTCAACCAGCCGAAGAGTGCAATCATGGCAACAGCAAGTGTGTACTTTAGGCTTCTTGTCGTCTTGCACCAATACAAAAATCAAGATACATTCGCTCTGTCTATGAAAATGAAGCCTTCAATGTCCCAAATGGAGAGCTGTCTCTCACATTGCCATGTCAAAATATTTTATCAGCTTGCTTTGGTGGGCTCTGAATGTTATGGTATGATGCTCATCTTCAGTGGCAAGTCTATGTAAAAGAAGCTGGAGATAAAGTCATATTTCAAAAATTCTTACACTCTGTTTTTTCTGTTCATACTCTTGAAATTATCCTCAAAAGAATGTCCCTTCTCTTTGAGATGTTAATTAACAGCAGTGTTTGGATCCAGGGAAGCGGCTTTTCCATTTTTTTTCTAAAGGTTGCTTGTTCTTTCGAATGTAGAGGTTGCTGCACACCCGATCATCGGGATGAAACAGTTTTTATCTGTGGGTAATTATTTGGATATTTTTTTGCTTTAAGGAAATCTGAGTTTCTCTTACACATCCGCCACTGCATGTATTCCAAACCTAGTCTTTTTATTTTTCTCTTGAATGTTGTGGCCCTTCATCTCTAAGGCAGGCTTCAATACCAACACGTCACAGTAAAAAAAATAGAAAAAGAAAAAAAAAAAAAAAAAGAAAAAAAAAAAGAAAAAAGGCATCTACCGTGTTGGTATTGCTTTTCACAGTGCGACACAGAATTAAAAAGCCCAGTAAAAGCTCTCAGAATTTGAATCATGACTCATCCACGTACCTGAACTAAAAGCCGGTCTTACTTGCAAAGGAGTGTTTCTTTTCATTAAGCCAATATAGATATTTTATATTTCCACCACCAAACAAAAAAGTCATGAACGGTCTGCTGTGAGTGAGATATTTCCTTATTTAACCGTTTGTTCTCATTGCAACTGCTGTCTGAGATGAGAGGTCGTGCTTGATCGTAGCAAAGGGGCTCAACTGTTTGACAGGTTAATGGTCCAATCATGAGAGTCGCAATCCCGGATTGACGTCCAGTCAATGACCGTGCCATTCCCAGCTTGTGCTTGCACTAATAACATCAGCATGTTTCAAGTCAAGTCAATTCAACTCCCGTTCCAAGTCAATTTCATTTTTTTGGCAAGTCACAAGTGAAACAAAACAGTGAGTCAAGTCAACTCGAATTCAAATGTAAAAAGTTCCTCGAGCATTCGGGTTTTTTTTAGCAGCTGGCGCTGCCGCGGAAAAGCAGAGGTTTCGTTCACTGTCAGGGATGGAGAAGAGGCCACAAGGACTCAAACGGTTAAGCTTTTGATGCATACGAAAACATTGTCGTACATTTGTAATGTACACCGTACATGTTATTTTGATAAGAAATATTTAGTAGGGCATAACCGTTGGAGCTGCCCTCCTGCGGTCTTGTCTGCTTGCTTATTTACTCCACCACGAAAGCCAAATGAACAAAATGACATGCCATGCCATTGCAAAAATAGTCAAATGTGTTTCGGTTACCATCAACTATGCTTGCTTCGGGTTCAGCCATTCACAGTTGCATTTTGTCACGCGCACATTTCCATTGCTCATTACAGAATTTGCTCGACGCAACTAAATTGAGACAAAATTGCTTGGTAGACCTTTGGTATTCATCGGTGTATCGAGTGCAGAGCTTTTTTTGTTTTTTTTGTTTTTGTGGGTGTGCCGTCTCTATTTTGCTCCACTCAGGGGCTCGGCTGTAATTGCTTGTTTAAGGATAATAACAAGGGAAGGCTCTCAGAGGAGCCCCACGCCGCAATCACCAGCCTTGAGGCAAGCGCCACAACCGCAGTGCAGTGTGAAAAAGAAGTGGAAGACGGGGGAGGGAACATAGGAAGGCACAGACAGATTGGATGGTAATTAGGGGCTTATTTTTCCTACAGACTGAATGAGCATCTGCATAACTCTCACCTGCACAGAAGGGATTTGCTGCCGTTTGTGCGTGTGATCACATTCTTAGAAGCCTTTGTCATTTATGTGTGGCTATCCCTTACGGCTTATGAATTTTCCCCTTTGCATCTGTGAGTGTGAGTTCTGTGTGAGCGTATATGTTTAATGTAATGCGCGCCGAGCAGCCAGCACATGCAGCGGTTCTCTCAGACAGTGTGAGATAATTAAATTAGGGGGCTGCATCCAGCGGGCGGAATGCGATGAGGAGGATTTTAGTGTGTGTGTGATCCCCGGGATCGTTTCAAATTACAACGGATAAATACGGTGTTGTTTTGGGGAGTAAAAACGCAATATTCAAAGAGATTTTCTGACACAGAGGTGTGTCTTGTTCATTCATGATTTGGGGAGAAACAACACTATCATAAATTGTGATCAGATTACGATGACCAGATTAATGTTCGTCCAATTGGCACGGTATGCAAATTCAGTATTTTCACGCATTTTTCTTCCTACACGTGAACACACCCTTTTTTTTTTTTTTTTAAACCACAATGTTTTTTTTCCTCCTGTATATCAGAGCATTGGCGCATAATATACATAGCGTAGCACCACATAATCACTAATCCCATGGTAGTCTCATGCCCAGTACAGTAATGCATTTTAGAGCAGCACCACCCTGTGTTGAAAGTAATACCTTCAATGCACACAAACACAAGCTCAATGCTGGTTGGAGGACGGATGTTGTTTTTAGTTTTCACGTTTTGTGCAGATTTAAACAGAATAAATAATTAAATTAAATAAAATGGGCTGGAAAAAAAGATACACATTCCAGGTCTTTATAATGTTTGTGTTTACAAGGAGATTTTAGGTGCACAATACATTATACAGTGTGTAAAGATATCCATACATTACTTGCTCATCAGTTTTCAAATTAAAAAGTGATTGATACATTTTTTTTTTGTTTTTTTTTTTTTAGATGAACACTATTTAATCTCCACACACAAGAATTATTAATTTCAAAAGCAAGATCAAAATACGAAAGTGAAAAATTTAAATGGTGACCTGGAGATTTGGTAACAAATTAGTAGTGTTATCTAGTGTCGGTGAAATGACAGAAAAGATTCTGGTCCGATGAGTGTGCGTTCTTTGAATGACAGACATCAGAGGCCTGAGAATTGATTTATGCAAATCCTTTGGGAGTTGCGGCGATGACGTGTGTTGGTTCCTGCAGGTTTTTCCCATGTGAAGCAAAGCTCCATATTTGTGATGTTTGACTGGGCTGCCCACACTGCCGAGCTACACGAGGGAAGCAAATGAATCATAGTTCGAAACATCCGAGGAGGTGAATGTCTCATTCTGGGAAAGCTTTAGGGAAATAATGGCACAGCTGTTTTTTGATGATGACCCAATAAAAGAGTGCCAATGATGCCAACGTATGACGATGACCATAGAATTGTAAATGGAGCTTATTAAAAAAAAGTGGTTTTGTCAATGCTGCTTAATACAAATGAACCATACAATACAAATGTTCGTGTCTACGCTCACAATAAATGTTATATTCATGTTTCAAAACATTTTCACAACATTTAGTTGGGACACAAGTGAAGTAAAAATCTGAAAAGTGTTCTGAGTGAATTATCAATGGTTGATTAACGTTTGCAGCAAACTGTACATCTGGTCCAAAGGTGACTGAGTAGATGGAAAATAGCAAGCATGTTATGTTAAAAATGTTTTTGGCAGCTGTGATCAGGTCATTGCTAATAGAAACTCAGCTGGTCCCCCGTCTCTCTCGCCAGTTGACATGACGGGATTGAGACAGACATCACGAGTATACTGGTCCAATTCTCGGAGAGATGGAACAGTTTGTCAGTCGAGAGAGTCATTTTGTTCTCTGACAGAGTGATGAAGGCTAGCTGCGGTCCAGACTGACATCATCTTCGGCCCAGAAGGCAGATTAGTCCCTCACCAGTTTCTCTAGCGCAGTGAGAAGAATGGTTCCTTGGTCAGTCAGACTCGCAAAAGTAAAACTTTGTCCAATCATAAAGGAAACAACTAAACACCTTATAGATGCATTTAAAACCAGGGATGTGCGACTTAAATGCTGGAGATGGCCACAATTTTTCATCAGTGCGACTTGGCATGGCTGTCTGTTGTTGGCCAAAACTAATCAATCACTTCACGTATCACGACAATTTCACAACACAGGCTGCCTAGACTGATGCACTAATCCGGTCTGAGAAAAGTCCACCCAAGAGACCATCTGTTGTCTCATCAGGAGCATACCCACGCATCGGAGGGAGTAGATTCAGGCATATGGAGGTTATAGACACTTCTGAGCCACATTGTGGACTCTATTTTCAGCTAGAGCGGATTCTAGGTGTCGTAATAACATGTCTGAGATATTATTTTGACAAAATAGCCCAAATCCGAAGAACTACAGGACACTTTGGATCCATTATGAGTCCTGCCAAGCACAAATACCCCATCACTACAAAGACAACTTTACTAAACAACATGTGACGCTGAGAGGCTAATGCTTCTAGCTAACATTAACTTGTTTCTCAATTCAATGCAGCGCTTATCTTTTGGCTATGATGTAATGTTTCATTGTGTCCCGTTTCTTGCCTTTATGAGATGGATTTTCGACAGCCAAACGACCAAGTCGTGGCCCAAAAGAATTTTTTTTTTAATTAATACGCAGGACAGGTGTAGCTTATAAAACCTGCACCATTTTTACATACAAATATCAATGAAAAATAGTTACCTACTTTGCATACGGAAATTAAAAATAAACAAACATACAATTACACGCGTGCCACAGTAATCAAATGACATTGAAATTGTAATAGAAAAATTTTTAAGATCATTTTGATACGATTTATAGTCTGAATAGATCAATAATAGATGAACAGTACTTTTTCGTTTTCACATTCAGGATGCATTGGCAGAGAGTCTGACATGCAGAAAAATGATCACAGCTGAAATTTGGAGAGTAGAAATTTGCGTAACCAGAGTGCAGACACACTCCACTTTCTTCAGCTGTTTCTTTTCTGGGCTAACAAACTTCTAGATGGTGCATGAATCTCTCATTGGGGATATTGTGTTACTATATGAGAGGGTTGTATTGCGAGAATTAGCCCAGTAATCTCTCACAGTGTAAACCAAAAATCTCATTGTGTTAAGAAAAAAATAAATAATCATCTCGTTTAGGGTATCGACGGCACGTGATTTCACTGAATTCAAGCCACTCTTCCTGTGTGTTTACGAGAACCACACCTGTCCCGCATACAAATTCAATATCAAAATCTTAAACACACCAAGAATTGTGTATGAACTAAAAATCAAATATTTAAAGGTATAGAAATGACTGAGTATGAAAACATGATAGGCCGTGTAACTAAATGATTAGTATACTAATTAGTAATTGAATCACATGTTTCTAGAAATTTAAAATGGGGAAAATTCATTTGACATTCGAACAAATCAAATGCAAAGCGAGTCGGATGCACGGCAGACATTCGACGAATGCACCAGTCTGACTTGTAACCACATTATCCAACTATTAATAACAGACGGCAAAGACAAACTCATACAATGAAAACACTTGTAATAGCTGATTGCAAAATTCATGCATCCAATTCTGACTGATTTGCTTCGGTCAGACATGATCTATTTATATTAACTAACAACAATGAGCTCTTGTCTTGACCACGGTGTGACTCTTTGCCATAAACAAAAGGAATGGAGCAGCTCAAAGTGGATTACCAAGAAGGACACGAATATAAAGGAGCCATCACTGGCAAAGAGAGAGTCGCAGTTGTGTACATTGGCTGGTGGCTGCGACCTGCACCCTAAAACTCTTGTTATTGTCCAACATGAAACTGCTTTTACTTGTCTGGAACAGCTGCAGGATTCTTAATTTTTCTATTTCTAGAAATTCAGCAGACCCTGATTTCTCGTCTTTTGGTGGTGAAACAGACTATGACCATCATTATGTGGAGTTCATGGTTTTGACATATGACAAGTGTGACTTTGACATGTCAAAATGCCATTCCCTCTGCAACCAGGATATTTTTGATTGACTGAGGCTGTAATAAAATAATGAAATAATGTTTTACCTGTATTTAAATACAGTGGAGCCACACACGGGAGAGGGATTGGGTTGCCTTGCCAATTGCAAATATTCACATATACAGTAATTGACGGCCAGTCAAATGCATTAGAGTGGAAATATTTATTATTTGTAAACGCCAACATTCTTCAAAGAAATGCTGATAAATCTCTAATATCTTTTTCAGGAAAAACAGGAGCAGGTGCTGAACTGAGATTATTGTGAGAGTCCACTGTACATGTTTTATAGGACTATTTAAAACTGGAGCCTATTAAGGCGTAGTAAGCAACTGTCAACAGCTGCTGTGATATCAATTTCACTTTGAGAGTAGCACTTCTGCAATGATGGAGTGCATGAAATGCATGTTTTTAGTATGGACCACGTAAAACTGGATTTTTGAAATTGAAAATATCGGACATAACACAGAATGCCCCAAAATTGCGGCCTTTTCTTCTAATTTTTTAAGGAAGTGCACATCATTTTTTCATCAATCAGTAAATTTTCAGATTTTCTTACTTAATTACGATTGATTGTTTTTGTTTTTTTTTTCTGACAAACTTCTCCACACATCAGCTCAGTTATAAATAATATATTGGAAATGAGCGGTTCAATTTGCAAGTCGACTTAAGTTTATGCCCGTAAATTTTCTACGTGCATGCCTGGGTTAGTGATCGATGTCCAAAAAAAAAAAAAGGTGAATCTGGAGGCCCTGTATCTTTTACGATAGTTGGCCCTGATCATTGTCTGAGCAAATTAAGTAGAAAGAGTCACTCTTCAAACACTTCACAGCATCTAATTTGGATAATCTTTTGAGCCTTCACATAATCAGACTTTAGCCGGCTATGACCCGAAAGAGGAATAGGGCTCAAAGTCATCCCGATTATCTTGGTGTACATCTGTCTTAAGGAACTATAGATATGATACAATAAAAAATATTATGTCCCAACCTGCTGTAAGACAAAATAAATACTTATGGCAATTATCCCCCCCCAAAAAAACTTTTTGATAGCCAATATATTAGGTCATGCAGCATAAGAACAGCTGGGAAGCCCTGGAACATTTCCATGGCAGAAAGCAGAGAAGTAAATTCTATCTTTCCCACCATAGTTTGTCTCTGCTTCCATAGAGCAAGCATGTTGGATTACAGAGACAACACTCACTGCCAAATATTAATATAGTCTTTGTGCACTGCGGGAGAGGGAAAATATTCAGAAAGAAAGCTCTAGATGATGGGGTGGAAGGAATTCCACACAACATCAACATTCAGTGCGGGGACACTTTGTGGGGAGAAAAGTATCCGTCTCTCTGCAGTCGCTTCGACCTCATGGTCAGTCGTCATGTGCGCGTTCCATACGGTACGGAGATGGTATGAATATGTTCTGAAGTGAGCAGGAAGGATATGCTGAGAAGACATTGGAGTCTGTTATTCCTGCAAGCTCTGTTGAAATGTCGCACTCCAAGATTCAGCTGGAGAGGGGTGTATGTGATTACACGATGCTCGAGCTTTTAGCGGAGCACACCCTATTCTAATTTTTGTTGGATGCGATACCTTACTCCCAGGAGGAACAAAGAATGCAATGTGTGTGGTGGGATGAATAATATGAAGGAAACGGGAACTGCTCTCATGCCCTCACCCTGAGCAGTTATCTTTGAGTTGCCTGTAAAGAAGAAGGAAAAAAAAAACTCTTGCTTGATCTGAAATGCAAAGAGTGATGAGAAAGTGATCTTGGAATGAAAGAAATGAGAAATATGGATGGAAGTTCATTTGATTTTTTTTACTCGATTGATTTAACCTGATATTTGTCTTACTTTGAATTTCGCCGTTGTCCCTTAGTAGGTCTTCCACATTTGTTTGTACTTTCAATTATGCCAAAGATGTTAATGAGTTTTTGGTTTGGGTTTCTGCATATGTGACCAAATAACTGCCATGTTCACTCTCTCACATTCAGTACGTTGCTGATCGATACGCAATAGTCTGATGTTCAGTAAGCATGGGGAGAATTTCATTCCAAAGGCATTTGAGTTTGATGATGGTTTTTTTTTTAAGTCCAGGTCCTAGAGTATGATGCAGAATGCACATACCCAAACACATCCCTTGGCTAATATTCTTATTCACCGAATCATCCATCCATCATCTGATCCGCTTCTCCTCACGAGGGTCGCAGGAGCGCTGGAGCTAGCTAGTGCTGGGATGCTAATTCAAAATCAATATGTATCGTAATAGTCACATGATCAATATCATTAAAAAATGCCTTCGACAAAATGTTCGATTATAAAAAAAATAACGCATACCACGACCGCGGCATTGAGTGTGTCGTAGGCAGCGGAAGTCTACATTTCGACAACTCCACTGGTTGCATCTTCATTTATTTTTTTTCAATCAATCTTGTTCAGCTATTTGCTGAGTTCCTCTGTGATCTCCTCACAACCAGGCTGTGTTCCCTGCCCACAGATCCCATCAGGTCCAGAGCTCTTGTGTTTGAGTCGCTTAATCACTCGAGTACCTCTCCAGGCAGGTGGCAGGTTACTGTGGCACGCTGTGTCCTGACCATGTTTGTGGGGCAATCATTAATCCATTCGACTGGAATATTGAGTCCCGCATTCAAGTACATCTGCTTGAGTTTACAGAACCTTGCCTCTGCAATTCTTTTTGGTCGTGTGTTTTGGTTGCCTTTTCCTGTTCAGATCCATTATGAGTTTTTACAGCTCTTGTGCCGAAAGGCATTTTTTCTGCCCTTGCATTTCTGTCCTTGTATTTCCTAGCAGAACTTCTGACCCTCTGACCTTGATTGTCTTTCCTCTGATTGGTCCCCTTTGTTCCAGGCCTCCCTCCTCTGATCTGCAAGTTTAGATATCTCTTGTTTTTTTTCCGCCTCACCTTTGGAGCTGCTCCCATCAGTGTGCATCATATGAGGGAGGATGGATGATGGATGAAGTTTCATCTTTTGTGTACTCTTGACCCAATCGGCGCCAGCCATCGGAAAGTTGGTACTGTACTGGTCTGTTTGGTGTAGTGCGCCACGTCGTAAAGTTGAAGCCGTTGTTGGGGGGTCTTGGGGGTGCGTTCGGCCGATTTAACATGTAGAATCAGCTCGGGCTGTCGGGTTAAATGAGCACCGCGATTGGCTGTTAGCTCGCGAATCAGTGCACTGGACAAGAAGCGGAAGTGACGAAATGGTAAAAACTGAAAATCTCCTCCATGGACTTAACGGCTGGCTGGACAGAAGAGCGCGGAGACAAAGCAATCACTCTCATTCAAGGAACACCTCCGTTATTGCGGTGCGTTCATTTCCCATCCGACGTTCCGACATCTAGGCCGATGTGACATTCGGCCACGATGGCCTTAAGTCTTGTTCTGAACTCGCACATCTTCAATCTCTTATGATTTGATTGCACCTGCCTCACGTACTACCAACTGCATTAAATCAAAATTATTCGGTCACAAGATATGACATGACACAAATGCTGGTTGTATTTAGCCTGTATCTGCCCTCTTCCAGGACAGCCGTGGCCAAGTGGTTAAGACTCTCACCAGTCACGTGGCGACCCTGTTTAAGCTCAGCAGAATGAATGAAAAACACCTGTCATCTTGACAACGTTTGATAGGATGAGGCAGCAAACCATCCACCACCAACATCACACCGACACCCGGCTGTGGTGTCCTGGAGCAAGACACCGACACAAACTGCTCAAGTAGCCACCTGCTCCAGTGTTTGCGATTGCTCTTTCCACGACAGCAATGGGTCAAATGCAGAGGTCAGACTTTGTCTATATATGTGTGTGTGTGTGTGTAGAAGGCAAATAAAAAATTCTTCTTTTATGTTACAAATCAAAACAAGTGTTTTTCAGTCTAATGGAAATCTAGTCTTCTGGGCATTCCCTCTTTAGTACAAATGCAATTTCATTAGTATGCATTGAGAGATGAATCAAAGATCTTGAGTCTGCCAGCAGACAGGATTGAGGCGATGATATCTATTGCAATTTCAGATCTTAATGTATCCTAATCCTATTTGAAGTGAAAAGAAAATGCCAGTCCTTTTGACAACACTGCCCTTAGTGTCAGACGCATACCGTGCATACCGTTTCAATAGAAAAACAACAGTCGAAACATTCTAGAGATACACACACACAGGCCACATCCATCTCAATCAAGTGATAAAGCTCAAGCAAATTAGAATTACTCATACTTTGACAGACAATCAACAAAGTGCCTGAGAGTTATGATTACATTTTTAGTTTACTTGGGAAGTTTTAATTCCAAAAAATGGCTTATCCTCATTTGGGTCAAGGGTGAGCTGGAGCCTAATCCGTCTGACTTTTGGCGAGAGGTGGGGTACCTTGCACTGGACGCCGGCCAATCACATGAACACCGATGGACAATTTGGTCTCCAGTGAACCTAAAATGCATGCGACTGGAAGGAAGCTGGAGTAACTGGAGAAAGCCCACACACATGCACAGGGAGAACATGCAAATGAAACACAGGAAAGATAGAACCAAGTTTGGAACCCGGATCACATAACATTATTTTGTAGTTAGTTACAAATCATGTATTAACTTAAAATTATTTAGACAACAGCGTTTTTCACAATTTTTTTTTTAAACTGGGTTGTATGCTCTCCATACATCGCATGTGCTGTTTATGATTGTAGTGTGGGTGTAGCATGCAATATTGCCTTACAGTTATGATTATGAACACTCTTATCTCTATTAACGCACGCTTTGTTCACATTTATATTAGCCAAGCTCCCATGAAAGACAAAGATAAACAGAAAATATTAAGCCCTGGTTTAAAAATCATGGATTACGTGGGTTACTCAAAGTATCTCGGTGAGGCCTTCTTTTGTAAGGAGCTTTATACAGGATTGGTAAGAGTGGGAGTGTTTTTTGTTTTTTTTACGTGTCATTTTATTGTATTTTTTTTTTCACTGTTGGAGTCCAGTCTTTAAAGCTTTGTACTACTATCACATAATGGCCTCTCCTGTCACAAGGCTGTCTGATGCCATTAATTTGACTCTCCCCCAATGTTCTCGGGGACTACGTCCTATACACCAAACTCTTTGCTTTTCAATGTGTCACATTTCTCTCTGTCCCTCTCGCCATCTTTTCAAAGAGCGCCATGGCACTGCTGGAGAGTCTTTTCAGGAAAACCATGCAAAGTAGAGGGAAGACAAAGAGTTTCAACCTGCGCCGTCTTTCAAAACATGCAAGAGGGACAAGGTCTTTGCATGAATTATACAGTGCAGCCCAGATTGCTTCGTGAAGAAAAGCCTTCCTAAAAAGGAAAACAAAACGGGTAAAAAAAAAAAAACAAAAAGAAGAGAAACCGAGGAGGGATTTGGCTCACCCAAGCCAGTCACCTGAAGTTCCTACTCCCTTTGAGCACATTCCAGAGATCATGAAAGCCACGCAGGGTGGATACTAGAATGAGGCTGTATGTTGTTTTGTATACATATACATGATGAGGCCCAGAAGATATAGCCATCCCCTGCTGGCCCGGCTCTTTTCTTTTCTAAATAGCTTGCATGACAGGGATGGCCTCTCCATCTCAAGCAACCCCTGGAGGGCCAAAACGGCGCTGTCGTCTCTGTATGTTCTACAGGCAAATGCCGAGGTCTGCTTTTGAGAGAGGGGAAGCGGGGGCAGCTACAGTAACTGGGGAAAAACATTTCAGATAAAAAGAGAATGATCATGGGGCGTGGAGACACGATGGCCGACAGGTTGGCATGATGGCCTCACAGTGCAGAGGTCGTGGGATCGATTCCGGCTCTGGCCTTCCTGTGTGGAGTTTGCCTGATCTTCCCGTGCCTGCGTGGGTTTTCTCCGGGTACTCCGGTTTCCTCCCACGTTCCAAAAATATGCATTGTAGACTGATTGGACACTCTGAATTGACCCTAGGTATGAGTGGATGGTTGTTCGTCTATGTGTGCCCTGCGGTTGGCTGGCAACCAGTTCAGGGTGTACCCTGCCTACAGCCCAAAGACGGCTGGGATAGGCTCCAGCACCATATAAACTCTTCTTTTTAGTGAACCTTTGCAGCTAAATTTTATCTCAACATTTACGATGTCCGTTTTTAATAAATTGACATTTAAATAAAGAAAACGTCCAAACTTCACAAACATACAGAGACCCTCTGCCTCCACCCGTGCTTGAGGCCTTGATACAACATTACGATGTTTCCCCCACTTGCTTTTACAGTTTTCTCTACACAGCGCTATAGATCATTGAACAAAGCCACAACTATTATACTCAGAGGACCCTTACATGCGCTCTCCACAATGCCATTTTTCTGCCCGAATGGTTTAAGTGTCCTTAGAGTCCAAGGCAATCACTTCCTTATGTCATATGCGCATGCATTATTTCTTCAAATCACAATGGAGGTAGTCTTGGTCTTATAAGAGTAAGATTTGCTCCTCCCGTCCGATCACAAACACAAACATTTGAACAATAAGAACTCTGACAAGTCAATATGAACGTTTTTTTGATTATGCTCGTCATTCTTAAGTGGCTTAATATTTTTGAGTAGTTTAGGTATGATTTTAAAGTTTTCCACATGGACACACAGCTGAGAAGGTTGTGTGATACATGTAAGAGAAAGTCGAAATTTCCAAAAAGCTACTTGCAGTAAAACAAGTGCAGCAAGAGAAGTCACACAAATACATAAAGAGGATGTCATCCTAATTGACCTCACGAGAAGAAAAGTGGACATAGACCTATTCGTTTTGAAAGTGCCCCATTTGTCTTTTTTAGACCTGGCTACGATGTCGCTATGGAACACATGAACTGACTGCCTGGTTAACTCGCAGAGTGGAGTGCATTTTTACATGTAGCTATGTACTGATGGATTATAATTGGGAGCAACTTCAGTTCTTAGTGGCAATTGTCTGTGCTTCTGATCATTCGCTCAACAAGAGCAGCTCATAATCACGCCATTTGTTAGAATTGTAAGGTTAATCATCAATTTCATGTTGAAAAACAACTTCATAACAAACAGTTGTTTATACAATAAAGCAGGCGTGGGCAAACTACGGCCGGGGGGCCACATGCGGCCCGTTAAACATTTTAATCCGACCGAATTTATATCATGTAATGCTTTTGTTCACTTTCATTTAAAATGAAATGTATTTGTTTTTTCTCTGATTAGGTGATGTTACCAAAACACTCCATCCGTCTGCTTCTGGTCCGGCCCCTCTGTCAAATTTTAGAACCCATTGTGGCCCGCCAATCAAAAAGTTTGCCCGCCCCTGCAATAAAGGGACTTTCAGCCAGAGAAACACTATCAAGTGAGCACCTTATGATTTATGCCTAAAGTGGATTCATTTAGTCGGCTTTAAATCTCAGCACATCCATGAAAGGGTTGTCAAAAAAAAAGACTGTATTTCTTCCCCGCCACTTCGTATGTCATGTCCCAAATTCCAATAATGTCTCCAAGGTGTACTAATTACCATATGCTATGAAGTGTTTTTCGACACGAACGTTGACTTTTTTTTTTTTTTTTTTTACTTATGTGATGATTTATTGAATGCTCTAAAGATGTTGTTCCTTTGATGATTTGACGCCAAAATCAATTTCTATTCATATTTGCCTGGTACATTTATGTTGCCAAGCAACTGCAGTTGAACCAAGAGTCTGTCTCTGGCCACACAGGCGCAGTTTTTCAGCGTGAACCTCCACGAAGACCTCACACCGATTGGCCTCCCTCCTTTCCTCCTGCCTTCCATTCTTCATTATCTAATTCAAGTGTCAATTTTAAGCCAACGCCTGTGTTGACCCTTTCTTCTGCCATTGTCTCTGCTCAGTAGGGCAGCACGACTGTCACTTAATCGTTGATCCAATTAATTTGGGGAACCTTTCTGTGCTTCTTTACAAGCACGAAGGCCACTGAATATAAACGTACAACAAAAGGAGTAAGTGAACACAGAGCAGTGTCATTGATTGACACAGGAGCCAAAACGCTTGTGTGCTGCCATAATGCCAGATGGAGTTATGGAACCTAAGCAGAGAAAGGTGGCCGTGATGAAAGAGATGAACGTGTCTAATTAACTTGTGTCAAATAAAAGTTTCCAGCTTGATACAAGTAACTCGGCCTTTTTATAGGTCTGCCTCCTGGTAGGGCTTTTTTAAAATGCAAAGAGCTTATTGAATTGATGTCATTTTATTATTTTTTTTTTTTGTGCAGTGCACACCTGGCATGTCTATGCACCATTCTTTCGTGGGTGAGACCGTGGGCTGTGCCATGGAGTTTTTAAAACGGTCTTACACTGTAGGAGGGCGCTCACTATTCCACAATGCAATTATGCATGTTTTTTGTTCATTTGGGGTTTACTTAACCTTTTTGTCTAATTGGCCACATTCCCAAAAGGTTCATGACTATTTGTGCAATTGTTGCACTTGGAAAAAATCCATCAGAACAAGGATAAGACCATAATTATCTAGGAATATTGTTGCAAAGCGTCCCAGACACACACACACACACACAAAATAAATTAAAAAAAATCATTCCTGCCTCAACTACTTGACGATGAAGCCGCATGGCATGTGAATAAACCAGACTGATATAGTAGTGGCCCAAATATCAGCCTGAGATCATAAGGTATATATTTGACAAAAACACCGTTTTATCATCCGAAAAACATATCCAGACTGAAAGGTTGCATGCTCCAATCCATGCTTTTATCTCCAGTCGACTTGATTATTGTAATGGTTTTCTGACTGGACTCCCTCCAAAAAAATAAATCACTGATTGGTTTGGGTTCGGAGTACATTAAATATAAGGTAAATAGATGATAACTGAATATAAACCCAGTAGAGCTCTGAGGTCTCCGCACTCGGGCCAGTTAGTGGAGCCCAGGTTTCAAAGCAAACATGGATTTGCAGCATTTAGTTGTCTAGACGCACACAAAGGGAAAAAAATGCCAACGGAGGTAAAGTCAGCCACAAATGCTTTTAAATCCACAAAAGACAAAAATAATCATTTCATTCCAATGCATCAATTCATTATTTGTAAGCACAAAAGATTGAGAGGGTGTGTGTGCATGTTGGTAAAAACATCTCTCCTCGCGGTTTAGGGCCTTCACTCTTTGTTCTCTTCTTTTATTCTACTCTTCAAGAGAAACAACATTGAAGTCAGGTGGGCAAAATATGGTCCAATCTGTGTGTGTAATAGCAGCAAAAGTACACAGCAGCCTCACATCATCACATCTGTTCCATCAGCATCACACACTTATCCTATCACATACACACACTCTCACCGCCCAGGCACTTAAGCATTCTGTACAATCAGTCACATACAAGCACAACCAGAGAGATCAAACAACTCTTGAAAGTCCACGACGCATGAATCTGCAGAACCTTTTATTGAAAGACGCATGGGCTTTTCAGCAATCTAAGTCGGGGTCCTCCATTCTCTCCAAAATAAATACAGACTTTGAACCCTTTTGATGCTTGGCGGTATAGTGCATGCAGCAGCTCAGAGATTTTTAGACCTACTTTTAGACGCATTTATTCACATAGTTTTAAATACAATATTTAAACAAGCCATAAAGGTTGTAGGGAAGAATATGCCACTGGTTCTAAGATGTACAACTTTTAAAAATCAAATCAAATGATTTCTTCCTCGATGCTTGCTGAATTGAGCTCTCAGGTTATGCTGACGTTCCGACACACGGACAGCAAAATGTTTTTTCTCCACACTAACGTAACATTTCCTGGATATATACGACCCCTCTTTAGTTGCTGAGTACGCGTTTCCGGTCGTGAACCTTGGCTTCACTGCTCTTCAATTAAATGTGACTGAGGCGAACACTATACAGTCGTAAACGTCTTGATTTTGAGCACATCCCTGTCTGATCAAGGACAAGACACTAGATAATCAAATGGCCCGATGCATTTACTGAAGCGTACGCAAGGCCTGTGCATGCTCAGCCATTGGCAAAGTTGTAAAAAGCAGGTAGGGGAGAGGGCAAGGCAGAGGTAACTACACTGGGGGCTTAAGTGTCTTAAGTGGCAAAGAAATCCCACAGTCTATTAATTTTCAAATAAAGTGCTGCCTGCTATCACCCGGTCCGTCCTTCGTCATAAACATATTGACGTGGAGGTTATTGCGCCAGTCTATGTGGCTATCCCTTTAGGGGTTACCTCCGTCTATTCCCTCGGGAAGTCCTTGTCTCTCTGTATCTCGGCGCACCAACCAATTATCATGTCATGTTAGCAAGCAGACGCCACGCTGGGCTTAATTTGCCCAAACCTGCCTACCTGATTTCAGTAATTGCACTGTGGCCTCATTATCTGATCTAGCTGAGCAAGTGTGTGTGCAAAAGGCCATGAGGATTAATGTGTGCGAGCGTGGCAATTTCCAGGCTTGTTTATGCTCGCGTTATACATTTAATTACAGGTAAAGACACTGCTGTGCTCTGCACGTGCTGTAACTGAGACCTCCCGTCGACTGAAACGGAGGTTTTTCTGCTTTGATTCAAAGCAAAATGAAAGAGAATTGTCGTTGTTGAGAGAAGTGTGCAAATGGCCTTGATTGTCTCTGAGCGCTTCACTAAGCAACAATAAGGTCAAATGTTACCTGAGCGTGACATCGCTTCTGCTGCTGTGCAGAGATGATCTTTTACAAGTCCGAATCATGTCAATGTCAATGTCAATGATTCTGTTATGTCATACTTAAATAGATAAAGACACAAAGCTACAGTTTTCCCCAAGCAGTCAGTACAGTGCATTTCTGTGCTCGTTAAGTTTTTCACCGGGAAATCTGAAGTGTAGCCAGAAAGTCATCCATCGCAAATCATTTCTTTCTACTCTGCCGTGCATCTATAGGAGTTAAAAGTTATCACAAGTGCTTCATGAAGCTTCATTTGCCCATCACTAATACTAATAAAATTAAATATTTAAATGTTAACCAGTAACAATAGCCACTTGTCTGTTTAAGCCACCGTTCGCATTTGAGCCTTGAATATATTCATGTTTTAGAAAACACAAATTTAGCAAAACATGCGGCACTACAAACCAACTGTCAACGGTTCTTGCACTTCAAACTGCTGTTTGTGTGTGTGTACTTTTGAGATCAGTGTTGTATGGCAACAAACGCCGGTTGAAATGACGGGTCGTGTTAATAAGCAAAGTCGGCAGATAGGTTTGTGTTTAAATTCTGTGATATAATCTGCTTCCCATTTCCTCTCTGGTGCGTAGTAAAGTATTGCGGTTGGAGGCGCCTTTGAGCAATGTGTGCCATCTAGTGGTGAACACAGTTATTACAACTTTCTGTTCAGGCACAATAAACATTTTTATACATTAATAAAAATAAAAATTGAGAGCCACTTCCCCATGCGGGTTTGAATTTTTGACATTTTCTCGAAAAATGCCACAACAGAAGGGTACAAGCGATGACTACACGACGATGACCATAAAACTGGAAATGGACGGTAATGTAAAGTGTGAAAGTAGTACACACATCATCGCCGTAGCTTCTCATTATAACATGCCAAAGGATTCAGACATCTTAAATCATCTCTAACAAACAAAATTATGTGTCACACGACCCTCGTGAGGATAAGCGGACTAGATGGCTGGATGGATGAAAACAAATAAATAAATATTGCCCCTCTCTACACTTGCATGACAGATATGAATATTACATGAGTATGGGTATGAGTTTTATGGTATCGTTTTCATATTAAAATATCTGAAAGAGATTGTGCTCCACTGTACAAATTAGGGAAGACCATTGCAATCAATTAACGCCAAGGACAACATTGTTGATTGATGGGCATTTCAGAATTAATGGACTGTGTGGGATTTCGGATTAATCTCAACTTGAAGAAATTGTGCACTCTCTGTACTTGACAGCAACCCGCAATGGTGCTATTGATTCAGTCTCAACTCAATTGAGGCCTTTTAGCTGAGGTTTTTAGATCACTGCCGGGCTGTTGTACAGCAATATTTTAATCTGTATTAGGTGGCATATACTGTACATTTGATGTGAAGTGGTTTAGTGAGGCCTCAAACTTGACTTGCTTTGAATGCCGTTTCATTTTTGTTGCTGTTTGTTACAAACGATTTGATGTTATAGGCATATTTCTGAAATTGCAATATCTCTGTGGAAAAGACACACTAACATTTAAATGAGCTTCTGAAATTAATATCATATCATACTTAATAATTGTTATATTATTAAGAATTATATAATAATAATTACAGAATTCTCACATTTTAGTAAGGACGGAGATTAAATTGTCAGTCGCTAGTACTGTACACATCACTTATACAGGATCCCACTGTATGTACTAACAGATATGGAGAGATGGCAGAATAAGAGACCGGAATGAAGAGCTGGGAGTTGCTGAAGAGCGGCAAACCATTCCCAATTACCAGATCACTGGCCTAACGTAGTGCTTACACCACAGTGAAATCAACATGTCCCCTCCGCACATGCAAGGACAGGAATCTAATCTTAATCAGCAGCGTCTCTGATCAGTCAGCCATTTACAATATTTGACAAGGATGGGCAACTTGGGGGGAGGGGAATTAGATTTGGGATGTTAACAGGGAGAAAAACACTATTTTCTCTGGAAATAGTATACTGTAGGTTTAACACAGTTTTTTTCTATAATTTTTTTCATAATTTTCTTTTTTGCCCCAGTGAATATCAATAAGCATCAACGGTACGTGGACTATGCCCCACGAATAGTGGTGTTCGACTGCATAGTTTTAAGTTGTAATAACATCATTCATCACTTGATGGCAGAAATGGCTTAGTTGCGCTCATAATGACTGCCCTAAACTACAATGTGAGTAGGTCTTATAATTTTTTGTAGATTTGGAATGATATACAGGACAATAGTAATAGCTCAATAATATCAACTTTTGTGGGGAAAAAAATACTCAAAATGAGTTGTAACACTTCATATTGGTTTGCTGTTGAGCAGTTTTGTGCCATCATTGAATGGTAATTTCATGCAAGAGAGATGAAAAATGTGGCTGTGTTGTTTGCTTCAAACCCTTTATTATTGTATTGTGGATCTTCAGTACATGCATCATGAAAATAAAATAACAGCACATAATTTGCACGTATTTTGTCTATATTCAAAATGGCATTTTTTTGTCCAACATCTGGTTTGGAAGTGTGTGGTCCTATATGGCCTCCTAGTAACACAGATGAAAAAATGCGGGCCCCCTTGAGCATTTAAGTTGCTCATGCCTGCATTACAACATCACCCATCTGGAGCGATGTTGAAGTAAAGAGAGACAAAGATGCAGACAGAGTGAGTGAGTGAGTGAGTGCACACACTCCATTAAATCAATTACGTCTGCGAGCTGCAGAAGCCTGTGCAGGGATAATTACTTAGGAAGAGTGATCAGAGGCTAATCTGATGATGATGCCCTTTGCTACCCACTAGCAAGCAGACTTGATGAAGAAGCACTCCTGCAAGATTGGCCCTGGCTGTGAAGATGACACATGCAGATAGAGGACATGCAAGTGTGTGTGGTGTACAGCACGACTAATCCAGTGAAGGAACAAAAAGGGAAAACCAGACCCAAAACACATCACAGGATGAGTTTAGTCCACATCTTTTTTTTTTTTATTTGTTGAGTTCTCAATTGAAAAAAAATTAATGACTTGATTGTTACTTTGATGAGTTGTGAAATATCTTAATCAATGTGAGACCAGTGCACAATGATTTCAGGCAACAGAATAAACAACTTGGGGCGTATTTCGAACGAGGCCGAAAGAAATCTCAGAAAATGACCAGGCCAAAAAATAAAAAATAAACGCTAATGTTTCTTGGGTTTATATTCTTGGCTGTTACAATGACAAATCAGGAGCTGATGGCTGATAAGATAAGGGTCATTTGCTAAAAAATAAATAAATAAAAAGAAAATAGCCAATTTCATAATTTTAATAAGATGTCAGTCATTTTTTATCCTTGAGTTTTTATTTTTTTTATAAAAAAAAAAAAGCATGCATTAAATTGTGAAAACAAGTTTACAAAAAAGATAGGAGACATCCTTTTAACAGATTGTACTTCTTGTGTATTTATTTTTTTATACAGGTCATGAGAGACAGAGTTGAAGATTATTCTTTTTTGACCATGTACTACAAAAATAGACGTCTCCAATTTTCTTTTTGACTGGTTAAATGCCATTTTGTTGTGGTAACAGGACACAATTTAAGTTATTAAAATGAATATTAAAAATATTTGCAGGTCTGTTTCAATGACAATGGGTGGATCTATGAGGTTTTGGAAAAGATCACTTTGTTGGTTTCCACTAATTGATTTTGACAGGCTCGATGTTTATCCTCATCCTGTCTGGTTGATTTTAAGTCTTCTGTTGGTTCTGTTTGTCTTCATCTCGCCTGTCTCTTGAGGACTAAAAAGGCAATAAACCTCCTGTGGGTTTCCACTTTTGTGGAGAGCGGGAAGCTTTCTTTTGACTCCCAAGATGCTCGTAGGGCTGAAGTGGCTTCGACGTATCCATAGGTCAAGCTGCATAAAGGGGAGAGAATTGCCACTGCCTGTCTTGGCTGCAGGGGAGGCAGAGCCTCACTTGCATGAGAAGAGTTAAAAAATATATATTGAATTAATTAATTAATTAAAAATAATGATTATTGAATGTTCGACCTGTTGCCCTCTGGCAGGCGCTACAGGTGGATCAAAACAAAGACTAATAGACTGAAAAACAGTTTCTTTCCGAGAGCCATCTCCATGCTGAACTCTCACACACACCTGCCCTTACCTTGTAGAACAGCAACGTAATGTGTTTTTATTCATTCAATTTCGTATTTATTGTCTATTTAATCTTTAATTAATCGATTTTATATATTTAATTAAATTATTGTTGTACTGCACTGGAGTGGGGAGCTCTCGAATCTCGTTGCACACTGAGTGCAATGACAATAAAGGGCATTCTGATTCTGATTCTCCTGTCTGTGCTATGGTTTTAACTTTCTTTTTTAATACAATAATGTTTAGCACTTTAATGTTAAAATTGGTGAATTTGCGTATTTTCAGTTCAAATTCAAGGGCGGGAATTTTGGGAAGTGCCTCCAAGTCTCCATTAAAAAAAAACTTTCCTCAAAATAAAAAATACAGATACTTGAGTCAAATTTCAGCAAGTAAAAGTAAAAAGAAGATAAGTAAAAACAAAATCAGTTTAGATGGTAGATGTCTACTGCAATTTTGACTGAATTACTTTATTTACTATGAAATATTCCCGAGGATAAATGAAACCGGGGTAAGTGACACTCTTTAAAGCAAACATTTACAGAAACTACCACTAGTATTTATTTGTAATCATTGTGAATAATAGCATAACAGCACCGCACTCCTTATGTTTTTAATAGACGTCTCGATGAAATATTAACCAGCCGTTGATCCTCCGCGCGGTAATTATCGGAGGCGGGCTAACGACATGTTGAGATGAAGATGAGGAATAGACGAGGAGCAGTAGATGCAGATGTTTCATTATCATTAACCTGCCAGCAGACATTTTAAAACAATATTAATTATGCTAATTTAACAGCCTTCAAGTCGACCGTGTACGGCTCATTTGCAATCAGAGGCTTTGTCACGTATTTATTTTTTTTTTTTTTGTGTTATCATACAGTATATACAAAATCATGGTGTGAATATTTCAGGAACTCATTATCAGTACATATACACAAAGTACAGTTATTACACATTAATTATACATTATTAAAAGTTCAAAAGTTTTATGAGGATGTGTTGGAATTTCATTTCATTATGAATTAAACTGCTTGCAGGATTTGAATGTAGCCTGACTCCCCCGAGTCTCTGACTGAAGCCACGCCCCTCACTAACGTGAACGTGCACCGTACATGCACGTTCATAAACAAAGCCGATCAGACAGGATTATAAATCATTTAAGTGGAGCAGGAAAAACTACCCTAACAAATGTATTTATCATGTTGATAAATTACATACACTATAAACGAATGGTGGTTAGAAATCGAGATACGAATGGAATTTAACCTCCTGAGTAAATTGATGCTAGTGTGACTGACGGACTTGCTTCCATGTGCATCGTAATCTCATTCCAGCGTCCAGGTAGCTGGAGGAGGCAGCTCATCCGCCCGCCATCTTCAGGCCGACTGATCAGCTTCCAGACTCCCACACAGCCTGCAGTCGAAGCGAGTCAGTCTTGAAAACACTGCCTGATTTAGACAC
The DNA here is from genome assembly GCF_059441095.1 of Idiotropiscis lumnitzeri. Classification (NCBI taxonomy): domain Eukaryota; kingdom Metazoa; phylum Chordata; class Actinopteri; order Syngnathiformes; family Syngnathidae; genus Idiotropiscis; species Idiotropiscis lumnitzeri. The sequence continues at coordinate 10,397,860 of NC_142393.1, forward strand.
CACAAATGCTCACGTGACGGGGGGAGATGACAGCCCTCCCGAGCTTTCAAACCTTCTCGGATGAAAGGCTGGGTGACAACTTAAAAGCCACCACCAAGTAAAGGCAGCGTGACGGTTACGGGAGGAGACGATTATGAATGTATAGGAAAGGAGAGTGAAGGGCAGTAAGCATGGGCTAATAATTGATGCATTCAGATTTTAATGGTCATGCAACTGATCATATTTTCAAAAATGAAATGTGTGTATTGCTTCTTTTATTCCCAGGGAATCCAAGGAGCAGGAGATAACTTCAAGGAAAGTTAATAGTCACCGAGACAACTTCACCTTCTCAACTAATATAAGAGTTGGCGGTTGAAATTCAAAGTTCCCTCTCCCTTCAGCACTCCCTGGCTTCGGTCGGCCAAGCCAGCCACTCCCATCATAAATCTCTTGTCAGGGGGTTCGAGCAATTCTCCAGTCATGAGGCATGAGCACTAATTGTTGAAGGTTTGCAAGTATAACTCTTTCTCATACTTGCTTGGGGTCTCCATTGTTTTATTTTTTTATGGGAGGGGTCTGGACTGCTGGCATGCCAGTCTTGTACTCGCACTCTTTTACTACAAAGCCACGCTGTTGTAACACATGCAGAATGTGGATTGGCATTGTCTTGCTGAAATGTTTTCCCTGAAAAATATTTTGCTTGGTTGGCAGCACATTTTGCTCTAAAACCCGTATGGAAATTTCACCAAACGGCCGGTGTATTTTCTGGCCATCACGGGCGCCAGCGGTCAACACCCCTGTCAATTACGATCACGTTTCACCCCGTCACCGACACGGCCAATCAACGACAACTTTTTAGCGCATGACAGCCACACCCACCCTTCGACAATGCGTTTTCGGAACGTGACAGCCGCCATCGACGAAGATTCCCAGGCTATATTTTGGTCCCATCACGTCCCGGACTGTAACTATCATGGACTGATAAAGAACATGGACCTCAATAACATGCAAACTCCCCAACAGTTGGGTCTATGCTGTTGCTGTGCCTCTTTCAGATGTTTAGGCAAAACGGCCTCAGAGTAGGCTCACATGTTTTCCATTTAACACTCACACATAAATCAGCTATTTCTGTTTGCATTCTGTTTAAATCCCTCTTGCAGACTTGACAAGAGATGCACAGGCAATTCCTGAGTACATCCTGCTCCATCCTGCAGATGTCTTAAGAACAGAATGGGGCCAATAACAGGATTAAATTTTCGTCAGCCGCCATGTCTGAAAAGCCAAACGAAAACACGAATACAGACGAACTGGCATGAGTGGTGTTTCATAAAAGGATATTGTCACAGCCTTTTTGTCACCAACAGTCATGACAAATGCGTAGGCACGCCCACGTTGACAGCCAATCAAAACAGGGTCCAACCGCTCCTGACATATACATTTTCTCAGTACTTAGATTCTGAAGCATCAACTCAGTGTTAGTGTGGGCAAGCAGAAATGAACCAATCCAGTCTGTGAATGCATAAAGAACGCAATAATGGGAAAGCGTGAATCCAATTCAAATACTTCTGTCATTTCCATATGCAAATCCAAAGCTGGCAAGGCTTGGCATAATGTATGACGGCGTCTGGATGACATTTTTTCAGTTGGACTTGGCGATCGCCAACGCGTAGGCAGAGACATGCCTCTTCCATGCCAGCTCATCCAATTTGTCCACTCAAAGCAGAAGGGATGACGTCATCATTGAGCCCTGCTCTGCATCTTGGCACTCTACAGGTTGCAATTCATATTTATTGTTTTGCCCTCAACTTTCAAGAACTTTAACATCGATCATCATCATAGCTGGATGTGGAAAATTCAAGTTCAGTCAAGTAATACCTCAAATTCCTTCATTTTCACGTCATGTTATATAACAATAAACCAATGATTTAACCATTGATCTTCTAATAAGTGAGGTTACGGGTAAGGGAACGAGAATGATATCAAGACAGAATCGGTACATTAGCCCGATTCATGCTAATGCCCAAAAGATAACTGAATTAAATCATTTTCATTATTATCCATCAATCCATTGTGGTTGAGCCCCGGACTGCTTGCTAATCAATCACACGCCTAAGGACAATCTGGAGGCTTCGCTTCATCTAACATGCATGTTTTTGTAATGTGGAAGGAAGCCTTTGTACCTGGTAAAACCCACGCAAGCTAATGGAGAACAAACTAACTTCACACATGAAGGACAGCGCTGAGAACCCTGAACCTCAGAACAGTCTAGCAGCTGTGCTAACCGCTAGTCCACCATGATACCTTTTTTATTCAAGATAATCAACATTGATTATTTCTTATAATCCTAGCCTAAGGCCGGTCATTTGTGTGCTTCCATTTTCAGCTTTCCCTCGTCTTCCACTGTCTTCAGTACAAAATGAGTTCTGGACAACCTCCAAGACATTGCTTCTCGTCTTTGTCTTCCACCTGTCTTATGCAAAGCTATTTCAATGACTAATCAAGACCATTCACATTTTCCCTGCGCCAAAACTGTAATTCCAATCTCCCTTTGCGATACTAAGTATCAAGTAACACTCTCATTAACAGCCCTTGAGTATAGGCTGGAAAGAAGATTGGTTCAAAGCCTTTTTATGTATGGAGAAGACGGCTTTTTCTGGTTCTCCCTAGCCGGTTTCTGTTCCCGGTGCCCTGAAGGTTAGCAGATTAACATACAACATCAGATGTGGGTATTCACAAGCATCCAGGAGGCTGTTCAGGTCCCATCTCATGCATATGTTGCACAAGAGCTATTAGCATGCATGACAGATACACCATCTGCCTGATAAAATGGGCCAGAAGATGTCAAATCGTGTTGCTTCATACGACATTACGAAGGTATCAGTTTGTTATACACTGGGTAAGTGACAATGACAATCAGACAGCCCGATGCCACAATTAACAGATAGTGAGTAGATCCAGAAGTTTTAGGCTTGTCGTTTTGACCACCAAGATGGAATTTGATTATAAATATATCACCACGAGAGTCTGGCACCTTAACAGTGAGGGGGAGGGGGGGGGTGTATGTATATGTATATGTATATGTATATGTATGTATATATATATATATATATATATATATATATATATATATATATATATATATATATATATATATATATATATATATAGGGTGGATGATGATGATGAAAAAGAGTGAAGATCAATAAGCAGTGTCTGAGGGAGGACGGGAGGTGCCACTTCTGCCAGAAGCCAATTACAACCATTCCTTTCCAGTTTTATGTGAGACTGGTTGCAACACCACATTTGTTTCTATCCAAATCCCGTGTAGTAAGAATGGCATGATGATTTGCTTTTTTTCCCCCAATGGAGCGCAAAAAGTACCTACACAAGCACATTTAGAACATCCAAACTCTCTGTGAGGCGTCACTGCTAACAACTGGACCACTGCGTTCCTTTGTTCTTTTGTAGCATCCTTTCTGATTAATGCAGGTCTTCATTTGTCATTAGAATGTTTGTGCTGTGCAGCTCATACAAGCATGAATCATGTCAGACCTAAAAACAAAAACCCAGTTTCGCCTTCTCTCGACCATCCAATTCCATCAGTTCCAGTACCTCCACATGCCGCCAAGCAGATGTCACATCAATGTCCTTCACAAAGCCCTACTCCGTCCTCCTACTTCTTCACCTCCTTCCCTGCTGTTCTCCAGAGGCCTCACCTGTCAGCATTCGAACTTGGAGGTGTCTGGCAGGATGTGAGTGTCAATGCGTGGCAGGTCAGCCAACTGCACCCAAGCATTCGGATATCTGTCTGCAACCATTCCCACCTGCTTCTCTCCGCTGCCACTGCTACTATTCGTACTTTCAGCCCTCTCCTGAGAATTATCAATAATGCAACACGGATCTCCATGAGCAGTGTGCGCACACACACACACACACACACACACACACACACACACAGGCATAAATGCACTGAGTTGAAAATGCTTAACGCAGAAGGCTCAGTCAGCTCTGTGTCCCCTGTGTGATTTATAGATCGGCACTGTAAGGGGCTCCTCCTGTGAAGGCCATTATCATGCAGGCAGGCACATCTGCAGACTTCAATGAAGGAGGCAGGGGGTCGAGGGGGGTCCCAAGGTCACCGCCATGGGGTGCCTTTGGTGTCAGCACGATCCCTCTCTCAATGTCGCAGTCTTTTCAAAAGGGACAACAACAAATGGCACCTCCTCATTTCTTCACACTGGCTGTCTGTTGGTGGGTTTGATGAACAAAAAAGAGCAAAAGGCCTCCCAAGACATGTGTATTAACAGGGGAGAGGCCAAAGGAGTAACCCAAACCTTGAGCAAGACAAAAAACAACACTCAGCCAAATGAGAAATTGTGTTTTCCATTCTGTTTTTTTTTCCCTCAATTCTTGGAGAAAGAGAAGAAAACAGTTACATAATTCAGTAGGGTTTTCGCTTTGACGTTCTGTGAAGATGAAGTTCTTCAAGAAGGTTTTTTCACAAACGAAAATTTTCATTCGATTCACATTCATTAACAACCCTATTAACAAACTTGCTTTTTACGGGATATATTTTGGTTTGGAATGTGTTGGTTTAGAAACATGGGGCTCTACTTTCATGCCCAGCGCACAGTGCAGTCTAACTGTGCCGCATGGGTGGAGTTTCCTTCCTTTGGGCGATTTAATAGATTTAATATTTGAAAATGGGCATTTGCGCCGTTGTGGGACTGAACACAGTACACCTGACAATTACCCAGTCAAAGCAACTGCCTGAATTTCCTTTTAATTCAGCGCAGGTGAGGCGAGCTGTCTACAACTATTACAGATTCAGCGGAAATCAGCATGCGCAAAATACATTTAGAAGGAGCTTCAAGAAAATCTCCACTTGTGGATCAATTATGTTGGTGATGTTGATGTCAAGGTGGCGTAGCACAAGCTACCAAATTCCCAAACACCGTAAACTAGACTTGTCCAGCATGAAATTAAGGATGCACCATTTTTCACTACAAAAATAGGACCCACGTAAATACGATTGCATGTTCAGAAATCTTTGTATGCGTTATTTTGGTAGAGCTGACGTGCCTTGCCAAAAATCTCCGGGTTTGTGTCCTCTGTCCAAAAGACATTCTCTCAGACACGTACGTGCTGGTTGATAATCTGGCAATCATGGGCAAAACCCGTAGTGAGTGTTTGAAATACATCTTTTATAAAAACCCGTCTAAAAACTTTTTTTGATTCATTTCATAAATGCGGTGCAGAGGATAGAGGAGGAGAAGACAGAACAGACCAGCAGGCCAGCGGCAAGAGAAGGAATGAGAGAGAACGAGGGAGAGTGTCAAAGTCAGAGAGATCAATGTGCAGACTTTGCCTGCCGCATCCAAGGGAGCAGCAGACTCAAAGCACTTCAAGCCCTCAGTTCAAAGTGGTGACATGCCTGTTAGAATTTCTAATTCTGAGCTCATAGACAGGAGCGGGGCAGCAAGTCGAGGCTGTGAACAGTGGAATCAGGAATAAGACTGGGAGCTTCCGCTTACTTTTTCATTGCGTCACAAAAACACGCACCTGATATGTAGTTCTTAAATGACTACAGAAATGTGTAAAATCAATTTACAGTCATTCAGCAGAGAAACAACGTTCTCTTGTGTTATGAGTTGGAATCGGAGAAAGCATCCCACAATAAGTGTGCCAAGTGTGTTGTGTCTTAGAAGAGCTGAGGCTGCGGAGTGTTTTATATTTTGTAACTGAGTCACATTAAAAGAAAATAACATGGGTTTAAAAAAATAATTATGCCATAACGTTACCAAATAAGGAGCAAATGAAAGAGGGTAAAAACGTTTTAAAAGGGACTTGACAGCAAAATTGATAATATTAAGTGTCTTAGCCAGCCATATTATAAAGCTGTTATGGAGCAGTTTTTCAAAATAACTAGAAAGTATGTACAGTATAAGATTGCTTGCTTGATTGATTTTGGTGCAATTAATAAATTAAAGTCAAATAATTTCAAAGGAGCCCTCGCAGCCTTCCATATTTCTGCCGTTGTGTATCCCTCAAAAGGAGAAGTTGGGACACCCCTGCTTTTGAGTTTTTCATCTGACTGGCATATTTGTATTGTTTGACCTGGGTGGAGGTATCTGCTCACTATTGCTGCCGTAGTTATAACTCTCACATCCACAAGAAAGAAAGAGCTGCCAAGTATGAGATGAACACTCAAGTTATTGCCGAAAGCATCCGCCACATGACGGACCGCTTTGGACCCATTGGTGACTACGGATGCCTTAAGAACAAATCCTTTCACACCTTTCACCATTAAGACCTGAAATCATCCAAATCCATGTCATATGTATTAAAAAGGAGACTTCTAATTGTGAGAACAGGGACAGTTTGTTGGCTGGTGGGGGATGGGATGGCGCCGGTTTCAGGCACCGAGGGGGCGGCAGGAAATCTGTGGGATTTACAGCTTAATCTTCTTAGGCACTTCCCTGTCAGCAGAGCTGCAGACTGTGGCAGAGGGAGTGTGTGCTATCTTAGCACAGCTGTCAGGAGCCGCCTGCCACCAAATCAATACGTGTCTTTTTCGACTCTACCTCTCACGTACACAGTCGTTCTCATGGGTGCAACGTATCGTGTTCCATCCCTGCCTTCTCAGCCTCATCCTGTCAGCTTCTCCTGCCGGCACTAAATCAATGAGTCCTGAAGCTGATTAGCAGGTTCACATGCAGGTCGTTTCACACAGCCAGAGGACACTTACTAGGATGAACATTCAGGCAGCTATGGAGTGTTGGAGACGCATGGGGACTGAGAATATTGTATGGGTTTGCTTATAATGTTAGAAAGCTGTGCATGGTACAGCCTCGAGTATGAAACTATGGGATATAACTTGTATTACCATAAATAATTATGTGGCTTCTCAGTAAAATGCCATTTTAGTGACATGTAAGAGTGTTGATCCAGCCAAGACACCGCACTGTTAGCATTACTGTTTACAGTTGAGTGGAAGTTAGTGTTCAGCAAAATCATTTCCTGGCTTGACCTCTACTTCTAATAGTGTCTGTGTTGGTTTACATGGTAATGGCATATCACAGATGTCTGTAATATGCTGGCTACCAGTCCAGGGTGTAGCCGGCCTCTTGAATAAAATTAGCTGGGATAGGCTCCAGCACAGCTGCAAACCTACACTGAGAAAACATTTGTTGATTTAGTCATTTTTTTTTGCCAAGTGGTTGGTTGTATGAAATAAAATTATCTGGATCCAGATACATTTCTAAGTAGTACTATAGTCTACTAGTAGACTTTTTAAGTAGACTTTCAAGTTGCCATGAATAAGTAAAGAAATTGACTCAATTGTGTAGATAACTACCTAGAGAACTAGTAAATTGTTTCACCAATTATACCAAACCAATAACCATATGTAAATCGGTATTTTCTAAAACAAAGTCAAAACCCAAAAGAAAACTTTGCAGGCCAGTTCTCATGACGTCCGTTAGGTGGCGACCTCATCGAAAGAATAAGTGTACTCACAGTTCAGAAGACGGTAACGTTCCCTTGTATGGTAACCAGCAGACGACAGTCACGACACGTTCCAATGATGAAAACTGCATTCACAAACGCCCCATAGTTCTAAAGTGCAATCCTCGGTAATCCAACTTCCTTGGATGTCCGAAGTCCTTGTCCACTCCTCTGACGTAGCTTTGCCATTAGCTAGTTCAGCTATCAAGCTTCGAACGCAGCTAGCTGTGGCTATGCTAACCGTGCACTGGGCCTTGGTTTGGTACACTAATGCAATTAGCCTTAGCTAACAAGCCGTTAGCAACCCGTTAGCGAAGGACAGTATTATCAGAATCAGAATGCCCTTTTTTGTCATTATTCTCAGTGCACAACGAGATTGGAGCGTTCTTATAATGCCTTTTTTCCCTAGCAATGTGTCATCACTTGGGCACTATTAGAATGTCCTTCAACATTCGTCACATTTTTATGTTCACTTTTCAACGACGTTCGCGCACGTCCACTCTTCATCTCTTTCTTCAGTCTCATTGGCTCTGCTTCTTCTTCGACGGTGAGACAAGTGCAAAGACTTCACAGGTGCAATAAAATAATAGCTAAACAGACAGTTTTGTCTTTCAAATACAATGAACTTGACATAATTGGTTTTAATTCAACATAATCACCTTCATACAAATTATCGACACATATCACTGTGCAGTAAAGTCTTCACCAATACAGGCACGCAAGAGATGGTGGCACTCGGTTTCCAAGAGTGTGAAGTGAAGGAGTAAAGCTGCTTATCACTAGCAATCCAACAGCACAGCCAAGTGGTGAAAGGGAGTGACAGCATGCTGCCAGCAGGAACGCACGAGATGATGGCATCCTTTCATTCAATCATTATCTATACATGTGGGTGCACATAACAATGTTAGCGTGGTTCTCAAAGGAGTACCAGAGGGAATTGCTTGGAGCTCATTTCATTTGTCCACAATCAAGAAGAACATGTGTCTTCTCATATATACTCACATTTGCTTAGAATCTGCCTGGTCGCTGTTGCATTTATTCCCATTGAAGCGGTCCTTATGGAGACATTTCCTGCATCCCACCTCGCGGAAGACTTTGGGCCTTTTATTCCACCAATCGTTTGCATATTTGGTAGTGCCATTGTTTTTTGTTTTTTTTATGTACAGACATGCTATACTAGCGTACAACTAATAATACCGAGTGTTCCAAAATTCAAATCATCATTCCATAGTCTAATAATATAGCCCATTCTAGCTCAGATTATCACATTTTTAAAGAGGTGTTTAAAGTTTATTTCAGCGTTTTTTAGGGTGAATAATGAAATTCACTAGAAATGACAAGACATATTGTTCTTTTAGAATAATATATTGGAACATGGTTAAGCAATCGTGTGCAGTGTGTATTTAACATTATATGCAATTAGAAAAAACACCAACTAGAAAGCAGTTTTGGATGTGGCACAAAAATTCAAAAAAAAAATTACAAAAAACAAAGATCCATGTATGCAAAAAGCAAAACGTGTATCAAGTCCAAAACTTTCTGCATATCGAACATTGTGAGCGTGTGTTATAAAATCTGTCCCTTTGAATTTTTTCTTGGAATTGTGATAAACAAATCTTTGTTTTTTTGCAACATGAAGCCCATTTCATTTTGTTACGACATGATATCATTCCTCAGATATTCAAAATGCAAATGAAGACGAACAACCTGTCCATCTCTGAGATTGTTCATGACTGTGCACATTAAAATAAAACAGAACTTTGAAGAGTGAAATACTCATTGGAATGAATCAAGCAAGATACACTGTTAACGGCATTGTTATATTTGAGGACCTCATGCATTATTAGTAGCGATTAGCATTTTCCACAATTCAAATGTTAGAGACACTTTTTTGTGTTTCTATCATGAAGCTGGCTGGAAACACCCTCCGTTTGTCTCCGTCTGTGGTTTGTTTGCATTAGGCTTTACTTTTGTCACTTGCGTCTTGCTCTGCCACCACTCCGCCACTGCCAAAGCGTCGATTTAGCTCAGATGTCAACATGGAGCAGCATGATTTCTGTCGCCGGGAAGAAAACAAAACGGTGGAACACGATTCAACATTTGTGTTTGGTCAACAGTACTCACTCCGTATTTCCTTTCCCCCCAGTTCCCCCTGAAAAATATTTAGTCAACAAGTGTCTTGCTTTTTCTTCGCCTTTTTTTTAAATGATACACTGCAGACAAGAAGCAGCATAAAGAGTAAAGGTGTGATGATAACCATAGAACTCGGATCGGAACTCAAAGTAATAAAAGCATTTTTTTGTGTGTGTTTTTTTTTTTTAGTATTTTTTGTTTTGAAATTTGACTTATAAAATCTTGCACAATACGGATTTTACCATGTGTTGTAATTTATAGCTATGAAGTTTCAGGGGAGGAAAAAGAATCACCTGTTGCTGAATCTAACCCTTAATTAATTTATTACTAAACATATTACATATTATATGATTGTGATTTTATTTATTTGAATGTCTGATTAAGAGAAAAATGCAAACGTTTGTTGACCAATCATAAAAGATGTGATAGATGGTCACGTCTTCAGTATTGCTCTCACACCTCTGTCATGTCCCATGCCTCCACAAAGGCTAAGTAACAAAGAAAGATAAGATAACTTAAAAGTTTTATGGTCATTATTCTACTTTCTTTACTTCTGAAAATATTTCACGATACGAACAAAAGGTGCGGAATAGATTGTTTTTTAAATGAGAGATTCCAGACTGAAATAAAAGCACCATTTACAGAATGAGACGCTTCCATTCCTACCTTCTGCTCCTTGGCCTGATTGCGAGCCTTGGCTAGGAGCTCAAGCAGGGCAAGAAGGAGGCCCACACCCAGACCAAGACCGAGAAGGAGGAAGAGACCCCGCAGGTCATAAGGCTGGATGGTCTCCGAGGCGCGGGCCGCGTCGTCACCCACGCAGCTGCTGGCCCACCACTTGTCCCGCAAATAAGTCAGCTCGCCAGATTCGCTCAACTGAAGAATAGCCATGGTGAGGTTTTTTACCAATGGGGAGCCTGGAGGAGAGGTTTGAGACCTTTGAATCTGTGAGTTCGTCGCACCTTAAAGCTGATCACTCACCCTGTCGTGCAGCGATGCTATACGCTCTCATGGCGATGACTTCCTGTGAACGGGTCAGCTTGCAGTAACGAGCCACAGCCAAGTCCAAGGACACGGCTTCACCGATGAAGGCGAACTTTCCTTCCTGGGCACGGCGGACGCCTTCCTCCATGCCTGCCACGTAGCTCTTCTTACGCTCCATGTGCTGGTAGATGCGCCGGTACACGGCACTCTTTGAATTCTTGCACATTGAAGAAAGAGAAACAGCATCGTCATGAAGTTTCATAGGGCCCCTCAAGATGACGTCATCATCACAAAATGGTTGCCAATGAACACCTTGAAGAAAAGCATGGTGGATCCGCCATCCATCGTGCCATATTCGATCTCGTCCTGGTTGACGAGGTCTTCGAATGACTTGATGGAGATGTGCGTGTTGTTGGAGTGCAGTGCCGAGTTGAAGTTGGCTAAGTAGCAAGCGAGCAGCAATATAGCAAACACCCACCAGATGGCACTGACTATTTTTCCGGACACGGCTTTAGGATGCGGACCAGCGCCTGAGAGCACAGAGACGCAGACAATTTATGAATCCAAGAAACATGTAACCACAGAGAGATCTGTTTGTGCATGCAATTTTTGGTTTTCTTTATCCCAAACTCCCTTTAGGGCAGTGTGTCAAACTCAAGGCCCGAGGGCCAGATGTGGCCTGCAACCTCATTTTTTGTGGCCCGCCTAGGGCAAATCATGTACGTCAAATTCCTGCCTCTTGAATATTTTTGTCACTTTTAACAACATTGATATATTTTCATGGTGGTAACTCATCTGAAAAGGATTAATTCAGTTTTATATCTGAATCTGTTTAGAAGCTTTTAGTTTGTGTTTGACCTTAGAGGTTCTGTAAGTGCTGTATAAACAATTTTTGTGCAGTCTCAGCAAGTTGAAATTCGTAAGTCTTCAATTGGGTCCAAATGTAAGAATAAATTGAAGCTGCAGAGAATAGAACTTCTGCTTGAATGCGCGGAATGTCAGGCAGTAAAGAGAAATAGGCTTCTCGCAACAGAGTGTAGAGTTTATGAGGTAACGCTCAACTAGTTGCCGGGATACCTTGAAGGGTGAGCGCTCCTGTGATGTACCAGTAGCTGTGCAGTAAAGTGAATTGGTGCTCATCTGTGTCGGGCTCGGCCCATTCAGTAGGACTGATCCTGTAGAGAAAAAAAAAGCACAAGGCAAAGATTAATGTCAGCCTAAAACGTAACCGTATTTGGCAAAATATATGAAAACAATGTAAATATTATTATAAAATAAAAGGCAATGAATCTAAAAATTACAACAACGTAAGAATGTCAGACAATAGACCAGGGAATGGGCAACTGGTGGCCGGCCCAATGCCACACTCTGAGTGGCACCTTGATTAAAAAAAAAATGATACAGTAATCAACCGATATGCCAATGCCAGGAAAAATGGCGGTGGGGGAATTGGGAAGAAAATGCATGAAAAAAAAAAAAAAAAGAAATACACATGCATGAAAAAAAAATGTGAATATGTAAATTCAGGGGTGCCAAACTATGACTATGCAGCAGTTGACTGTAGTTTTAAGTTGTAATATCACCAATGATCACTAGATGGCAGATATCTTACAATGAGTCTTATACTGCCCTTATATTATCATTTTATTTTTTCATGGCGGATTACGAATGATATGCAAGACAAAGAAAAAGCGTACCTCAATCACATTGTAATTTTTAGTTCGTTGATTTTGCTGACAAATTGTACAAAATGAGTTCTTACACTTAATGTTGCTTTCTTTTTTAGCAGTTGTGTGCCTTCCGTGAATGGTAATTTTTATTCAAGAGACCCTTTTGCTCAGGAGAATAAAAAAATTACAGTATGTTCAGTACAAAGAATTACAGTACTTACTGTAATATGCTAGAATGAAAAGAGTGTGAAAAGAGCCGTGCGGCTCAAGTAGAATTTATAACATGGACGACAATAAAACTGCTCGATGCCAGTTTATTGCAAAATGCATCTAAAAGAAATATGACACATACCTGCCCACAAGGAATATGCAAAGGCCGGTGATCATGAACGCAATGAGGATGCCCACCCACATCTCCGTGGAGAAGGGTGCCAGAAGGCTGAATGAGCTGTCATCGCAGGCCACGTCTTTGTGCACAATGAAACCGATGCCTGTTTGCATGAAGGGAGTTGTCATGTCAACGTATTGCTCTCTGACGGCAGTGAGGGTCAGAGGCGCCACAGCCAGGTCAGCTTCCTAATGGATGGAATTGGAAGACCACGTGTTAATTTCAATGCAAAATTTTCCCAACCAGCTCTCTTGTTATGGGCATGTTCACTAACATGAGAGATTCATGTTAATTGGCCTCACAATAGTTCCCTGTGTCCCAATACTTTTGTCCATACACTGCACACAAATGGTTTAACTGTCCGGTGCTGGTGACTTACTCCTCTGATGACTTCACCAATCATTCCATTCCAGTTGCCGCTGGAATCCATGGCTCCGTAGCGGTTGTCCTTCACCAGTTGCACTTTATATGTGAAGCCGAGCATTTGGCTGAGCTCGGAAATCAGATCGATGCAGTAGCCCTCCAGCTCTCCTCCAGAGCCTTTGGTCATTGTGTATGGGTCTTGCTGAGAAAACACAACAAACATATTTTATTATTCATATGATTTGAATGTGGATTGTGGATGACATTATGAGCGAAAAGAGAAAAAAATGCATCCAAGGTCCTTTTTTGTTGTTGGTTTAAAGATGCACTCAGCAGGATTTTGCTCCAAAATATCTTTCAGATATCTTTTTCATTTGACAATTTCTGACTGACAGATTTTATAATTAGCAGATTAACACGTTAGCTGTTCACAATGGGTATTCTTGCAAGTCATTGGAAAATCATTTCCAGATTGGAATTGGGCTCGAATTTCCCGCTCGCTTTCTGCGGATGTGACGTCATGCGCGTTCACATCATTGTCTCAGCGAGTCACAAAGAGTAATTTGAGCGGTGGAGAGTGCTGAGATCGGACTTGGACTTGAAAAGCGATGCACAAATGGATTTCTTTCTACTCCAAAGGTAAAAGTGACGATATTGTCATTTAGAATGCGAAGAAAGGAATGTGCCATTTCATTTTTTGGCCGCAGGGGGCAGTAGCGGTGAGAAATTCAAAATCCTTCAGAGCGCAGCTTTAACCAGCAAGTACATTATAAACTGTCAATATTCCTGATAGAAATGGAGTTAAACAACAAAGATGGGACAAAAAAAGGAAAAAAAAGAATACCTTTATAGTGGTGATGGATAAGTCCTTTGTGCCTAGAATGTAGGTGGGGCGGAAAAAAAAGCTGAATTTCTCTCAAGAACAAGTCAAAGTCACAAAGCAAGCTTAAATCTACTTTTGGTTTGATGTTTTGAAACTCATGTTTGGAGCAGCTTCAGAAAGCTTGATGAATACTATTGCTGCTTTGTATCCCATTGATTTCTCTCGCTGCAGCTGTAAATAAGCTCTGTAGCCACTAAAGGACAATAGAGGCATTGTGTACAATAATGCACGGCACTTGGCTATCAGGGAATCAAAGTGAGGGAAAGAAAAAAATACTTTTTCTATCCCTTCCATTTCAGCATGTAAACAAGAGCAGTACAAGGAGGCCCCTCCCCACTCCCCATGGCATCAGCCTGAACTGTGACCAGTGGTGTTCCCAGCATGTCTGCAGGACCTTACATCAGTGGAGGGCAGCAGGGATCAGGAGGTGCCAGGGGCGCATGCTCATCATAGTTTCATGCAATGACAAAAGTCATCGCAGATGGGTCACACAGGGTTCATGACACCCGCTCAGTCTCCTCCAGAGACGATGGCAAGACCGAAGATCAGCGGAGATGCCTGTCGGTTCATCGCCCGCCTGCCTGCAGAGTTTTGCTTAATTGATTTATCACAGTGCTTTCTAGACCACAGCACGACACGAGCCCCTCCACTGGTGAGAAACGCGAGGCTGCCCAATTGGATTGTGGTGTGACAGGACCCCTACAGTCTGGCATGGTCAGTTGTGGGAAGAATCGCATTGAAGAAAACTGTTTGGGAGCGAGACCTTTTTTTCAAAAGGTCAGCCAGAGCCCAATGTCTGCGATCGTGAACTTGTCAAATGAAACCGAGTGGACTGTATATACACTACTCAGAAAGAAATAGTTGGCTTTCGGGTGAAATTTCAGGATGATCTGAAAATGCACTATAACCTTTACAGGTGAACTTAAATTGAATTTCTTTACACTGTTAATTTTTTTAAATTAGGCAATTCATTTAAATATTTTAGGTTTTGCTTTTGTGAAAATTGGCTTTCGCGTATTTCACAACGAAAGAATTAAAAGTTCACAAAGCTGTTGTCTCTTGTATTGTCCCCCAACATAAAAATATAAGAAAAAACAAATTGTTGAGAATTCTGACATTCAGTTCCTTGTTAGAAGAGAACAACATTTGAAAAAAAGGACCGAAATGCTGAGCACTTGGGAAAGTGCATTTAAACATGTAAGAAGGTCAAATTAAGTTCACCTATAAACATTACATGCAGAAATTTCACCCAAAAGGACAATATCCACGACTTTGTGAAAGCAGTGCATGTGGATTTCTGTTGAGTCGTCTTTCACGAAAATTCTGTCTTGTCCAAGCCAATAATGCAGTTTTCACAGACACTGTCAGAGAGGTATTTAATATTTGTTGTTAGTTTGCTGGTGTTTGATTTAAAGAAGTGTTGAACTGCTCTGAATTATTATTAGTCCTACTGCAAGGGCCATAGCTATTGTTTCATTTATTTTCTTATGTAGGGGTACCTAATGAATAGGCTGGTGAGTGGATATACCTTGGACATTTACCCCAAACAAGTGAAAAAAAGAATATAAGCAATAAAAAAAAAAACATAAAGATTCCTGATACAAATTCTTGAAATATATATGTATATCTAAATAATAAATAAAATAAAAATGAATAAATAAAATGAAAAATAAACGATATATATATACATATGCATATATGTATATATATATATATACATATATATACACATATATATCTGTATATATATATATATATATATATATTAGTTAAGAAGTAATTTTTTGTAGTCCTTAGTCTTACCTGCAGCGAGTGCCCATCTACTCAGTGCTGCCACAATTAAAACAACAGCGATGCAGCCCTTCATAATGTCAAAAGCCTGAAAATCACACTTGCATACATATTTCGACATGACAGTGAACATGGCTGAAAAAAAATAAACCCAAAAACTTTTTGGCTGCATAATGAATGTTGTACTCACCTATGAAGTGTGGATTCACGACAAGAACAAAAAAGGACACCAATAACAAGTGAATGCAAGTGGTAACTGTGCACAGCAGACGATAGTGGGCGAGTTTAAATGTGGAAGACAGAGGGAGGGCCTAAATGGGGGAAACCTCAAACTTGTTTGTTGAGACAGAGGCTGAAAAAAAGATTCAAGACAGATGTCGCTGTCCAGTATGGAAAGGGGATTACGAGGAAGGGGTAGCACTCTTGTTTAAAAAAAGAAAATGGAATATTTTAAGTGGGTATTAGAATTATTTTTTCAACAAATCCCTTCTAAACATAAATTGAACAATTGTATCCTCAAATATTTAGTGGCCTCTTCATGAAAAAAAATCTGCAGTTAGGAACAAAATGCTTAAAGATGTTTAAGTGACTTTTTAAGTGTGTAATCTTGTTTTGTTTAAGCGCGTGAATTTTTTTTTCATGTCCCATGAAAGCTATCTTGTTTTTGCTGTGGGTTTTGGCGTAGTCCAACAAGTTGATGGAGCTTTAAAAATAAGTAGTGACTTCATCATGAAGGAGGGCTTTCATTCACTTTTGGAGACAAAACATTCTGTTAGGCCTGAACTGAAGTGCCAAACAGTGAAGGAGGTTTCAATTGAGATAAAAAGTCGCGCCAAGCGGTCTAGATAAATACGTCCTTAAAAGAGTGTCTGGGATTGTCTAGGAATCCTAATGAAGCTGTCTTTTGTATTTCTTTGCTGGCTGGAAAGGAGTCTGCAGCGCTAAAACAAGCATGTTGCGCTTCACAAAGTCTCTCAGAGCTGAAGAAGAGGCCCAGCAGAATGTGACAGCGAGCCAGAGGAGGCCGTCAGCTTTGGAAAGCACAAAGTGACAATGGACGAGGCTTTGAAGAATCAGTGTCGTGAGAAAGCGTGAAGTGGCTCTGTGCTTTTCTGGATGTGAAGATTGAAGGTTCAAGTTGGGATTTGAATTACTTTGCGGTGATATGCAGATTTGATCACACTCATTACAAAAGGGAATTCAAAGGGCTCGTCAAAGAGCCGTGTTGAAATTGATTCCTAAACATACTGCCGTGGCTATTTATCGGATTTTTGAAAACATTTCCGACTGAGAGCTTTCCTAACAAATTCACTTGTAGTAATTTAGTAATCACGAGGCAGCGGGTGACAGTTGCGTGGTTAACTCCATTGTGCAGCCTGATGTCTTGAAAAAAAAAAAGCAAAACATCTCCCCTCTTGTAGGGGGGCTGATGGGTTTTTGCCAAAGGTCACTGCTGGTAAACACACCAAAGCAGAGTTGATAATTAGAGCAGAAAGCACACTCACCAAATCCAAGGTCAAATCCCTCCACATGTCACTTTGCGTAAGGCTCAATTATAGAAGAACTTTCAGGGGGAATAGCACTCTAAAGTCACAAAAAAAGCATGGATTTTAGCTGCCAAATGTCATGACACTAATTTGCTGTAGCATCACGAGCATGTTTGATCATTTTCAGAAGCCACCACAGAGGCTACCTTTATCATGGATTAAAGTGCAGACTGAAAGTGGTCAATGGCTGCTCCAGAAAATATGAGAGGTCAACAATAACTCAACATTCTCAAAAGAAAGAACTACACAAGTGAAATTCTTTTATGAAGTGATTCTGCTCCTCTTTGTCCGTCGATTATCATCCAAATAAACAACGGCAAACCTGTTTTTTGTTTTACAAAGGTAACATACTGTGTTTTATTTATTTAATTTCGTATTTTTTAATTATTAAATATTTAATCTTTAATTTAATTGACGATAATATTAATTAAATCATTTGTCATACTGCGCTGAAGAGGGGAGCTTTCCAATCTCGTTGTACACTGAGTACAATGACAATAAGGGACATTCTGATTCGGATTATGAAGAATATTCCACTAATACTTAAAAACTTTTCAGGACAATTTATGACGGCTTTAATTTGACAACTATTTAGCTTTGCAATAACTTAATTCCAGAGCGTTAAGAATTTTGAATTTGAAAGCAAACAGATTGGATGTCAGAAAGTGTTCAATATCAGAGGTTCCACTTTTTTAGTTTTTTTTCGTCACAGATTGGGATCACTTGAAAAAAAAGTTGAATGAAACCTTTAGTTTTGGGGAATTTATTCATTTAATTTCACTTTGTTAAATTAAATATAATTCCTAAAACGTTTGCACAAATAACTGGCATGTCAGTACAAACGTTACAGCAGGCCAACAAATAAACATGCTTTGTTTTAGTAGCATGGACTATGCAGAAGAACAGATTACAATGTGATTCTCTTGGGAACACCAATAAAGTGTTCTACAAAAAGTTTGGGACGTTAAACATCTTGATCTAAAAAAGAAAAAATCTGAGTAAAATAAAGCCCATCCATGGGATAAATAATTCAGTGCATATAACATGCAGTCACCTAAAATGGGCTAAAAAGGAATTCTCTCAGTGCTGTGACATGCTACAGGTCAAAATCATTCGCTGCTTGGTTGCATTACAAGAAAGCACGACACAAACTATTGCATAAATGAAAACTTAAAAACTTGCTTTGCAAAATATATGAACAAAGTTCTTTTTCTCAGCTGGTAAAACATGAGCTCATCGTTTAGCATACAACGGCCGGTTATATTTCACACGATAACAATGCCATCGCTCTTGTAATATTGCTTGATGGGTGGGCTACAAATAATAATGCAGATAAGAATCTCAACAGTATGTTTGTAAAATTTAGATGATACATTTCTGGGTTTAAAGATAAGAAGAGATAGCCTCTATTTTACATATTGCTACTGGATGTTTTACCTCCTAAAATACACAAACAAGAATAGATCAAAGTCATTGCCATAAAGAGCCATAAAAAAGGTCATTTTCACTTGATTTGGTGGGCTTGCTAATCATTTGCTTTGAGAAGAGAAACGTATTCCCGTGTGTCAGGACAATCTGAATCCAGATTCGTCCTGAGACGAATCAGTTTCCTTTTCTGACCTCAAATAAATACAACAATACTTTTTTGGAACCTTTTTAAAAAAGTAGATCACTCTGAGTGTGTCACACCTGTTCATTTCATTTCAAGGGGTCCAGTTACTGAAGTCGAAGCTTGAAGAGGACCTCACTGTTTTCAGGCTCTGGGAACTGAACTGTCTTGAAGGGGGGGAGCCGAAATACGTGGCTAGACTGACCATGTTTGGGCTGGCACAGGGACTCCTTACTATGCAACATGCCCCTTCAGGGTTTCCCCTCTCCTCGATGGGGAAAGCAGTACTTCCGTTGATGTTGTCGGAATGGCCAAAGTTTCTGTTGCCTTGAATCAAGCTCTGGAGCCTTTGCTTTTCCTGGGCCTTCTTGGCTCGATTTGCAATGTATCGCACCCTGCTTTGGCTCCTGGAAGATGACCTCCGAATGGATTGTGGCTCGTCAACAGATTCCCCTTGAGAATCACTAGATCTGTTTTCAGGGGCAAAGTCACTCGCCGTAAGGGGCTCCACATCTGTCAGCTTTCGTAGCTGCTCCGTCAGGTCACCGTTTGGTCGGGCTTTTGCCGGGCTGCCCTTTCGAAGATGGTCCCGAGTTGATCTAACGATGAAACTCCGACTGATGCTGCGGTACTTGCTGTCGAAGTGACAAGAAATATCATCCGATGTGAGATCCCCGAGGCTTTTCGACAGGGACAAGGCAGTTGTGGTTGGAGCAGCTGATGATGTCCTGGCTGATGACTGCTTGAGTCCTTCCATGAAGAGCCGACTCCAGGTATGCCGTCTTTGAGTAAGTCTGTTCGTCGGGTCATCAGGAGATACGAGGCGCTGCTGCAGAATGGGAGACGTGGAGCAATCGATCTGCGCAAGATTAGGGTTCGACTTGCTTCTGTTGACTGTCAGGCTATCAAAGGAGACGAGTGCTGAATGGTGGCAGCTGGCACAGTCGTGGTCACGTGGGACGCTTGTTTTAGCAAGACTCTTCCTGGTCAAGTTGGTCAGGGACGAGTCAATGACGGTGTCACTGGAAGAGATGCTGGAGGACGACGACATGCTGTCTCGATGGCTACCCGGCTCGAGCTTGCTCCAAAGACGGTCGTTCAGAGTAGCATCTGTGCATACTTCTGGTACTACTGACTGGGCCCTCGCTCGAACATGGCTTTCGCTTTTTGTTCTTCTTATTGGTGTGTGTGAGGACAGATTGCTGACTGTTCTGCCAGCATGAGCTGTTTGGGATTCACCGGCAGGAGTTTCAACATGCACTACTGCACAAGAAGTTTCCAATCTGGGCTCAGACTTTACCACATTGTTTGTCTCGCCCGTAAGAGCTTGCAGGTTTTTTTCTCTCTGGCTTTTGGTGTGATCTAAGGATAATCGAGTACTGACTGTTTGGGGACTTTGGGTGCACTCCATCAGAATATTTTCTTCAGCAGAGGTCACTGGGAGAGACACTGTCCGAGTAGGTGTTTTGAGTTTTTGGTTTTCAAGATTCACTGGACTAGGACTGCTGGGTAACCGATTTGGAAGAACTGTCAAATGGGATTCAGCATTCATTGGAGTGGAGTGTGACCGCAGCAATGCTGAGGAATGCTGTGAAGAAAAGTTGTCCTCAGGAATGCTGTCAGAGCAGATGAAATGTGTCTTCTTAGCATCCCTGGAATTTTGTGCAGAAAATGGAAGTGGAGCAGTTGGCCTCTGCACTGGAGAACAGTCTGTGGGGGGAAAAAATGCAACACGATGAATTTGATCATTTGAATATTCTTTGCATTTGATTAAAGTGATTTGGTGCATATATATATATATATACAGCATCGAGAATGTAAATTTCCTAATATTTATTTCGAACTCAAAATCAACCCTGACAAAGAAAAGCACCCACAAAAACACAAGTGAATGGAGGAGGAAAAAGGTGGGTAAGATGGAGTGAAAAATGGGTGAAGTGAAGATGCATATAAAATTGTCTATACAGTGTTTGAGCTGAGTATTTGGTTGTGTGCAATCAGCGGGTTTACCTGGCTCTGGTCATCCCCTCAATTCTGCACTAGGAACAGAGTGAGCGTGCAAAGGGAAAAACAGGAAAAAGGAGTTCAGCAAAAACTGGGAAGAAAAGGAGATGGGGGTCGAGGGAACAGCTTCCAGAGAAAAGCATTGATTAATAGAGGTAATGAACTGATATCCATAACATGGGACTATAATTAACAATTGTTCAACACTGAAAAGAGATAGTTGCATGCGTGCAAAAATATAACCCAAGATAAAGCATGTTAAACCTAAAATGCCTCCTGAAAATAAATCACAGCCTCAGAAACATAGCCTCATTGTTCCTTAAAAGAAAAACTTAAATCATATTTGGATGGTTACACCGAGATGACCTCCATTCATGATGAAGTCAAAACTTACCATTTGTGTTATCTGTTAGACGTGGGGAGTAGCCGATTGCGTATTTCGGACAGAGACAAACATAATTTGAATCAAATATCTGAGAGGGGATTTAGTCACTTTTGGAGAAAGCGTTTAAATAAGAATAATGCTAAAGGAAACTAAGAGGATTTGAAAGAAAATATTTTGGACACAGGATGCTGAGGTTTGCGCTTACTACCAGGAGAGCAAACACCAGGATTACTATTATCAAACCTACAGCAGGTGGTCTGGGAGGATATGGGGTCATCTTGAGCTCAACTAAAATTGATCTTCTATAGTACACAGGGCGACTACGCAGCATACAGCTGCATACTACGCCTCATCATCTTACCAGCGAAGAACAGGGGTGATTTATGACGCAATTCCTCCATTTTCTGGGCGAACAGGGCATTCATCTCACGTTGAAGAGTGCCTACGACCCTCTTGCGGCTGTCAAGAACAGAACTGCGAGGCAGCACTGGGAAGGAGTCAAAGCTGCTCAGGCTGCCAAAGCTGTCACAGCTGCTGCTATCATCACTGAGTGAGAGTCTCTGATTGCCATCACTGTTTGCGAATGGTATGAAGGCAGCGCCACACACCGTTCCATATTTGGGTATTGTGGTCTGATGCCAACGGAGGTTGGTCCTACAATCTGGTGTGAGGCTCTGCACTGGTGTGACGGTGTTGGGAAAGCGTCTACGGGGAATGTTGCATGACAGGGCATTCCTCTGTGATGCATCTGGCTGAGATTGGATGTGGTGGACAGCCAGCGTTTGCCTGGCTTTGGATCTGGGGAAAGGCTTGGGTCGTAGGAAAGCCTGGGATGAGTACTGAAACTGGGCCTGCTTAGAGTGGGGAAGTGACTGTGAGCTTGGCGGAGAAGCTCGCGGAGAAGCTCGGGGCTGGCAATGAGCTGTCGGTTGCGGCTTTTCTACTTTCTTGGGGGAACAATTATTTCTTTGCTGGTCCTCTGCCAATTTTGGGTGTGATCCCTGCCTTTCTTCAACACCACCCTTTCTTTCTGCGTCTGGACTCTCCTTGGAGCCGATCACGCATGTGATACAGTTGGAAGACATTCCCACCCTGCTTGAGCTGTTGAGCGAAACTCGTGCAAAAACCCCCGGCTTCATATCTGGATCGTGAAAGCGTAGTCGGCTGGCCCGTTTCAAAGGCTCGCTCAAAGGACGCCGATGAGCAAAACGAGGGCTCTTACCTTTACCCTCAGCGTGAAAAGTCCCATTGGTGTCGGGGTGTTCCCATTGGCCCTTGGCTTGGTGGGATGCCAGTGAATCGCCATTGCGGAGTTGTGGTGGTGTCGGCTGGTGAGAGGAGGAAGCGGAGGCCTTGTCCTCAGACTCTCGGTCCTCACTTGTGCCCTCCGAGTTGCAGTCTTTGGTGTTTATCTCAGGGAGGCCCTTCTTGACTTTGGGCTGACCTTTGGTCGGTGCGCTGGCGGTGCGCCGCAGGAGGTGGGCACCAAACGGCTGCTTACGGCTGTGCTGTGCAGCAGCATGGCTGTCTAGGGAGGACTGCTTTGGATTTCTGTGAAACAGGCCTTTTATGCCGCTGGCTGCTTTGGCCTAATGAAAGCACAAGAAACAAAACTGTCAAACACATGGTGAAATACCAATGACGAATGTCACAGACGATGAAGCGAAAATAAATGCTGCCATAATGCGGATAACACTGGTACACTGCATTATTGACGAAACACAGTTTTAGAGGAGTGAACATGCTGAAATTAAGGAGTTAACACAGACATAACACGTCCACATGTACTTTCTTGTGGTACAAAACTGGGTCACCCAGTGTTTATAAAGATCTTCCAGTTGTAAGCTAAGCTTCCTCAAAGTGAAATGAAATTTATAACAATTTAGTTATTGCTTTTGCGTGTAAAGAACAACGATAGTTGGAGTTAACATCTGCTTAATAGTAGATTATATATTTACTGTATGTAACAACTTATATGATTAATTTTCAAATTCATCCTTCTGATGATCCAATTAATGATCAATGGATGCCTGAAGCAATGTACGAGTTACTGATAACACTGGACACTGAATTTGGTTCAAATCTTACTATAAAGCACACTAAATTATGTTGAAATTCAAATATGTGAACGTTTCCTGTGCCTAGCAGAAGCTCAGTAAGATTAACAAAATATCAGCGACCGATATGACAATGATGACGTCTGACTATCAAAAACATCCAGACAATGTGATGACTGTGAAGATTTGCTTGCGTCCAATAATAAATTGAGTCATTCCAAAGTAAACACCGACGTAAATGAACTTTAAAATAATGTTGGGAGTAGATCCAAGTAGTCCTAGTGTCGACACTGAAGTGACAGTAAAAGTGAGGAACAAACAACAGAAAAGAAAAGAAGTCTTCTAAAAAGAAGTGAGTGGCCTAAATGATCGGAAGCTAAAAACGAAGCATGATTTTCGAAAGGGAACCGCTAATGTAAAATGATCAAGTTTTCACTCACAAACTCAATGTCATTTTTTGCTCAGGAGAATTGGAATTGATTTTTAATTCTATCAATCCATTTTGGAATATTTTTTAAAAATAAATTGCCCCTTTTTCATTGGACGCCCGCCCACTCAGCATCTCTCCCGCTGTCTTGGTGCGACATCAGCGGAGTAACTGCAGAAAATGTGAACATTCTAAAATGCTCAACTCACGGAACCACAGCTGCTGCCTGGCTTGTTGCCAAGACCTGGTCTAAAACACAATGCAAAAAAAAGCTTAACGTCGCTAAATGTCCGATAATACAATTTCACACACAGCGTTCTGTATTACACAAGCAGACACACATTGCGGTGAAATTGAAGCAATGTAAAACAATATAATTTCTGTCTGTGAGCACCAAACTCTATACGACGCGTCCAGGTTACAACGTTGGGCGGGACTTAGCCAAAGAGGAGCAGTCGTGGACAATGGGGAGCGAGGAAGTTGGTCAATCAGACGAGTGTATGGTCTGGTTTACAACTGATTTAAAAGACAAAGTAACACAAACCCAAGGATTGGTCACTAAATTCACTAACGATATTCGAGCAATTTTTTTTTTCCCGCAGGAGAAAGAGGTGCTCCAAGCAACCCCTGTGTAATTCCGCCACAAAGAAATGCACGCACGACACACAATGAGGGATCTATGTAATCCAAATTTTAAATGATAATTGTTAATAACTGAATTAATAATGTTTAACATTTGTTTTAATAAACTGGATGGAACTAAAATGATGCCAAAGTACAATTCAAAGAAAAGAAAAAAAATAGAAGGATGCTGGGCAGATTCCCTAATTAACTTTTCGGTTTTCAAACAGCCCTAGAGTTAAAGACATTGGATCTACTTGATGGATCACGGGAAGTGCAGATAGGCCAAGCGTTCAATAACTCATGTGAGACATGAGTTGCTCTTCTATGTAAAGCGGACGAGTGGGACATGTGCAGGGGGGAGTGTGTCAATTGGGCTCATGCAAGGTGCCGACTGGGTGTCACTACACCTGAGCTTTGAGCGGCAGCTTCAACGTCCCTAAAAATGTCCTGCTTCGAAATGAATCATTTGGTAAAAGAGAGGTCCACTGGAATTACAGACAGACAGAGGCAGAAATGGGGGGAGAAAGAGAGAATCAGATGGGAGCAAATGAAGAGGAAATAAAACACCGGTGTGGCGGGAAGTAAGATATAAAGCACAACAAGAAGTACGAGGCTTCTGCGAAAGACAAGATGCGCAACAAGGACAATATGAGGAACAGTTTTACAAGTGACTGCAGACGGCTGAGTGCACTGAAACAGAGGAAGCAACAACAATTGTTTTCAGAGCAACGGCTGCATTCTTTCTCAAAATTGAAATAGAAGGAATACACACTGGCCCTATTCGAAGCCTCCTTCAACATAAATGCAGCATAGTGAGATGTGGACGACACCAACAATAAAAAGGGTAAGGAATTAAAACAAACAGCCCAAAAAAGAAAAACCTAACTATGCCTCTACTTTAATTTCCCTGTGTAGTTTAAAAAAAATACATATGTATAGTTTTAATCTGCACAGAAGGTGTACAACTCAGGTGGGGACTCAGATCCAATCTGATTGTCCACATGTCGTCTTACTATAAGCAATCAGGCAGGGAAATTTGAAACAATTGAATAATTTTCCGATGTTTAATTGAGGGGATGGGGGGGTATAAGGTATCTATTTGGCTTTGACAGCAAAACCTACCTTACCAGCGATGTCATGTACAGCGACATGAACAAAGATGGAAGCCTCTTCCATACCTTCTAAGTACACATGGCGATAACCTGCACACAAACAAAAAAAAAAGGGGGGTCAAGTCATTTAGAAAAGATCCATCCATCCATTATCTGAGACGCTTCTCCTCAAGAGGGTCACAAGGGTGCCGGAGCCTATCCCAGCTATCTCGGAAGTAGGCGGGGTACGCCCTGGGCTATTTGCCAGCCGATCGCAGGGCACGCAAAGACAAACAACCATCGGCGCTCACAAACACACCTAGGGATGATTTAGAGTGTTGAATCACCCTACCATATACGTTAGTGGAACGTGGGAGGAAACCGGAGCACCGGGAGAAAATTCATGCAGGCGTGAGGATAACATGCAAACTCCGCACAGGAGGCCATTGTACGAACCGTGCTGCCCCATTTAGAAAAGATTCCCAATGCAAATACTGCACTATTTTGCCCGACCCAATAAAACAGCCCCAAAAAGGCGATGCGTAAGTTTTACAATACCTGGCATCATGCTGTTGAAGGCGATGGTACGCTGGCCAATGAAGTCTTGACCGATGGGGTCGTGGTCCCACACGAGGAAACGCACGAGTGTCAACTCTGGCATGTGGACCGTAAACACCAGAGTTTCCTCCCACATGGGGTTGAAACCTGCAGGAGTGTAAAAGTAAGAAATGAAAAGTTGATGAGAAAAATTGAGACAAGTGATAGAGGGAGAGGGCAGAGAAAGGCGAGTCAGGTGAGTGTTGTAGAGTGGAACGCAACTTAAAAGTGATAAATGATTCAGGTTGTGTGTTTTTGTGTGCAGACGGGAGGTGTTGCATGTGCAGGTCTCTTTGGACTCTTCAATAATACATCAAAACCCATAAAAGCAGTTCAAAACTCGGGCTGCGTGATCCTGGAAAAAGTCTGATAAATCACGGTTTCTCCTTTGTTTGAATTGTCTCTTCAAATTCAGTGAGCAAATATCATAACAACATCCAATCCAATATCGTATGTAGCCAAGAGTCAACTTATGTTGGAAGGTGGTTCCACTATTTCCAGTAAAGCACTGCCATAATCACAAGTAATCAATAATAGCAAAATGTTCATATATGGAGAGTATTATTTTGAGTCTCTAATTGATTGATTTTGCTCTCCCATTGACTGCGGTTGCGCGGAGGTGATTCAATTGTCACTGGCTTTTGCACATTACATATAGTTGAAGCCCTATCTTTGGCTCTGACGTCACCATCTGGACAAGAACATGGGGGTATGATGATTATGTGATTTAACATGGTCTGCACATTGTGGTTTTATTCATTCTTTAGACACTCTTTGATGGTGCAGCACCGCTTTGCGAATAAAACTTCTGCAACTCACGATTAAGTTAAACGATGGATCAAAAGGTAACGCAAACTTCGACAAAACAACCGAGTTTAGAAGCGCTGAAAACAAGAGTTGAAGTGCGAAAAAGTCCATTCTTGTAAATTATTCCCATAAACTCACCATTATCATCCACTACTCGAGTTTGCTCCTTGGAGCAGTCCACTGGAAGGCCAATGATCTCCACTTCCACGAAGGGATCAATGATCTGATATGGGACATGGACAGAGCATAACAATAAATATATGACCTCATTTCACTGAATTCCAGCATGCTACTGATGATGCGAGTACATTTTATGTCAACATATGTATCAAAGTACACTCCTGTCAAAATAAGCATGAGTGGGTCCTACCTCTCCTCTGTCCCCCAGCATAGAGTCTTTGGGTTTGGGTAGCTGCTGTCCACTGATTATCTTCAACACCAGTTGTTTCTTCATTTGACCTGGCAGTGGATCCTCCAAATTGGCATTAAAGGCACCTGAAATGTGGACAAAAAATGACATGTAGTGCACATGAAAATATCAAATCATTTCATTTTTATATTTATATATGTATGTATGAAATGTGTGAAATGCACGGACCACGTAAGCTTGCTGACCTTCACACATGCATCTGGGTTTGAGGATGAAGCCACAGTTGCCATTGCTGTAGAACTTGGCTCTGTTGAGCTGAAGGACCCGACCCTCGGACTGGTAGTTGAGTGCAACTGTAATGAAAGTTATTCCCACACTACTCTCAGCAGGATACAAATTGTTCCATAATGTGGAATGAGAGCAACATTCAAATGCACTTCATTGAGTACAGTTCAGCTATTAATACAATACTTACCTAGAACTTTCACTTTGACACCCAGGAGAGTCAGATTTGAAATTCATAACAAATGTGACGGGCAAAAATTTAAATGGAAAAGTGTGGCCAACAATATGCCGGTCACTTTGAATGCTTCCAAAACAAGCAAGCAAGTCATTGATTTTAGCCGTAAGAAGGCATCTAAGCTCCATTTAATCATTAATGGTGCGGGATAGAGATGTTGATTAGTTTAAAGTTTTTAGGCATTGGCATTTTAGATTATTTTGGCAGGCACTTAAACACAAGTATTATTGTTAATAAGTCACAGCAATGGCTTTCCTTCTTACGTTAAGTGAAGCAATTGACTTTGAATTATAAGATTTGGCATGTTTTATCATTTTGTGGTTTGACATCTTAAATCAGGATCAGAAATCGCTTAAAGGAGTTGCGCGCCTCTCGTACAGAACGACTGGCACCAATAAAACACAACTAAATGAAATCCAGTACATCGGGAAAGGATTTGGTTTGGGACCTCACGTATTATAAATGACCCTCGAGGCCATTCTGCTGCAAGCCTTTTTGTTGTTCTCCCTTTAGGCAAACATTTCCATTCTACTAAATGCTCCATCTCGCCTATTGCAGAAAAACATTGGAAAAGTTTCTACCCCTGTGCCATGCGTAGCCCGAACAACTCGAAATTCTATTTTGTGGCAATTTATCGTGCACCGCTTCTCCTTTTTTTAATGCCTAGTGTTGTAAGTCGGAGTGTACTTTAATTCTTTCTGGTAATTTATCAGAGAGAAACATATGCAGTCTTTTCCACTTGCAGGCACTTTCTCTTCATCCTACCTTTATTGTTGTTCACATTGAACCGTTTTCCAATGTGGCGCTTCCACAAAAGGCTAATAAACGGATTCAAATGACGCGTGAAAAAACACCAACACTTTCTGAGTGCCGCAGTACAGTGCCATCGGCAACAGCAGCAAAAGTTATCGAAACTTTGTCAAAGTAGTGACCTGTGCGAGAGCATACCAAGCTGGCAGCCAGCGTTCCAGAAGGGCTGAGGGTTGAAGTTGGAAGAGTCCACACGATAAGAAGAGGGGTAGATGCGTGAGAGCTGTCGTTGGTTAAAATGGCCGAAGGAGCTGGCTTTCTGCTGCATCACCTGATGAGCTTTGGTTTCGCTCAGGGATGAAACCTGCCAGCTGCAGTTGGCTACCATTGATGACACATAAAGACAAACAAACAATTAAGGAAGATTGTGCAATTATAAGCAGTGATTCATTTCATGCATTTTCTTGCAGCATTATGATGTCACCTTCTTCGTGTCAGTTCACACTTTATATTATACTATATTATATTACAAATTGTCTTCAGAAAAATGTTTGCGGGCCAAATATCTAAAAAAAAAATGTTAATCCCGCATTTTATTGTCTTACGCTAAATGTCAAGATATTTGATTAGTTCAACATATTGTATGATGTGTGTCTTATGTATAGATTTCACCGAGTGATCTGAGCATGCGTGCAAGACTGGTGAACACACCTTGTGCCTCAACGTCATAGAGGCCCACAGAGCACGTGTACTTGACCAGGTCGGACAGGGCTCTGGATAACTTCATGGTTTTCTTCTTTCTGCAGAGTTAGAAATTGGACATAAATGATAAATTGGGCATATTTAAATAATGTACAGCTCGAAGACAATGTAGGAATAATATATGATAACATATTTTTGTCAAAACCTGCAAATATTAATTACTTTTAGTCAACCTTGGCGCGTGACGACATGTCATAAAATAGAGAGCGGTACAATCAACAGAGATTGAAATGTTTGATTGATTTTGTGGATTTAGAAAACAGAACGTGAATTTGGGACTATTAATAACTATCACGTGACAGTTATGGAGAAGCAAGACATTCTTTTTGTGTCTGTGTGTGCCTTACTTGTTGTGATGCAGGGGTGCTCGTGATGCGCTGCTAGAGCTTTCCTGGTCCGTATCGGTGTCTTCCAAACTTGAGGTCTTCTTCAGCTTTGTTATTTTTTTCTGTTGTGGGAACAGGGACATGGTAGAAGATGGATAGTCTTCCTGGATGACAACTCATCATAGTTAAACATTTGGTACTGTGAGCGCCCTCAGATTTGCGGTTTGGTATTTACCTGGTCAAATATTTTTGGGGGGTTGAGGACCATCCTCTGTTACTTAGAGGAAAAACGAAGCAATTTGCTGTTTTTGTGATCAAGTCAATGTCTTATATATATATATATATATATAAAACAACAACACATTCCTTTCGCTCCATCGGCTGGCATCTCAGTGCCAACCAACTATGTTGAAATGAGGGGCGGGGCTTAATTTTCTCATTACAAAGACCCCACAGGTGTCAATATAAATCTCCCTCATGACAGGTTCCCTTGTGATGAAAGAACAAACATGACTGGAGAAAACACTACAATAAATAAAAAGCAAACCTTGCGTTTAGAGAAGCTTCCCATGAATGAGTGGCCCGTGCGCTTATTGCTGCTGGAGTTGGCCTCATCCGATGTCACTGATCCATCCTGCTCTTTAGCCTGTTAAGAATAATTGAGTGACACATATGTTGAACATGACATTCATCTGCACTGTTTTGGGGAGGTGTAAGGTAACGAGTGATGAATGTTGAGTTGACTGTAAATAAAGTGGAAAATATCAATTTATGCTTTTATGGTATTGGTTTTTGAAGTACATCGTTGTAGAGGTTTATGTATTGTTTGTTGATCCTAAAAAGGGATAATGATGCTTATGTTGATGGAAAATAATAAGACAAAATAATATCCCCGCATTTTTCCCATAACAGCACATGTCACACTACCACATTAAAAATCTCTTTCCAGCTGTGACACTTATCACAAAAACAACATGAAAAAAACTCAGTCAATTCTTTTTAGGTTTTTTTTGTCAAAATGCGTCATTTCAATTTAGCTTTGATTTTACCACCTGTTTGATGTGCAGAACACGATGTTATTAAAGCAGACATACCTTCGAACCAGTTTTATCTAAAGGCCCACCAGGTGGAAGTGCCGCGATGGTGAAACTGTCTGGGTCTTCTCGGTCTCGAATCTTAGACTCCTTCATCAGGTTGTCCAGCTTTTTCTTTGCCATGTTCTCTACTTGCTTCCTGTTGGCAGACATCTGCGGACGGAAGGACAATGCTAAATGAAATTCGAAAAGCAGTGATGGCGTGGTATATTAGACTTTGTATGGTTTATCAATTATGATAGACTTGAGCCTAGATTCTTAGATTAAGGTGGTTAAAAACACACACAGATGAATTGGAACAGATTCATACATTTTCAAGTGGAAAAAATATGGTTCTGGATGCGCACTATAGATAAATATAAACAAATTGCAGATGACAGACTATAAGCGGTTTTAAATTCTAAATCCAACAGTGGTTCTCCTACCAAAAACATGCAAGCTCTGAATGCAGCCACATGATGGCAGAGTTTAGCTTGAAACCAACTGATTCAAGTGTTGAGCCATACTGTACTCAACGTAGTCCAATTAAATAGGAGGGGTCATTTTTTTAAATTTTTTTTTTTTAATCATCAACGAATGTTCTCAACTCATTGTTATCAAATAAAAGCAGATGACTGAGCAATTGGGGTTTCACAATGTGATTTCACACAAATCTAATCTAATTAATGCACCGTAATAGATAATTCCACATGAATGGGAGAAAGTTTTACAATTTCCTATTTAATAAAACCAAGAAGCACTGAAGAAGAAAACATACAATGAAGTTAACCTTCCAGTGTTACATTTTTCAATCAAGAAATAATTACAATAAAAAAAAAAACACAACAGGCATACATACATCTCCATTCATGAGCTTGCAGTCATCCTCCATCTCATCTGCACTGTCTTCATCTGACACGTCACCCTCTTCTGCGTTTTCATCGATGTTTGGAGGCAACTTTTTACCCTGGACGAGAAATTGTGCGATATTTACAAGACGTAGAGACAACGCTCAATAGGATTGAGAAGGTAATAGTATCCTTGCCAAGTGCAATTTTTATTTATGTTACTGCAGTAAATACATATTAGCAAACAAGCATCCAGTCTCTAAAAAGAAATGTGTGAGGTAACAATCAAAATGCGTTTACTAGCCTACCATGTTCATCCGTAGCATCCTCATGCTCCCCTTTTGCTCTTCCTAGGTCTTTCTCAGTTTTCCTATCATTATGAAACCAAGAAATCTGAAGTTTCACCTGATAAGTACAGCTCAAGTTTCTTCCCAAGAGTCAAAAATGGACCTTTCACATAAAGTGCATAACATGCTCAGTTCAGTTAAATAATACAAAGTATGTCTTGGTTGTAGTTGCCTACAGCATGTCTTGGAAAAAACTTTATGCTGAAGATAACTTCAAAACTGCAGCCTCATCAAGAAGTTTGGGGAATTTTTCCAAGCGCTCTCACACTGATGCCATTACTACTCTATAATACTGCTGACTGGATACACAAGTAGTCATTCTGGTGCAGCGATGGGATGAGACGTTTATTTCATGCCAGGTATTGGCACGCTTGTCTTCTATTCACTGCAAGCATTTTGATGGCAGTGCAGCCTCATTAACGTCAACATGCTACATCTGTGCTCTGTCAGCAGCGGGCTGTTACTTATGATCATGATCTTTAAAGAGCATCCCTTCAATCCATTCTTTAGGATTTACATTGCATAACACTACGGCCATTGAGTGGAACCTTTAAATTTAATTAAATGGAAAAGACAGACATTCTTTCAAATTAATTTAATTAGGTTTTGTCTGCTACTCGGCTGCATGTCTGCCTCAAATCTTAGCCACAGCCTTCCTGTGTGGTGTTTGCATGATCTAACCGTTGGTTTTCTCCAGATACTCTATTTGTTCTACCACTTTCCAAAAACATCCACGTTAGTTCATTAAATACTTTAAATAGCTTCCGTTATTCAGTAACATGATCACTCTGTACTTGAGTAAAAATACCGATACTGGGATTAAAAAAAAAAAAAAAAAAAGACTGGCAAAAGTAGAAATACTAATTGAACTCTGGTACTCGTAAGAAAAAAATCTGCACATAAAAATGTTTCCCACTTTTAGGAACTTACAGTTTTCATCGGAGTGACATGTAGCATGTTTTTGTGTAAGAGCTAGCGTTAGCTAAACCGGCATCCACAGTGTTACCAATACTTTGCTAAAGTTGTGACTTAAGGAAGAAAACAAAAGGCTAATGACAACAGAAAAAAAATCAACTTACATGTTTGTATTTGACTATGAGAATTTTTGTCAGCAGCTTTCAGTTTTTAGGCAACACATTTTCTATGAATCACTCTTGGAGCAGACAACAACAAACATGCCTCATTATTATTACTGTCCCATTTTTTTTTTTTTTTTTTTTTTTTTTTTCAATACACCTTGTACCAGGGGTTTTCAATCCTGTTCCACAAGGGCCAGTGTCCTGACTGTTTTCGATTTCTCCCTACCGCTTCAAATGATCAGGATCGTTATCTGGCTTCTGCAGACCTTGTCGATTATCCGATCATTTGAATCAGGTGTGTAGCACCTGGGAGGGATGGGAAAACAGGCAGCACACGGGTCATCGAGGAACAGGATTGCCTTATACAGTCTGGCCCGAAGATCTCTATAAATCAATATCTCAACCACGTCTGACTCAAATTTTTCAAGCCATGTTCTCATCAATGGAGGTTGAAAAAAAGCAGCACATAATTTTTCAATGATGGAGTAGAAAGAACAAATATATCCACAATTGTAGGGAATAAAACTAAAAATTTGACAGAAAAATAAAATACAGATATCTCTCATTAATTATCGATTAATACTTCAATTAATCGTACACATAGATTTTCTTTTTTATGAGTTCAGCATCAACTCAGGTTAGCGCCATTGAGTCTTCACAAACTTGACCAATTTCGACCACTACATCGCTCAAAATTCGCTACCTTTGAAGTCGAGGTTGAGACGGCAAGTTCTTATACTTTCAGGTCGAAGTGGGTTACACTTCACCAACGGACTCGACTTACCTTAACAAGGATCTTCCCCTTAAGGTTTTCTGGTGAGGGTAGCCATCCAGACTCTTCCGCTTTGATGTTGGAAACATCGAGTTTGTCCCCTAGAATATCAATGAGGTACTGGGCCATCTTTTTTTGTTGAGGGACACTGCAGTGGTTCTCTATGGACAGGATGACTGGGAAACTGGTAGAAAGCAGAAAATGACACAAAGGAGATTTGCGTTAGGAGGCTGAAATGCCGGAGAGGACACACATAATACGGTGTCATTTGTTTGGAATGTTCTGCACCTGGGTCCACAAGGTTGATATGATGTCGAAATCTATCATCCACTTTGGGGATTTGACATGAACTGATAGTCGAAATATGATCAGAGGTGACAAGTACAATTGCTCCACTCCGGGAAATGAATTGCAAAGCATCCTACAGTAAAATGTCAGGAGTCTATTTCAGCAGCTATTGTTTTTTTTTTGTTGTTGTTTTTTTTTTTTTTGCCTCTGCTGTGCCTCCACAACTGTGACTAACTTTTGAATCGACAATAGTCATTGGAGTGCCGTCACTATGATTGGCTCATTCAATTTTATTTGGACCTATTCACAAATAGAATTAAAGGTTGAAATATTATGCATTAATCCATTAAAATCTAATAAACACATTTATATTGATTCTGATTCTAATGATTACGGACACATTATGTACTTAGAAATGCTTATTACTATGCCAACTGCACAAAACTGGAAATAATTTTTTTTAAAATTCTGCATATGATATTAGCTGGAGAAACGTCTGTTCCTTTCCTATGTAAGGTTGTGATCACACAATAGATTCCTTGCCATCTCCTGTGGGCCTATTCACAACAACAATTCCAATTTTTTCCCATGTCAGTCCTCCGGCGAGTCATTGTTCCTCTTATCAGTAGGAAATCTGATTGACCTTTTGACATTAAAGCGATCCTATTATTTGACTTCTTTTGACCGATTTCAGGTGGAATAGGGTGCTCTCGATGTTTTCAAAAACACAAAAGGATCAAGAGCTTGGCAAATGGAGTATTTCTCCGCCTTTCGCTCTAAAAATAGAGCTTTCCTACACATCCTCCAGACTGTGTGCTTGTCGATGGGAATAGCACCTTCTTCTGATGCAGCGATCTTGAAAGAGAAATGGGGGCATGGGGGTGGCTCTCCATGCACACATACTTGTTGAAGTGTAAGGAGACCACTGCATCTCAACGTTTGGATATGTTATATACCACCCGTGCATACAGATGGTAACAAACAGATGCAAAAATTGGACGCTTCTGTGGCATGATGGGTAAAAGTGTGAAAGTTGTGTCATTCATGAGCCTTCCCAGTGTATGCAGAGTATCGAGGGGTCGAAGAATACTGCATCCATGTGAAAAGGGCAGAATAATGACAGATATTGAAAATTTCCTCCTGTAGGCGTCCAAGGGGGTGGCCAGAGAGTGACATAAACTCCGCCCCTGGTGTTGGTCATTATCAAAAACACGCTTTATGCTTCTGTAATTTTAAATCAACCCATATGTAGAATCTCTGAAACAAAAATGATATTTTTATTTTCCTTTTTGTGATGGATCACTGATGGTGTAGTAGTTACTCTCGCCTGACTTCTCTGTCTTCAGTCCGCACTCGGTATCTGTGTGAATGTGAGTGTGAATGTTTGCCTGTCTCAACTGCATACAGTATGCGCACTGCAATCGAGGATGTAGTGTATTTCCACATTTGGAGGCACAAGACAAACCAGTCTTGGGTCACCATTTTTGGATTTTGATGTTTATCATCAAATACAGGGTGTGAATTTGTGAAAATTCTCCTATTTCCAGAGCTACATTATAATAAGGCCAATGATCGACTAATCACAAAAATCCTCTTTGTGGTTTTACTGTAATTGAAAACAGCAGTCATCTAATAAAGTTAACCTCTAATGTACTACAGAAAGAACATTTCAGCTGCTAGACTTTTCACCTCCACAAAATGACATGAGCACATCACACAAGTCCTCGTTGCCCTTCATTGGCTACCGAGAGTTTTAGAATAGATTTTAAGAATGTCATTTGGTGCTTTACTTGGTCCATAAACCCCGTCTGCTTTCCAAGGCTGATTTAAACTCAGTGTCTATGGAACTTTTAACCTCAGACATCATTATCTGTCTGTAAATTGCTTTTAAAAACTTGCTTTTATCACCTAGCTTTTAGTAAACTGCTGCTTTTACTCCTTTGTTGAAATATGCACATGTATTTTATTATTTTAAAATGTTTTATTGTGGATTGGACTGCACTTATTAGAAAGATTATTATTATTAATAGTAATAGTAGTTGTAGTGTTGGTGGTAGTAGTAGAGGCATTTCTCTTCAATCAGCAAGGTTTGGCTGTAGCGCAAAGATGACCGGGAAAAGGAAGAGCATTTAGAAATGCAATGAAATTTATTTATTATACTCATTATAGTCTCTGTAGGGAAAATTCAGCTCACACTGCGCTGTATAGTTTGTGTTGAACGCCGCACACACACACACGCACCCCCACCCCTACACACACACACACACACAACCAGATCACACATACAGGCATGCAAGAAGAGATTAACAAGTAAAGACAGTAGCAGAGAGTCCTACATCACATTAAAGACACAGAAGTAAAAAAAAAAAAAAGTCAAGTGCTTAATATTTAATGTTAAGATGTGTGTTGGAGCTACTCTGAGAAAAGCCAAAACTTTTAACGAAAAATAAATGTTGAGACTTGCTATGAAGCTTGAAAAAACAAATAGTAACGCTTGTTGACAGTCAATTGTAAATATAGAATATTTTACGACAACTTTCGGTGCAACTAAATGGTATGTTCCGAAGTACTATAAGTGTCAGCTTTTAAGGAGTCAATATCAATCTTTTCTTTGGGTAGGGGTTGGATTAGATATTGACTCTTATTTCATCACAAATATTCTCATTCATGACCTACCAGATGAATAACATATTATAATAAAATACTAAAAATACTAAATATTACCGCCCTAATATAATATTAGATGGTTGTAAAACAAGATGTTTTCTTGCTGAGATTAACAATTCTGCAGCCTGTCAAATCAACACTGAAAATAGAGTGCCATATTATGGTATAAAGCTGAGTTTACTAAAAGCTTATTAAAGACCAGAACATATTTCTTATTGAGTTGATGTTTCTTATTTCAAGATTTTTATTTTCTGGGATTTATGGATGATATATTTCAATATCAGTATAATATGTCTCTACGCCATGGCCGGTTCACCATAATTACAATGTAGTGGTTGTGTGCGTTGTAACATACTCATTCTTGACAAAGGCATATTTGTTGATGGTTTCAATAACGTCTTTGAAGAGGATCTTGGAGGTAAGAGTGTAGCCGTGATGAACAATGGGCTCGCCATCCTGACCATCCCAGCAGTCCACTGTGCACAGGAGAGATGTGGCAATCAGCAGGACTTTTTTTCAAATTCAGCAATTGGCCATTTCATAACCAAAGCATGAGCCAATATTGCAACAATTGGACGAGTGGTCTTACAGTCCCAACAATTGCTTGTTCCACTTGCTCCACTGTATTGTATGTTTGTTTTGACACCTCAGAGCCTTGACTATAACATATCGAGAACATACAGTATGTCCTGTCGGGTAGTTTCTTCTAAGACTTGACCGATATAATTTTTTTTTTTTAGGCCGATCCCATATATGGCAGAAAAAAATGCTGTTTACCGATTAATTGGCAGATTAGTTTAAAAAATATATAATGCATAAAATAACTTTTGGTTCACTATAAATCCCAATTCCGCATTTTTTACTTAAAATGACATTAATGGCTATTATTGTATCGTAGAGTAATGCAAGATTCCCAACACATCTTTATCATAAATTTCTAACTTTGAAAATTTCAACTGTGGTTGTAAATTACAGGATGGGCAAAGCTTATAGTTAGTATAATGTTATTCTTATTATCACACTTTTGTAATATCAAAAACAAGTGTAACATTAAGTAATTTCATAATTGTGAAAATAACATCATTTTCACTTGATTTTTCAGAATGAACTCAACCCTAGAAGATCAATTTTAAAGTCTTACCTTTAAACTCAAATGGCATTGAATAAC
Source organism: Idiotropiscis lumnitzeri (assembly GCF_059441095.1). Classification (NCBI taxonomy): domain Eukaryota; kingdom Metazoa; phylum Chordata; class Actinopteri; order Syngnathiformes; family Syngnathidae; genus Idiotropiscis; species Idiotropiscis lumnitzeri. The sequence continues at coordinate 10,435,675 of NC_142393.1, forward strand.
TCTAGAATTAATACACATCTTATAAATGTAAGTGTATCACTGCGTCAGCTGTCTTTGAACAGTACATGTAAGGCCAGGGGGAATAAAGTACCCTCAACACAGCGGCAGCCGGCCTGCAGCACCCAAGCATACATATCCACTCTGGACTGGGACATGAGCTGGTCTCCCATCAGATAGGTGTTGTGTGAGGAAGCGATGAAGTAGTTGCACAGCGGCTGGCTCATGTCCTGGTTAACACTGTAGTGATCGGGGTTGAAGATATCCCCAGCAGGGCTGCGCATGTAATTTGTAAACCCTGAAAGACGATTAAAGCGCTGTTAAGAACCAAGCTGATCCAGGTTTTGTTTTCCTGTACCTTTTCTTAGGGGCAGTCAAGTAATCCAACATATGGCAGAAGGTGTAATTATGGATTTGTTCACATCGATATTTATCTGACTGATCTTGAAAATAATGAGTGATTTATGTATGGTTTATAGACCGAAAAAAATCGACAATCAAAACACGGTTATAAGATTTATGAGCTTATCTAAGGTATGTGAGAGAGCTATTTTGCAGCATGAGCTCTCCCCTCAGGGAAATGTACACATGTTTTCTGTCTCAGACACACCTGATTAGTTGGATCAAATGTTTTTTTTCTTTTTTTTTTTGCTGCTATATGATAAGAATCAAGAAACATTAATATGCTATGGAAATCCGTGTTATCAGATTTCCCCCTAATGTTACCGTTTTGATGCTTAAGTAAAACATAATAATGACAATTATTTGAAGTTTTCAAGGTGAGGAATTGAAGGGGAGAAACCGGTACAATTTTTTAATTTTTTAAAAATATTTTATGTTTATAATACTTTAATTACATAGATTTATTAACATCTTTTTAAAAAAATATTCTCAGCATGAACCATAAAATGTCTGAAAAACAGTAAGAGCATGCTTGAAAAGGTAAAAGAACTGCTGGAATACAGTGAGACTAGGCTGCAAAATCTTACACAAGTTATGTAAATATAAGAACAAAGATTTTGTATTCTTACCATCAATTCCCAAAACTGCTTGCTTCTGGTTCTCTGAACATGGCTCAAATTTGTTGATAATCTCCAGACAATGGTCCTTACTAACTTTGGTCATCTATAAAGTATAGAGATGCATGTCAAAATCTACGTCGTAACATAACGATGCCTCATTGGAAGGAAGATAGAAAAGAACAAGTCGTATGCATGACTGTCTCCCTACCAGTGATCCAAATTTTTCTGTGGTTTCTGCTGTGGAGCATGAAATGGCCACATGCATTGATTGCTTTAAAGGGGGTCGGACAATTCTAGGTCAGTCTCTGTCTTCACTATGACAGGTTATGTCATGGAAGTGCACATGATAGTAGCCTGGTAGGATGTTCACGATATCCAGTATAATAGACTACGAGCAAGTTATGCAAAACAATGATGGCTTTCAAAGTCTTCTTTCCTAAACACTCAAAAGCACTGACACACATTTACGTCATACGTGAAATGGCATCCATTTATTTCCAACGGTCTTTTGTCTGTACTTGACAGTGTTTATATTGGCTGTATCGTTTCCAGTTGTTTGTGTGTGTGTAAGGTTTCCCAGGGTCTTCAGAACTGAGGATTGCTGGTCAATGCCAAACACAAATGGCTGTTATTTATTTATTGATTTTTACCAATTTGAACCAATCAAATTTTGGATTCAATAAACAGAGCCAGGTAGAAGGCTCAGTGGGGTGTCAACATGTTTTCATCTTCTGATTGGTTCAGACATACTCGAGTGGGATCTTTTCAAACCCCTCCCCCAAAAACAAAAAAAATAAAATTAATAATAAAATAAATAAACAAACAAAAAGGATCTTAGCGAGGATCAGTCAAACATCTGTAGCTAGCTGGCTAGGATTTTTTTGCCTCTTTCAGAGCAGCAACAGCGACCTGGCAACGGCTAACCAAAGACGATGGATCATACAAAAGCCCACATCTGGAATGCACTGTCCACCACTGTGTAGATTGTAGAACACAATTTTCACCGTCATGCTGAGATTCCCATCACATATTGATAGCGACATAAAATATTGTAATGTGCCCACATAACTGAAATGTTTGTGAGTGAAAGTGTCAATACACTACAGGCTGTACTCAGAAATCTGACGTATAAATTAAACATCTGTCGGCTAAATGACTCAAATAACGAAATAATAGCTCACTTATCAAACAGCAGCTAAAGTGCAGCACAATACCAGTCTCACTTCTGGAAACATCGCGACCGTTGTTTTTTTAAATGATACTTTTTTGTATTTTTATCAGTCTGTGTGCATAATTGTCTATATTTGTCTTGTGTATGCCATGTTTTTGGTCTGGTTGTGTTTAGACCCTGAGTCTGTAATAAAAATCAATTCATTCATTAATTCAATCAATTCATGATGGGTTTCAAATTTAAATAAACACTTCACAAAATGGCATCAATTATACCCAAATACCAAGTACCATCTCATGATCAGATGCTGAGAATAAGATATCCTCAACCGTAGGAGAGCTGACATCTTGCTGACAGAGCATTTTCCCTAAAAAAATGACTCTGCATCTTTAAAAAGCTCTGCTCCAGTGATAATTGGAGGAAGGGGCACAGCCTGGCTGTTTAATGAACGACTTGCAGTCACGGTTATGAATTCATTTTTTTCTTTTGCAGTGCAGGGGTATTATTAGAGAAGAGAAAATTCTTTACAAATTCACCTCAAGTGTGGCAAGGGCACTGGAAATTTCCCTTATGGAGAACCTCACGCTGTCTACAGTTTCCCACACCAAGCATCACTTCAGCAGCGCAAACTAAAGTCGGTTATATATTTCACCCTGACACAAGTCCAAGATAAATATCTCCACAAAGTTAAGGCACTATTCACTCTAAAATAGGTGGAAGTGAGAATGAGCGTGGAGAAGGAAAGGAGCAGCTCCAAATCGGCTCCAATCACTTGTCAACGGTGGTGAAGGCAATTTTGTAACACAGACATTTTTGGGGCTGATAATGGAATTGGGGCACCATCATGATGTGACTGCTGACACAGTGGTTATCTGAATTCTGAAACGTATAGAGTTCAGCCATTTGCTCCTATTCATCAAAATGACCCAAAACCTTTTCCCTTTTCTGTTGCCGGAAGAGTCATTAGGTTTTGACGTGGAATGGATAGCGTGCTCTCACATTCTGCCACCTTCTGTTGACAAACATTCTAAAATGATGAAATATATCTTTCGCCATAGTGACACATCAAATATAGTTGAGACTGTGGCATGCTGACGTACAAATTAAAGCCAGTGGTGGGCGGTCAAGGCCTTCAATACCTGCTCTGCTGGCCTAACATAATCAAGAAATCATGATCAAATTCTTCACATTGATGTCATATATATCCCAGTGTTGTATTTTTAAGTTAAATTTTTTTATCCAATTAGAATTCAGATAGCTCGTGTTGCCAGGCAGATTTCACAATACCAGTAGCACGCTCTATTCGTCCGAGGCTTTCAGATCCAATCGTGCGGGCATCTGTTCTGTGTCTCAAGGGGGCTTTTACAGTTGATAGACAGTTGCAATAGCCAATCAGATCACGAGTTGATTACAGTGAGCCTTCTCGGGGGCCTTACGCTGAAGGTGATGAACGCGTTTTGTGATTGGATACTCACTTGTGCGGGGGGCAGCGCACACTGGAAGTCGTAAGTGGCGACCGTTTGCAAATCTAAAATATATTCTTGCTTTTTGACACAATGTAGGAAACGTGTGGATTTAATTGCAGATACACTTGCGAGGCCATTTTCAAGACGGACCTTTCAAGAAAAGCCAGTTTGTCCAACACTGAATTAGTACTGTGTAAGTGTGTTTCTGTATATTTCCCCAAGAATCAAAGTCAGCCTTACTTACACTAAACACTCCTATTTGTAATGTCCTTTTAAGTAAGTACCTTCTGCTCTATTTCTAAGAAGCGGGTCAGGTCATCTGCATCAAGGTGGTCTTTGTAGTTGCTATAGGTGAGCATGAGCAAGTACAGGTCTCGGCGAGTCGACATCATCTTGTAGAATGAGCAAAACTCTTCGAATCCCAGAGTTCCTTGGTTGTCATCAGTGTCGGCTTCCTGCGCAACGGGGACAGGCAAACGGGTCAACTTCATGCATAGTACTTTGTCATATTATGCAGATTCCTGATACAATTGTTCAAAGAGACGGTTATTGAGCATTGAACTGCTCTGAAAACCAACCATAACCCGCATACATTATTTCCAAGTCCCAGCGCTGGAGGAACACTTTTCGGAAGTAATCTTATTAGTGAGAACATATCTTCCGCGGATAACATCGTAGCAAATGCTCGGTTGGAGAACTCCGTTCATTGGACACCAAACATCAATCTAGCCTTGCTCTTTCCAATTCATTATGTATGAAGCGGGCACTTAACTTGTTAGCAGGCTTCTGCTCAGCGTTTTAGTTCAGCGGCTAATATGGACTATTTCATTAGTAAGAATTGCTGTAGCTGCCTCTTCCAACAGAGCTTTCCCTTCTCAGCTACATCTACAAGTGCGCTGTGATAAATCATTTAGCAAAACAGCAGTAGTGAAGCCTGCTTTTTTTTGCTGTTGTTCCATTTAGAATACAGCAATGCCACAGGCTAAGAATTCAGTCTATTAAGGACCAAAAACACCACCATAATCCGCGGCTAAAGAAGAACGGAATCAGTCTAACTCGTATGTGTCATAAAAATAACCCCAAAGTTACAATGTGTCTGGCTGTAACAAAGTGAAACACGTTTGGAGCAAAACACAGTGGTCTCATTATTTTGTGTTTTTTATGACACAAGCTGGGACTCTAAAGTTTCCATCGATATTAAATTTGACAGAATCTGGCACAGCCCCAGCCAACATGGTGGAGCATGTTTTGCGTAACATTCGCTAGCGCTTCAGCTTCCAGAAGCTGACTTGCATGAGGCAGGGTCACGTCTTCAAAACAGGACAATTTCAGCAAAACAATAAATATGATGTGTGCTATAAATATTGATGTGTGGGTAGTTTCATAAAAAAAAAACAAAAAAAAAACTCAAGTTTCAGGGGGGAAAAAAGAGTAATACGTCCTTTTTAAACTTCACTTGTACACACTTTGTTGAAATTTTACATCACTTGATCAAGAATTGACTATGTTATTACACAACATAATTATGTCCGTTTTTCGGGTCACCCTTTATCGAAATATGTAAATAAATTCACAAGAAACATATTTGAATGGTGTCGACTTGGTCCAACACCACTGGTAACGTTTAAAAACAGAAAATGACCAGTTCTGTTAAAAATGTCGGAATAGAAAAGTACAACTCGTCGTGACCCATTTTGAGTGAACTATTTATGCACTGTACTGTGCTTTGCAAGAATCTCCAAGACGGAAACTCATAATTTAGTGATGTCCATGTGCTCCCCGTTTCAAGGCAGTCATCTCTGCAAAGGATTTTCAATCAAGTTTGACAAATGTTTGCTAAATTCAATTATCTCATTTTTCTAAACATTTTTGAGCTCCTGAAAACGTTGGCACTTGGCGTAAAATGAATGTCATTTAAAAATATGTCATGCATATTTTTGTGAAACCACTGAAAGCTGAATGTCCACAGGACACTTCCATGCGATTGTTTTATTCAAATTCAAAATGATGGCGCAGATAAGCAAATAAAATATGCACTATCCTCTTATAAGCTGTGAATAGATTATTAAGGGAACTGGCATTTATCATCTTCAAAGTGAGAAAGGGATCAACTCCACAGGTGCGCCGCAGTAAGTAGGTTAAGCCCAGAAATGAGTTGAGATTGTCAACACACAAATCTTCATCGAAACACACAAGGACAGATTGGTCTCTCGTGTGTTTACCTTGCGTTACATTAGAAGCCATCTGTAGCACAAAGACACCATATGGATGTCCGTCAATAGAGCCCTGGACTAAGTCCAGTGAGCAAGCTCGCTGCTCTGTGTATGGAAGGCTAGAACGTAGTGCTTAACGAGTAAGTAAGTGCTAACCCTACTGAAGAAGAGCTCTCATGTGCTACTACACCACTACAGATGTTTGCTATTTAGCTATGTTGTGCCAACAGTGCTCATTCACAAATTCTTCTGTCGAGTCAACTTCAGTTTAACGTCAACTCTTGTCACATTCAATGAGTTGCTCAGATTACACATCTTAAAATGGATGGTATGTTTGAAGTTGCAATCTTACCTCGGCTATGTTAAAAAGCATTTAAGAGTTCTAATGCATTTTAGGCATAATTTGTCTTGGAAATTGTGGAAATGTATCTATTGAATCAACAGTAAGGCAAACTGAAGAGAAAATAGCATTTCCTACTGTACCTTGAACATCTGTTTGACTTTTTGCCGGGGTAGGTTGACGTTGAGTTTATGCAGGAGCTGGAGGACCTCACTGATGCTTAAGCTCCCATCGCCATTCTTATCAGCCTCGGTAAAGGTCTGTTTTAACCACGTGATATCAAGTGGAGTTAAAGAAGGTTTGCATGAAGATATTGGGAAATGTACCATACATTGCTCATCATCAATGCAGTAACATAAATTAAGATCAATATTTTCAAATGTCATGGTTAACGTTACATCCAACAACAAGTCAGCAAGCAATATTATTAAAGGATATTGGTCTCGAGTACGCTGCCTCTTGGCCAGGCTGTCCTCGTCACTGATACCAGCCATCAGGTATTTGAGGCCTGTGATCCAAGTTCGCGCTTCCTCACCGGTACCAGACACAAGATCAAGGGACTCCATGTGCTCTCCGTAGTACAAGGTGAAGCAACAGTTGGGGTCAAAGCTGCCCTCAGCATAACGCTGGAAGATCTCAGACTGCTTACCCTCACACACTTCTCGAATGGAATCTATCGAGACTGGCGCAGGAAGCAGACAACACAAATTAAAAAATAAATAAATCAATAAAAAATAGTAATACAAAATAAATAATACGTTTATATATATATATATATATATATATATATATATATATCTTCGTTTGTCTCATATATAATATTTTAAATATATATTTAAATTAAATATATATTTACTTGAGTAATATCTTGAAATTAATGTAAAATCGTTGGACATGAAGTGTATTTTAAAGACTGTTCCAATAGTGTTCTTTTATCCTTCAATATGATCTAAACAGAGTCACCTTTACAGGCATTTCTCTTCTTATTCTTTTCTTTTCAAAATTTATACAGTAAATTTAGTTCTGCCCACAAGCACCACACACCAGCAGTGTTGATTTGCGTTAAAATTACCGCCTTAAATGTTTTTAAATTCATCTCCAAAGTTAAAGGTTAAAAAAAAAAACATGCAAATTCTTGCTAGACTTTGCAGATATTCCTGGTGCTGAATATGACACTATAGTAAGACCTCAAACACATGAAACGCACATGATTTTTGTTGTCTACATCACGCATTAGGAGAGCATCCGGCCATGTGATGCGAATAACCAGAGCGCTCACTCATACATTGTGACTTGAATGAAACATCATCCATACATAATGCATTGGTCTAGCTGAACTTTCAAATCTGCACCATACGAGGCGAAAAAAACAAACTAACCTTACCAGTGCATAATCTAGTCTCAATGAGACACTTGAGATGCTGCCGCTGTACACCACATCCTCCCATGTGGTTTTCACCATGGATAGAATGTTTTTTCCTCAGTGTATCTTATAAATAATACAATAATATACAGCAGGTTACTGTGAGGGTAAGGTGATTTTCATAAGCTGCAGTGGGGTGATGATTCTACAGTATTAGTTAGACACCACAGGGTGACATCTGATTTACATTGATACTTGTACGTGTCTGCAGTGCCTGTATAGATAAGTGACAGAAAAATGTCAAAAGTTACGAGGCTTGCAGACTTGTATGGTTGGGGAAACAGCAGTGTGAACCAGGAGCGTATAAGAGTAAGAGCATACTTCGACTGAGCCAGTTCTATCATATTGGGCATCCGCAAGATTTCTTCTCTCAGTCTCGAGTCACCCAGAGTCCTCCACTGGCCCAGACTAACTTTGATTTGCACACATTTGGGTTACAATACATGTGTCTGAGTTGAATTTTTCAACTCTCAATGATTGCCTGCATAGAAGAGAGTTGACGCATAGCAATCACCTTCATAAAACATAAAAGAAACTAATTACATTCAACAGACTTGAGTATATTTTGCAAAACAAAAGGTATATTTTACAAATAGTGGTAAGTGTGTTGGCAGATTAGATCTGATGAATAATTAAGTTTACTTAATCTTATTAAATCCATGGTTAGAGAGGAGAGAGAGAGAGAGAGAGAGAGAGAGAGGAGAGAGAGAGCGAGAGAGCGAGAGAGAGAACTGCACAAAACCCTTTTTTTTTAACAGAGAATATGGAGGTGTCCTCCACTTGTACACTCTTGCCAAAAGTGTATGCAAAGTTTTAAAGTGAATGAACACACAATTTAGCACCCGCTCTGTGAGATCCTTGTACAAGACTGCCATCGTAATTCTCCCGTAGCACGACCACCAGCAGTGCGTGCAATATATTAGCGTGGAAACTCAATTTTGGATCGGAGTAAATCAGACTCGAATGCTGATTCACTTCATTCACTTTTTTCTGTCTACTCCTTTGTTACAAAAAAAAGTTATCTCCTAAGTTACATCATATCCAGATCGCCAGTTAATATAGTCCGTGTGAAGAAAAACTCAACTTAAGATCTCTTGTCTCATTTTCATCTTTTTATGTGCAACATTTTCAGCCTACTACTTGCTGTTCCAATACTTTTGGAAGGTAATGTAATTGAAAAACAGATGTAAACCAAGTACTGCTCTACAGATAGTCAACTTAAAAATCAAACCTCTCATCTCTCTCACTATCTCTCCACCACAATTAACTTAGTGATATGAGAGAAAGTCTTGCAAAATGCTAAACTGTCATTTTGAATTCATAGTGACAAAATGTAAAATAATACTTCAATCCCCAGAGGGGCTGGAAATTGACGAGGAAATTAAATTAATTCATTTAGAGAAATTAACACAGCTATCCAGTCCATTTTATCCAGACTAAATTAAATGTCAACAGTCCGAAAAGGGCGGCACATAAAAATAATGGAAATGAGCCGAGACTGCGCCATTAAAGATTGCAGATTTCTCCATATATTTGCATCACGAATACAGGTGTGATTTCAGGGAAAACGATACTCACTCTTGGCTTTTTCATTCTTGCGCGATGGCCTCCAGCGGATGCAGGATTTGTGTTCATCCAGATAGAAGAACCGCACCAGTCCCTTGGAGCTGCCACGAAGCTTCACCATCTGGGTACCCATCTGCATGGAGCTCATACATTTCTCCACTGGGGAGAAAAACAAACAGGCAAAACAGAATGTTGGAAAAAATGGAAAGTTGACAATTAGAGAAACAATCTCCTCTCAGCACACATGAGACTTTTTTTTTCTAGAAGGAAGTGCATTGTGTGTGATAAAATATGAAAAAGCGGGTGGCGAATGTGTAATAATGCTAAAAGATTCAAGCGTGGCTCATTCGAAGAAGAAATAAAGCGATTGGCTAAGCAACACCTAACTTAAATTATTATATTTTTTTGTTTATTTTTTTTTAAATCCATCAACAATTAAAAAAAAAAAAAAAAAAAGCATCAAGCACACTGAGAATAGAGGATATGTCCTTGACATTATTTTCGGGTGAAGTGGTCAGGGACTCCACAGGAAGCTAATGGTGTGCCATTCAGCAGTGGGCTAGCTACAAGCCCCAAGGCTGCAGGCATTTGGCCTTCCCAATAACTGTCAAGTGTTTGTCACAATCCAGCAAACATGCGGCAAATTTGCCGGCCTCAGAAAGTGCCACAATCTAAATAAATAAGGAGAGCCGCCTCCTTGTCCATATGGCCTTTAACAAGTCCCGGCTCGCGTGCCAAAACAAAGGACCAAAAATGTAGTGTGACAAGAGTGTGTTGCTGTTTCACATTGAAGTAAACTAAGGACAAAAGAGAAATGTATCAATCTAGATTTTGTTACAGTTGCATTAGTCTGTCATTAATAGTCTGAGTCACTATTCAGGTAAGCAATTACAGAGTTGTTGCTGTCACCAGTATCAAATCTGCAAATAAAATTGTAGTCTCCACCGCATCTACCTTCTACAGTAACAAGACTAACGCACAGGACAATCACATTTCCCTGACAGGAAAAAAAAAAAAATCCATTATGAAATATTTCCAACAAGAAAAGATCTTCTAAATACAAGTCTATTAGAAAAAAGAACAAAAAGCAGCCTGAGGCAAAACTTCCTGAAAGTCAAATGCACAAACCAGCTGTGACAACATACAAAAAGTCCTTCAGGTTGTTCCTGAGCAATATGATAACATCAACATGTCATATTCAGATGACAGGCAGCGAGTCCAGCAGCTGAAAACACACCTGTCACTCCAGAGGTAACAGCTGTGAGGAATTGGAGCATTACCTTTTGGATGACAGCTTGTTTTGACAGAAAATGACTTGGGCTTAAATTACGATTGCATAAAAGATTATTACGCCTACATTCATTCACAGCACTGCTTACTCCACTTTATTGGCAGACAAAGATAGAATGCAGTAAAGAAACTCTATCCGACATCACAAATCAGTTTGATGATTCATGTGTCATTGGGGACAGTAATAGTCCGGGAGAGTGACACTGAAGTGACCTCAGATTTCCCTGTTTCATTGTCTGGCACAACGACAGCCTGTTGAGAGAATTAATACTGAAGCGAACTCAATGCCCAGGGCAAATTCATTATAGGGTGCCAAGCGAGCCCACATGCAGGCTCCATTACTCACACATAACAAAAATGCCAGTGTTACAGACGAACCTGCGACTGGGACAAAATTGCAACCGGGAGGCCATCCAGGGGGCGACGTATGCCAATTTAGTTTATGGCCTACATTTGACTGTTCGGCCATTTATGAGCTTGACAACGAAAGAAGCGTTAAAGATGAATAATGATAAGAAGAATACGGTAATTGTGTCAAAAACTCCCGTGTGTGATGTCACATTTACTTTACTTCTATTTATCATAATGGCAGGAAGTAGTTAATTAGATTTCCCCAAAAGTTTGCTGCTCAAATCGCGTAATTAACGTAGACCATTGGTGATGTCAGAGAAATGCAAAGACACTATAATAGTCATCCCGGCCACTTCGCGCTTCACCTTGCATGGCTTCAGTGTTTCACAGATTTTTCCAAAATATTCATCAAAAATAGAAAAAAATAATAATACAGCCAATTCGGCAGGCGATTCGGAACAGACATGTTTTTCGAAGAGATGAGTTGACTCAGAGGCTTCGTACATACCCAACGGTCAGTCATAAAAGGCGCATTATTGGTTCTCAACTACGAGATCGACCAATGAGAAAACAAGTGTATTCACCCCGTGTGCTATTTGAAGCACGGCTCGCTCAGCGAAACCACCAAAATCTCAGCCCAAGATTATTAATCGTGGCAGGCTACGGAATGCTTGTCATCACATTGACACCGCAAAATATTGCATTTTAACATCTCGGGGTGTGTTAATATGATTGGTGTGACTTTACATTTTCGGCTCCAATTTAGAATATATATTGGAAAATCACCTTTGCTACATATCAATTCCAAAGATCAATACTGAATATATTTGGCTTGTCTGGTCACATGCATTCATTCCAGCCAAACATACACCTACTGCAAGGACAGCATATGCCATTAAACTTAACAGGACAGGATTCATCGCCTGACCAGCTTCTTGAGAAGACACAGTTTCCATTTAAAGAAATGACCTATATCGACACTTAAGTATTTGAATGGCATGACAGCAGAGCTGCTTGAAGTCACAGCTGTCGTGGCTACTAGAAGGATTTCAAATCAGGAAGCAGACACGATGTCACTCGCTGAGGCTAAAGTCAGGTTAGAAGTTGATGCCACGAGTTGGGTTCTCCTGCCAAAGTCACAGGATGGGACAAACAGACCTTGTTAAATTACGCTACACCATCAGGGCACCAGGTTAAGCTCGAGGGATTGCCTGCAGGCCATATGGCGCTGACCCAATGCGCACGCAGGTGATCTCCAGGTTCAGTAACGATGTAAAAACAGCAAGTCGAATGACAGATGTAATAGACGGTTCGACAGTTTAGAGAAAACACTAAAAAAGAGATAAGAGCAGGGTAATGAGTTACGTTAAGGCCCACACAATGTTAGCATTAATGATATAAAAATAGTCTTAATTGACAAAGTTGGGTGATAGTTGACCTCTTTTGAGTCATCTTGCCAGCAGGCAGACAGACCAGCAGGCAGCTTATGACCTGGATTGTTTACGCCGTGAATTACGGGACTGACTTATTGGTTTGCCGAACATGGAACATTGGATCAAAATGTAATTCTTTATCGAACAGAGAAGTCACGTGCGATCTGCCTGACAACAATTATTATCTCGTTTAGTTTCTCCATTGCTTTTCTCGTTGTAATTAAAATATTTATGGACTTTTGGTTAGAAAATAGCACAAATGTGCCATCTATTGCTATCGCTTAAAATATTGCAAGGCATCTTTGAGAGAAGTAAAACTGGTTAACCTAAATGTAAAGTCTATAGGCTGTGAAATGAGTTTGATGGAAAAGATACACCTTCAATTAAAGAGAGCTCACAGAAGAAGAACAGGCACGGGAGTTGGCGTGTTCCGACAATCCTGGCATACGAAATTTCAAGGTTCTGAACCGTGCACAGTGATGTAAGAATCTGTCATTACCTGCTCAGTTACTACCTTTCCTTATTGTTTTCATTTGAATTTTAGAAGCGTTTTTATATGAATATTTTTGGTAAACCTGGCAAAGGAGAGTAATAAACGTCACAAAGATGAAAGTGACAGTTCATGAAGTTCTAAAAGCACGACTGATTCTCTGACAAAATATACCACACATGGAGTACTATAGCAAAAAAAAAAAAAACAAGTTCACCAATGAGTTCGTATTTTGATATTGTGGACAGCCAGAAGTTAATCAAATTCAATATTATTTAGTCTGGAAAAGCTAACTTCAGAAATGGCAAACTGAACACTGGTAACCTGCTGACTTGCAATAGCAACACTACTTCCAGTGAGCATTAACGGGCCCTTTTATCATCGTCATCAAGAATTTGAATTTGTGTTGCGGATAATGAAATTTATTCATATTATGAGTAACTTGCAAGCGCTGCATATAAGATGTCTGGAAACTGCTCGAGCTGGGTATTAGAAGCTCAGGTATGGGAGCGATGTGCACAAACAGTATTTATTACTAAGAAATCTAAGCTTTGCACAGAATGCAGATTTCTCTCCAGAGTGGGTGTGACTAATCCATCAATCTTACTATTCTTACCCATGTAGCCAAGCCTCCACTTTGAGAAGGCTACAATGCTGCTGCCTATCCAGAAGTAGTCGTCCACCACATATGAAGATTTCGATTCAGCCACCCCCTTGGCTTTAACGGCGAAGGCTCCTTTCGCCGGAGGCCCGGGCATGTCAACAGTGGCCACGGCAGCTGAGAAAATCAGGGCCGAAGACATTGGGCCAATAGACATGAAGTTGCTTTTCTTGTGGACACTCATTGGAAATAACGGAAATGTATTCTCTCAGTCGTCCGTCTTCTAAAAGGACTTTTTTATTGGAACTGTTCAATCGATGTGTCGTTTGTCATCCGTCGTGTCATAAATTGGTCCCATTTTCAATGCGCAATCCAAAAAGAAAAAAAAAAAGCCCACAGGAAGACTCCTTCTCACTGACTGTTTGGAATCAACAGTTGGTCAATAATCCTGTAATGTTATTGCTTCAGCAACCCTGCTTATTGCGCTGCCATCCTTAATATTCCTCCATCACAAAGACCCACAAGAAAGGAAAAAAAATCTGCGGCAGCAGTTTGTTTTCAAATCTGCAATTTATCTCCATTCTGTGCCATTATTTCTTTTTTTACCCGCATCAGGAGTGCTGAAATTGCTGAGGTCCTCTGAAAGTGTCAGGCAGGTAGAAAAGACGTTAGAAGCACAACACACAAATTGCAACTGCAACAAGTGTGCGGTGGGTGGAAATCCTAAATCCCTTCGGAGCCCTAATCCCAGTCTAAGAGATTTGCTCATGGTGTAGATTGAAGCAGAGTGACCCATAGAAAAAAAACGGTAACAAGGCGAGCTCTGAAATAAATGACTGCTGATTACAAAAATAATCGCTGAGTTTGAGGATCACAAAGAATTTGCTTTAAAGGACTGCGGACATAAAGAGCATGTGAGCCAAAACACAACAATGCGACCAACTCTGCATTTCTGCCTGCTGTATAATCCACTCTTTGAATAAACTTGGAAAGACAATAAGTCTTTTTAGTCATTTTAAACAACTGCTTTCTTTTCTTTCCAATGTGGCTTCATATTTCTTAGCAGTATTTTCCCACAGCTTTTCAATCACATGTTATCAGTAAAAGGTTTTGTATTCATTATAAATAAAAGTGGCGTGACTGAATCAGTGAGGACTGATATTCAAGTCCACTACTTTCATGATATTTTCCTTTTCCGGCGCAGACCACCACAGCACACACAATGTCACAAGCATCAATTGTTGACTGAAACAGGTCAGGGTGTGATATGGTAGTCTGAGCACGTTGAACGGTGTCAAAATATATTAAAACTCCCGAGGAAGACTATACCACAAAAAAACATCGACAAACACAGTTGCAACATATGAATTGAAAATGGATGGATTTATGCCAAAGTCGATAGAGGGCTGTTCACAGAAGCAACCTGGAAAACAATAACGGAAAATAAATAACCCCGCACATCACTCTGTTTTGTCTGAATCAAGATCCGGCAGTAGTCATACAATTTCCTTTGCATTCTATCAATTTGTCAGAATGTTTCAATCATTCAGCCAACTCCCTGGAAAAAAATCCCAAATGACAGTTTCTCATTTCGCACCATTTGAGTTACTTGAGTACTTTGTGGCTTTTTGGGCCTGCGCTCCTCCAGACCTCAAAGTTTTACGGAAATTGGACAGTTATTTGTTGGGAAGTTCATGTGTAACACACACACACACACACACACACACACACACCCACACACACACACACACACACCCACCCAAAAACATATGACCTCCTTGCAGAATATAATTGGGATGAATTTAGACTACCCGGTATAAAGTGACCTAGTTCAGATTTATTTTCTCCCATGGGGCAAGTTTGCATATGTCATGGCAAAGTACCTATAAGTAAAAATAAATAATTAAATAAATGAATAAAAGTAAAACACTAACAAAAAATGGTATCTTGTTTTTAACTGAAAATGTAACATTCTGAACAGGAATGAGGAATTCCAAAAATGAATTACACTAGAACACAATTTGATCATGGAAAAAAAATCAATTACTCTGTTCAGGAAAGTAGGTGAAGAAAATTACTTTGCACCGTCATAAAAATAAATAAATCATTTGACTTTTGTTTTGTCTTTAGCACAATTCAAACATCATTGATAATAATGGTAATTTTATTTTTGTATTAAAATCATTTGATTAAAAGAACTTCTACAAACCAGTACAGCGTATATTAACCAAAGAAAATACAAAATAATGCTTTACAATTACTGTTGCTTTGGCACAAAACTTACACCGAAAATTTTGCGAAATAACCAATAAAGTACCATGCTGTATGCGCTACTAAATATAAAATAATTTGAATATCTGCCAATGTGACTGCAGTACAGTGAATCCCTGCTAAGGGGTGTAATGGGGGCAGGACCGGCCCACCAAAAAATCTGATTAAAATTCATTGGAAAAAAATATATTAATAATTGAATTTTTATAGACCATAAAATGTTTCCCAAAACACTGGTAAATCTCTAATTAGCATTTTACACAAAAACGGAGATTACAGTACTACCCATTACCTCCAAAGTGAAGGACGAACAATACAGACTACTCCAAAAGCCACACTGCCATCTTGGTGCTCATAGGTCACAACATCAAACAAGTTTCAAAATAATATCTCTCTGAGGACTCTTCTTAACTGGTGCAAACTGGTAGCCAGGGGAGATTTTCCACACTTTTATTTTTGCCAGCTGGTGCTATGCTTTCCACATGACTGGAGTCCTTTACCCTCACCAAGCTTTTCCAGCTCCTTTTCTCTGGCAGGAGCAATAAAACTACACACAAGAACCTCGAGACACCGCCCCGGTTTTTATTTGCCCTTGCACTCTAAAATGGCTATTGAGTGTGTTACGTTTAGATTTCACTCAATATCTTTGCATATCAGAATTATAGCATTACTATAGGCACTACACTATATGCACATACATTTATTTATGACAATTATACTTTGAAAATGTAGTTCATTTTGATATCTGTGTGCACATTATAAGCACTGTGCTGCATTCACAGAAGGCTTTCACCCGTACTTTCCCACCAACGTCGAAGATGTGTAACATTAATGAAAATGAACACTTGACAAATGTGAAACAATTCAAAATGCAAATGCATCTTCAATGGGACCACTTCTGGTCAATGCTCTCTCGATCAATCTGTATGGACGTGCATTTGTTCTCTGATAGACTTTCCATGCACAGTAGTATGTTTTAAATGGTTTCTAGGTGGTGTAAGTCTGCAAATCAGGATACAGCAAATGAGTGTTTGTTTCTGGCACTTTGACAACATTGACAGCAGCAGCAGGAGTCTGAGCTCCCGTTCACATGTCAAATGTCAAACTCATTCAGATAATTCATCATCATTGAACAAACATAAGGGCTCCACAAAGTCAAAGTAGGCTTAGCTGACACCAATTAAAGTATAGTTCTTCAATCCATCAATTTCTGTGGGGGGGCTGCTTTTTTAGAGTGCATCCATGACAACACCAGAAACTCATTTCGTAAAAATATTGATTTCAAAGGCACATTTAAGACAATGCATATTTTTGTTGCATGCAGCTATGAACATAGAGTTAATGAATTAATGTGTCCTAATGTTACGACGTGTTAGTAGGAGTGTTATCGTGCATGTTGTTGCCTTATGCACACAACCTCAACATCACATTTAATAAATGTTCAGAAATTGATCCACATCTGGATCATGATCTAGAGTTAATCAGCTTGACGTTGGACCTTGTTCATCAAACAAGTAACACACTGTAGATCATATTCATCCAAACTTTGAGCATACGCGACAAGGTGAAGACTAATTATGAGAGCCTCTCAGATGTGATCCTATGAAACACAATTAAACACCCCCTGTAGTCAATTAAACTGACACAAGCAGAGTGATGATTCAAATGAAAAATCTGCACACTAATGCACTAGAGTAAAATCAGAACGGGCACTTTGTCAGGGCAGCATGATGACAGAATTCATTTTAAGCACACTGCTCAAAGTACAGGTAGTCTAGAAGTGGGACACCTCTGACCAATGAAGGATTCTGTCACCAGCGAGTGCTAAACAAGTTTTTACCTTCCCACTGTGTTATCTATAATTAAACAGAGGTCGGGACTGACCTGGAAAAGTGTGGACTGATCCGGATCAGCAGCCTCCCTGGAGTGTAGAGCTGGTTGCAATCCATTCAGCTGTCACTTTAGTCACTTTTTGAAAACACGCTAGCCGATAATCACCCACTTAAGTTACCAGCGTCATGAATACTCGTTCTCAGGCTTTTCATCCATAAAACGCATTCATTTAAACGCGGTGAAGCGAATTGCGACGACAGATTTATAACGGCTAATCTGTATTTATTGATTTATTGAGTGGCAAGTATGCGAGGGGATTAAAAATATATATATGGACAAATAATTTATAGATAACTCACCGTGGCCACGAGGTTTGTCTTTTTTGCTTTTTCCAGCTTGGCATTTTGAGACACTGTTTTCGTAAAGTAGGCGAAAATGCGATTTATTAGGCAGTTTTCTGACTTTTGGCCAAGTGACGTATATATGAATTTTCGACGGCTTGTTGTGAAACCAATGAGGCGTTGATTTATATAAATTGTGAATGCGTTGCATATTGAATGAAAACAACGACGTGGAACTCCGTTCACGTTCACACGCTTCCTTCGTAAACACTGAGTAAGGACGTAGCGGCAATGACGTCATCACCCAGGAAGCTCACGCACGTGCCATCCTCAAGTACGTCGCGTTCGCGTGACACGGAGAATGTGATCATTAAGACTACAAAATAACGTTGTTAAAAATTATTTATGAATTCACTTTTTAATTTGACAGTCAAACATTACAAGCTTGCATCTAATGTGACGCCTACGGAGTCGAGACTCGTCTTCTCTGACGTCACAATCGTGCGCAGTGCGCAAGGTTTCCATGTTCGAGGGCAAGGGGTCGAAGGTGTCACTTGAGTGAGACATCAGAGGCAAAATGGTCGTTTCGTCCCTTTTATGTTCACAAGTCACAGCAAGTGTGAAAACCTGTGCAGTTTAAGGTAGCAACAGCCGATTATTCCTTCAAACGTTATCCTTCTTCATGCATCATACATCATCATCATCATCCCTTCTTACAGTGGCAGTGATTCGAATACATGGGGAACAAACAAAGGAGTTGAGTGAAAAAAGAGGAGCATAATGGCTCGGTAAGTAATCAAAACATACAAGGATATGCTCTGATTGCTTTATATCACTAAATTATATTACACCATATGGAAAGCGCTTTGTTACAGCTCCAGCTGTTGTGAAATGTGATATATATATGTATGTATATATATATATATATATATATATATATATATATATATATATATATATATAGATAGATAGATAGATAAGTTGTATTGCATTGTATTATATCAGGTACTTTTTTTCATTTTCATTCAGTGGGTCATAAAGTGAACCTGTTATTTCAATTCGGGGTAGATGTGAAGCCAAATCTGTTTGCATACCCATTCAAGTTTTGGTTCACATTGGTGTTCAACATTAATCTTATAATTTTGCCGGAATCCAAATTGTATGTTGTATGTTGAATATCATGATAATCACAATACTAGAGCGAGAGAGAGAGACTCCCTTACTCCCACTTAGTATCTATAAATAAAACAGCGCAGGACATTACATCAACCTCTGCATGAACGCAGGACATATCAGGAGCAGGCCAGTTCAGTCTCTGGCAATGTACTGTCCTATAATCATTTTAGGTAGCAGATTAGAAGACTAATGGATAACCACAGCCACGATAATGTAATAAAGATAACAATCATTTTCTAATGCATGAAAAAAGGGTCAGACCAAAGATTTACTTCCTTTTTGGTGACAGCAATACTATTCCCATAGTATTTTTTTTTCATTTTTTTTTTTTTGAACAACTGGCAAACAGCTTGTTTCCATTGTTCTCGGCACTGAATGAGCGTAAGCACGTGTGCACTTACCAAACCATGTGCAGTAACTGTGCCAGATGGCATAGTGGCAGAGGCCTGCTGGTTATCCTCAGCAGGGGAATGATGCCAGGTCATGTGTGTTAGTGAGTTTGGTGCTTTCAGTGCAGCAGATTAGCTTCTGCACAATCCCCTAAAACTGTCTGATTTTTTAAAATTTTTTTTTAGGAGACGCACATGAGGTGGACAATTTGAGGCAGTGGCAGAACGTTTTGCTGTGTAAATCTAGTCTCAAACTGTTTTTGACACTTAATCTGAAAACACAGCCTATAGACTATAGACGTCTTCTTTTAGTGTCTTGCCTCAGAGCTCACTTCTTCAAACACCAAAGTAGAAAACTTGACAACAAGACCAAACTACTTGTCTCAAAAGGCTAATCAGCAATCAGACATTTAATGTATACTTGTCCATATTTATATGACTTAAATCCGAATTATCCACCCATTGTTGCGCCCATACTGACATTTTTCACATGATGATCATAAGAAATGAATGTTTACACATTCGTATTATATTGTGAGCCCGACTTGGTCACATCAGACAGCATCAGACAGTTTTTCTCCATTTATTTGATTTACTGTAGCACTTGTCCTCATTAGGGTTGCTGCTGAGCTGCTACTGCATGGTCCTAACCCAATTCATCAGCAACCTCTGAGACCCAAAAATTAGTGTTGGTTGGGCCCAAAATGGGTACTGCATAAGGATTTATGACCACAACTGCTTTATTATGTATGGATATGAGTACTCCGTGGATTTGGGAGGTGAAGGGATGCACAACATATAGAATAGTGTACCAGTATAAGTGTTTATCTCGCTAGATCTTCTATTTGGCTCGTCTTGTTCCATGCAATAAGTTTGATACAGTTTGCTTAAGGTTTCAGCTCAAAATAAACAAAACTATATAATATTCTCTTTTTTGGGCAGGGGGTGGGTTAAAGACGGTTTGGGGTAGGTCACCGCACTCAAACATGCGGACATAAAACTTGTCTGCTGCCCGATAAACCTGCATGTGCTGCTTTTTCACTGACCAGTTTTGCCTAAGTTAAATTAGAGAAAAAATCCATAGTCATGTTTATGAAAAACTTGAAGCCAATATAAGATTTCTCGCCAGGCGGTTTTCAAAAACGCTTTCCTGATTGTGATTTTACTTACTCCAACCAGTATGACCGTGAAGAACAGGAGTCAGTTGGCTTAAGCGAGTACTCATTTTCTATTTCCAATTTCATACCATCACCAAGTAATCACTCTTAATCTCGGTTAAAATTGAAACTGTTCGTATTAATAATAGATGTTCACAAAGGTGGGAAATGAAGACAATAATGAGGGAATGCAGAAGGAAAAAAGAAAAAGATTTGCACTGATAAATTTAAAATTGAAATAATGCTTCTTTTACGTGAGGATTTAAAAAAAAAAAAATTTTTTTTCTATTCACAGACTAACAGTTGGAGACCCAAAAACATTGTACTATTCAAATCAAATGCCGTCCGAGATTAAACTAGAGGTTCAGTAATGCCCAATTGCAGCTGTGAATAAATTATTGTGCTGAGAGACAATTGCAATGATTATTGTAACCACTGTTATTTTATCCTCAATTGAATACGCATTTATTCTTGCGTTTATAATAATACCCGTTTATTCTCAATTGAATACAACATTTGATTGTCCTGAAATATTATGACATGCGATTTAAAACAAAACTAGTACGTATCCCTCCAACCTGCCTCTCCATCCATCCATTTTCTATCAAATACATTTAATCTCCTGAGAGGCGTGTGCATTTTCCGAGCGTTCGTTTGAGTTTTCGGTGGGTATGCCGACTTTCTCCCCAAATGTCCCAATCTCTTCTTTGTCGGTTTATAGAAGATTCTAAATAGTCCGTGAGTGTAAATGGTTCTGTTTATCCTTGGTCTGCAATTTGTCCATGACCCTAATGAGGACAAGCACTATGTAAAATGGATGGATGTGGTTAATTTTGCATACAGCTGCCCAGATGTGTCAAAATGTAGAAGTTGCAAACATAGAATTAAAAGAAGCCCTGTTCAACTTTAAGCAAGGCAGCAATTCAGTCATTGTGATGTAAAGAAAAAAAATAAATAATAAAAGTTTATATATATATATATATATATATATATATATATATATATATATTGGTTTTGAGTGTTTGTCGACTACATATAAGAATTGTAGTCGCGCATTAAAAACATAAGATGAGTCCACTCCCATCACACTATGTGGGACAAAGAGATTTGTATTTGTGCCCTCCTATTGCCTGGCACGCAATCAGTTCATGGTGCCCAAGGCTCCAGCTTTCCCATGAAAGGGTAAAAGATGGATAGAATGGCTGTCGGGATGGTCAGCTTTGAGATAAGTGGCTCATAGTATTTTAAAGTTAGCGTTGAAATTCAACTGAGAACATGTTTAGATACCTTGAAAACTGAGCACAACAACTCGCCCATTAAAGAAACTAGTGGTAAATGTACTTTTAATTAGTGGAAGATGGATACAAGGTCGCTAGAATCATGTTTTTGCAAATCTTATTTGGCACGCACGTTAGTAACCTTGTCACCATTGCAAAGTCAACAGGATGTTGTTTGGGACAGGAAAAGTGAGGAGTGGAAGGCCACCGAGACGTGTGAGGAACAGGAACAGTCGGCCATGTGTGAGCAGTGTCCCTCTGCTCTGATAGTTTTCATTCACACATACGACTAATTGCGTGCCGTGGCACTTTCTATTGACCCACGCATCAATCATTTGACGAGTCTTCGTTGCTTCCTTCATTCTGCTGGCCCTGCAGGCACATCGCCAATGACAAAAAGAATGTTTTGACATTAGCTTCTATATAGAGGCCTTGTGATGACTGCGCATGGAAGAGCGGGAAGTGAAAATGTTTCCTTTAATCAAAATCAAAATGAGTAAAAGAACCATTTGGCATTTCTTTGCTCCTTTGACATTTAAACTTGCAGCCTACATGCATGTTCTCGTATGTATTCATGGCGCCCAGACATGAGTCTTTGCATTTGAACATGGGACGAAAATAATCTTTTTGTCTTGGTCTTGTTTTTCGGACTATCTGTCTATTTGGGGATCGCTGGTGAGCGGCGCCTGCTGTGTCGCACCGACTGTCTATAATTTCCTGGGTGTTTGGACATAGCAGAAGCGGAAGGATAATTGTATCGCTTACCGCCATCATTTTCGATCATTAGTTGCTGCTTTAAACGTTGATTCATCCTCTGGTTAATGAAATCATTTTGTTTCTCTAGTGTTTGCATCTTGTGTTTATTTCTGGATTTGGCATCCTTCTTCCGCTCTGAAGTTAATTTTATATTCATTTTTTTTTTCACAACAACCTTTGGCTTATTTCTCCGCCTTATGTCTAACTTATGTGATTTCTTATTTAATACATTCAGTTTAATTGCTCTATTTATTGACTTATTTTTGTTTTCGCCGAGGCTGGTTTGCGCTCCAAGATTTGGCGTTTACATCGTCTTCACACTTTTCTTGCCATAAGGAAAGACTATGACAACACACTCCTACTCATGCTCTACAACCTCTATCAATAAAAGAAACCCATGAAGTAGATTTCGGGGGAATAACATTACATATTAATCAAGTCCAACCGGCACAGCTTTTCTTACACAAACACTCAAAATGAAATGCAAGCGCAAGCAAGAATTGAGCAACTTGAACAACAAAAAATAGCCAGCAGTAACATACGATCGCACATGCGCCAATAACAGTTCCACTTGAATACAGTCTATGAGACTGTACTTGAGGTTGAACTTTGGGAATTGTTGAACTTTAGAACTTTTTCAAAACAATTTTAAATGACATGAGAAACGTCATTGACTTAGATTCCTGCACCTGTTAAGTGCTATAACTTCAATTTCATCATTAAGTTGAACAATTGGCTTATCAAGTATTTGTTGTCCGTACAGCATCGATCAGAAAGAACCTGGAAGCTTGGAGCACCAATATAGAGCATAATAATCAGTACAAACACACTAAACAAGTCATCTGGGTCTTTACCTGATCCAGAGCTGTTTGCCATCATGACCATCTTGAAGTTTTCACAACATTTTAGAAACTCCAGTGAGCCCACGGTTTGCTTTTGGTATAATTCTTCTTTGCCGGGTCAACAGCAAAACTCAGTCTGAGATGAGGTGTCTCTTATTGTATCATAAATGATACCACCAAGTTGTTAGAACTACCCACTGAAAGCTGTTTGTTGTCTCAGAAGCCAACCGATGCATTCCTCTCACGAAGCTGCTAATGAAACACCAGCATGTGTCGAGGCTTATGGAACTCTGGCTTCCAAGTATCACAACATGCTTGTTGAGGTGTGAGAACCTGCGTTCACTTTCTCGCACAGAACTCCTTCATTTGAAGCTCATCTGTTTTTCTGCTAGATTTTTTTTCTTATTTTTTAAGGATCAAACGATAATGGGAGCCCTAAAAGATCCCAAGAACTTTGAAAAATCATAATTACGAGGATTACGTTTAAATATTCTGAGAAAAGAGTTGAGTGTGAGAGAGGTAATATTATGAGAAAAAATTTGCAAAAGTTTGTTCCTCAGAATGAAATCTCATCAGCCTCTCTTATTGGGTTTGTTTTAGCAAAACGTGTCGTGATAGTAATAGCTGTTCTCGAGAGATACAGCGACAGATATCCAATATCGGATTAGATTTTATCCTTGGCCGCAATGCAGAGCTTGATTCTGGTTTTGTAACTTTAGATTAAAATATTTTGCTTTTTTACGAGATAAAACAGCTCCTGACTGCCACCATTTCAATAAACTGGCAAATAAGTGAATGAACAAATAACAGACCGACTTTCGAACCGACGCACTTTTGACGGACTACCTGACAGACTGACCAACTGACGATTACCGGTTAGTTCGCTTTCAAAACAAGGACGGCCTGACGAATAACGGACTGCTACCATTGCTGCTGTTGCCACCAGTAAGCTAAGTTAGACAATCAACTACTTACGATCACACTCAATCACATAAAGACAATTTCGAGTCATTTTTCGAATACCACACTGGAGCCACAGCTGAGATTCAGCATGCACCCTTGCCTTTCATCCAAAGTCAGCTTGGATAAACCCCAGATCACTCGCGACCCAAATCAGGACAAGCAGGGCAAAAAACAGAATAATAACTTGAATTTATATCGTGCTTACAAACGACACTTGAATGCAATGACACAAAGCAAATGAAAATGCAATGCGGCAAATGTGCCCGTTATGTTGCATGGATACCCTCTGATGAGAAAAAAAAAGTAGGGCAGACCACAAAATGAAAATAGTGCATTCCAACATTTCAATGTGGGATCTAGAATGTCGGCGTCAGTAATTTCAGTCTGTGTTTGAAACATAGCGCCATGATAATTCTAATCAAATGATATAAATGAATGGGTAGATAGGGCTCAAAACAGATGATTTTAATCGTTTGATTTAAAATGATAAAAGATCCAGTTTTATTACAATCGGTGAATGACAATGTTGTGACACACAAGAATAATTGGCTGTGGCACCTGCAGATATCGCAGTTGCTGGCTTTCAATCTCGACTCTTGACTCCGGCCTTCCTGTATGCAGTTAGTTCTCCCTGTGCTTGCAGGGCAGGAAAATGTATGGATCGTGGATTAACTCATTCCCTGCCATTGACGGATATAGACGCCAAAAAGTCCATTAATTTTACCTAGGCTGGCAGTGAATCAAGCTGTGAAATAGCGATGAGTGCTGATGGCTGCGAGCATAATACTACCCTCTGAAGAAAATCAGCAGACAAAAGGTTGAATATGATTGAATCAGTTTGCCTCCTCTTGTTCTGACTTAAGGCCAAACTACAAAGATTTAATTTCACAGGAAGATGCGGAGATGTATCGTAAACTTTCAGAATTGTGGCTTTGGAGTATCATCAAGTCCTGATGTGTGATTCTGCGATACAAACTTCTGTGCTGCCAATTTTTGCTTTTTGAATTTTCCGCTCTCTTCGTGCCTCCGAGTTGTTTTTGTGTGCATGTCTTTCCTGTGAACTGTGACAAATTGGTCTACAACAACACAGTATCACAGCTGGGAGCATGGCGTGCACAAAACAACCCAGAGCTCTACAGGAACCCCTCCAAGCCTCACAATATTCATTTCATATCAACAATGTAACCCTAAGTGTTTGGCAAGCTGTTAAATTTCCACAAGCATGGAAAGCAAAGTCTAGAGAAGGGATACAAACTCGCATGGTGTCAATGAACATATTTATGCTAGTAATTGATGAATAAATTATATTAATGGCTCTTTCTGAGGCATCCCCAGAAAGGCAAATCCGTATTATCAATTCTACAAATGTGTCAACATCTGTGACTTGACATCATATATCTGTGTGTTGAGCAAACAGGATTTAGGGGGGGGGGGGGTCACAGCAGCTCGTCAAAGAATTCCTCTAGATCAAGGCCCTACGCATGAGGACCACCAAAGAGGAGACAAATCCCAAACAGATCTATTTCATCACATATCCTAAAGCAGCAACATTGGTCCATGGGACATGTGCCACCATCAGAGACTGAACCAAAAATATTGTCTTGCTCATCGAAATCTGATGCTAAACTGCTGTCACAGTGATGTGATACAAAAAAGGTTTCCCCCGAAGCTAGCTGGAATTAGCGAAAAACAAACTGCTTTGGAGAGCTTCTTCTGGAAGGGTTGAAAAGGTGGTTGAGAACATCGCTTGCTACAGTGGGCACCACGGTTCAAATCTATTCATTATTTAGACGTTGTCCAGCAGGCGTGCGATTTAGTCGACTTTCATCCACCAAATTGTCAGGTGCACCAGACACATGTCAAAAGAATTGCCCGTGGATGCAAGAATGGCAAATTCCCAAACAGGAAAAATGAGCCTTGCACCAGCTTGAAAATCAAGATGAACCACTTCTATGCTCAAGCACAAATATAAAGCCCATTATCTTTGTAAAGTGGGATTTTTTTTTTGCAATGAAGGCAACCAAAAAAATGACTAGACTGAGTTCTGCTATTATTGTTTCCCATTATCTCAAGATGGGACCGAATCGTTAAAGAGAAACAAGTGCAGAAGTCAGCCATGAATTACAAACACCCATAAATTGATGAGCCTACTTAGTTTTTGTTTCTTTGCAGGCCTATTAAAATAGTTCTTTCTCCCTTGTATACATGAGATTTTAGAAATGTCTTTTTGCCAACATCTTCAACAACATCATGTCACCACCCCTTTGTATTTGTATAACCTGTATATGATTCAGAAATGGCAAACCAGATAGATCGATTAAGATTATGTCGATAATGAAACCCTTTTTTTTTTTTAAATCTCTCTCTCTCTCTTATTTATTTATTTAAACTCCATTTAAATTTTTTCAAATGTTTGTTACTATGTAGTAGACTGAATGCAATCAAAGGTCTGCCTGACTAAAGAGGCATGTCGTGTTGTATTTTTATGAATTAAATTTTGGCCTAAAATTAACAAATATAGTTCCTTGCATTTTAAAAATAAGAGCTTTAGTTGGCTGGGTGCTGAGGCGCATAGATGGAACAGGAGCATAACATATTGATATGAGTTAGGGCATTTTTTTAAATATAGTATAATAATGTTAGTCGACTTGGAATTACATTAAAGCATTTCATGCCGCCAAAAATGCAAGACGAGATCTATCTTCTATTTACGGTGCAAAATGAAATAAATAATACTGCAGAGAATCTGCTTCTTGTTTTGATCCAAATCACAATGCTTTCTAATGAGGCCCAAAATACACGCTGCTTTAGTTCTACTGCAAGTGCATCATTTTACTTTGCATTTCTTGCAACATAGACATCCGTGCTGGCGACGTTATCTACAACCGTGACCAGGAAACACATTATGAGGTGTATTACGTTTAGCTGGGAGGGATAACTGACACGGACGGTTGTAAGCCTGCACATCTCAGAGGAGCAGCGGTGTAGGCATTAGACTTCCATTGTATAGATTTGTGAAAGTGTGATTATGGAGCTCCACTCGCTGTCTGTAGCTGCTCTGCTCCTGAGAGCCACGGTGATCCAGCACTAATGACTTGTTCTATGGTTACTGGGGCTTGTGGGAATGCTGGAAAGCACGGAGGGAGGAGGTGGAGGGGGTGGCAGCTGTGCTAAATCCTGATAGGGGAGTTGTCAACGATGGAGGGCTTGATTTTTATTCGCTTTTTCTTATGTTTTTGCTATTTTACTTTCTGGTTTGAAGGTCTTCACCTGCTACAGTTGACAGTCAAAATGGGACTCTGGAAAGAGGCTTTTTATTAGTAGTGTGTCAGCACTCCCTCTGCACCCAGGCGGCCGCTAAAATGCCACTGGGCTTGGCCAAGTCTAAGTACCAACTTGAGTCAACACAAGAAAACAAATTGCGAACAAAAAGTCACAAAGTACCAAACAGTGAGAGAAACCTGTTAGAAATCTCATCAGGATATGATCACCATGAGACACTAAGTGTTGCCTTGAGTCGATTTAGCACACAACATAACACAAAACAAAATCAGTGATCAAAAAGGGACAGGTTAAAAACCCTGAATCGATGCTACTTTTCCATCACTCCCCACTCACATGTTGGAAGAGCACAAGAAGTGGAGAGTCTCGAGCTGGCCTACTTCTTGAAAGCTGCATGCAAGAAAAGTGCCAATTGTGGGCCGCTTGCTTGTCTTACCTTTCTCCCGGCTCAGGCTACGAATGTTGCTGGAACCGTCCATTGTTGCATTCCCCCAGTGAGATAGAGCTCCATGTGATGCAAAACTGGGCTGGTGGAGCTTGGCTTGACTCTAGCTACCATGTGGAGGGCTGCTGTCACTGGTACGATCTCGCCCCTTGGGTCTCATTATCCAGGGTGTGATTGGAGATGTTTTTTGGGAGAACTCACGTCTTTCTACGCTACCTTTCTCCCACAGTCTTTCTTCTCTTCTTGCATGCTGTCTTGATGTAAGCCCATCCTCCTTTTTCTGTATGAGCTAATTTAGCAGCAAAAACAATAGTGTAGTCTCACACTTCTTCTTCCTCTACAGTACTGAGTGGATACACTGTGTGTGTGCGCATGTATGTGGGGAGGGTTTGCCTGGAGAGCTTTAGGCGCGCACTAAGCACAGTCAACCACTCACAGCTCTTGTAGTGAAGGGGAAGCGCTCGGTTCAACGGCGATCACCTGGGAGAGCGAGCGCTATTAGTCGGACAAGGGAGGAGGGGGGAAGTGAGGAAGGAATTGAGGCAAAGGAGGAGGAGCGGGAGTAAGTCGGGGAGAGGAAATGGACCGAAATGCATCTGCTGAGATAAAAGGGAGGAGAGGGAAGCGCAAAGGAGCCAAGGTGGCCGTGATTTGCAAGTAGGGAAGAGCTGCAGTGTGTGGCACACATGTTTTATTCAGCATGGAGAGATGCTGAGGGATAGGAGCAGCCAAGCATGGATGGGTTTGTCCCAGCAGTCGGCCAAAGGGAGACACAATACGAGGGGGGGGGGGGGGCAGCAGGAAGGACTGGCATGGTGATGGACTTTGCTTCTGTGAGGCAGCGCATCATGCCACAGAGCTTGAAGAAAGGTGTGTATATGCTACAAAGTTTCAGGCTGGATGTAGGCTACACATTAGACTATATAGTTTCCACACTGCAGTGTAAAAAAAAAAAAAAAAAGATTTCTGTCCACATGAAAACACTTTGGAGGCTGTCGCTCTTTCAGCAAATCAGGAGCCTAAAAAAAGTAACAGCGGCAAGCTCCTTTGTCACGCATTCTGCTCACTCCTCCGTTCCTCAGTGTAGCGGAAGACCAGGATGAACATTTAATCATGCCAAAAGATAATTCCATTTTCTCTTGTTAATTTGTTTGAGATATAGTAACCCCACGTTTATTGCGGTTAATGGGGACCTGAAAGGTGAAAAACAGCAAAGTAAAAGTTGACTTTTTAAATTATTGAATATTTTTTTATTTTTAGGGGATTTACGCATCTCTTGTGCCACTGCGACCAGTATGTCTGTATTTTTTCTCTTTTTTTTTTTTTAAATATATTTGAAAAACCTCAAAGCGCTGAAGCCGCAAAACGTGAATTGCAAAGTGGATAGAGAACACTGACGTAACAAAATTGTTCCCTTAATGCTAATTCGGGATATTCTCTATCCTTGTCTGCCGCCCCCTCACCCACCCAAGAAGCCTGCTTTAATTACTTCAAAAAAATAGTTACAAATATTTCTGAGAGATATGTGAACCAATGAACAAGACCCTTAGACACTTGAACTCTTCAACCAGGGGCTGTCTTTCACTCTCAATCACTTCTGCCTGAGAATGAAGGCGTTTGTCCTAGCAATGCTAAAGATCACAAAACATGAGGCACCGTGCACGATGGCTACCTCTATAAATTCTGTCCATCCAGGTAAATAACAGAACTTGCAACGACGACGAGCAGTCCCTGCCAACAAGTTTCAAACTCGAGTTCCTGTCAACTTAAGTAACTTCTCTCTGAACACCACAAATCTTTTCGCCTTTTCCGAGGCCACAAAGCACATGCGTTAAGTCCCAAGCACTCGCTATAACATCATTTATTGTGTTCTTTGAAATACTTGACAACAATGCACGTATCTGTATGCCGTTATTTTATTTCACTCACATTTCAAAATGGGCTCTCCATCAAATGTGTTGATTTAAAAAGGACAATGAAATGCTAGTCCAATTATGCTCTAATACGGTGAAGCAATTATACATTTTTATTGTTTGATATTCATAACCAGCCCTCCGAAGGAAATTATAACCGTGATGTGGTCCGTGGTGAAATAGAGTTTGACTCTGGTGAATAGAGCTTGTGTGATAATACTTTCTAAATTCCTCAAAATGTGCCTGAATAAGCTCACTGAATCGCATCACAATAATCATTCTTCTTTCCAAGTGCATTGATGAAAGGTGGGCAATATTAATGCACCATTGAACTAATTCCTGCATTAGTGGTCAGTGATGCCTTTAACCTGAAACGATTATCATTATTAAACCTCTGACCCGTGGTTTCGTTATTAAATGTGGAGCAACTGAGCATCGCAAAGCTCATTTATGAAGGCAGTCAGTTATCTTTGTAGAGTTGGCAGATTGGGGGAAAAAAAGCTATTTAAAGTCCTGCTACATCACCAGCGAACGCAGCAAACACAATTTACAATATATTCAGCAACTTTCAACTAATGCATGAATAATACACCTTGCGAATTGTCTCACCTCATGTATGTTTCATGAGAGAGAAACAGAGATTTTCAAATGCTCCTGCACCTCAGGAGATGCAGAGAAACCTTCACTTGCACCAAAAGTCACACTTCATTTATGTGATGATGTCTTCTCTCTATGTTGGCGTGCAAGTCCTCCTGCTGCTTGGATGAGCTTTGGGAACATTACATGTCCAGTGACTCACAATACCAGCAGGACCTGTTTCACACACATGGGGCCTTATGACATTTGTGGCGCAGCAAGAGGTTAGCTCAGATCAAGTGTGCCACGCTTGGCTTTGTGCAGTGGTCAGTGGAGTTGATCCCTTACCCAGTGACTCTCTAGTAAACACAAAACTGGAGACCAGAGAGCAAAGCATGAACCTCTCACGAACAAATACGATAATGAGCAGACAATCCAGACTAAGATCAATGGTCAATGGCATTAAACGGAAGGTTAAATCAAGGGAGGCAGGACTTACTGAACACACACACACACACACACATATATATATATATATTATTTATTTATATATATATATATATATATATATATATATATATATTATATTCAATTTTAAATAAGAATAAGTTCTCTTCTGGCCTTGCTATCAATCTTCTTTCCAAAATAGCTATTCTCCTATTTTATTCTAATATTTTTTTTAAAACATCGCATTACTTTTCTTTTTCACTGTATGAAAGTTGAGTCAAGCATTTATGCTACTTTATTATTCATTATCTATACCACTTCTTCTCATTAGTCCCAGGTGTGCTTGGGCCTTTTCCCACTCGCGGTGGAAATTAAATCCCAGATCCAAACCCTCACCCTCAAAACTATGTGCAAGATGTGCTAACCACTTGTTCACCGTGCCACCGACATTATTATTGTACAGCAGAAAACAATATTTTCAAAGACAAATAGTTAGGTATTCTCTTCACACTGAGGAGTGGGATTTTTTTTTTTTCATTCCTTTGAAAGCCATTTTTTTTTTAAAGCTTCTGCCAGTGAAAGTAAGAAGCATATTGACTGACTCACAGAGGATGGCCATGCTTTGGTGAGGAGAACAATAACATCCCACGTAAACAAGAAATGTAGAAATGTGGCGCTCACACTAAAAAGTCTAATTCGATTCAACAGAGAGTTTCTTAAAAAACTTTTTGAAACATTCATCTAACTGTCACTTAAATATAATAAGATGAGTTGAGAGGAGTCCGAATACTACCTTGAAGTTTGGAGCGTGAAGGCCTGCTTACTAATTAAATAAATGTGTTTTTTGTGTGAGCTTTTAAATTCTGAGTAACCTAAGGTTAAAAGAAAGAGAACATCGAGTCTGGAATTAGGGTCCAAGCATCTTACTGATGAAATACTGTAAAACCAAGCGATGAGATGAAGAAGGCATGCAAGCATCAAAAAGACACATTCGGCTTTGTGCGGTCCAGTTTAGTGGGCATGCAAACACAACATCCTACGATTTGTCATCCATCCATTTGTTATGCTGCTCATACATGTGTCATAGCGCCTAAAATTAGCTGACTTTAGAGACTTAAAGAGGCGGTCACAGAGCTCAGTGAATCCCTTCGGGAATTAGTTGAAACATCATCCCACCTTTTTAGGATTAGTGCCGGCAAGTACAGTATATGACTCTGATTAAACCGGATCAAGAGAAACTGATCCTTTCCTTACAGAGGAGAATCCGAAATTGTACTAATATACGACTTTTCTTGCGTTGAGATGTTATTTAGGTACCGTTTCAACTGTCTCAATATGTTTCTCAAAGAGAATTCCGGTGGTGGTCAATCGTTAAGCCCTCAAATAGTTGGTTAATACATATTGTCTCAATATAAAATAATTGACTGTATACTGGGGCAACAAACTTTAATGGCGATCATGAATTTGGCTGTAAATGAACCTCATTATTGGTTATATTTAAAATGCAGGCTCTGCTGCAAAACGCACGGTTGAGTCTTCATCAATCTGCTTAAAAACAAGTGAGTGCTCTCTGCAGTGTCGGCCTGAAAAGTTGAAAAATTGATTTAGCAGGATATGGCCCCTTCCAATAACAATTACAAAGATAAGTGAGAGCTGTCATAAGGTGCTAGCTGGTCGCTCGCTGTACTGCTAACTTAAGTCAAGTATCACCGGTGTCACAGAACAGCCAAAGATTTACTTTGTAAACACTAAATTAACAATAAAAATGGCGAAACTTGCCAACTTGTGTAAAAGTGTTTTTTTTATATTAGTTCTTATATTTAGTACTGTCAAAACCATCTGATCATTAATATCAAATGCTATTGGCCTACTTCATCTTATCTGGCATGACTTTTAGAAAAGACAAACCTTAAAAGTACATTACAGTAAAACACTTTGAAGGACACAACTGAAAATGAAATACTGATTTTTATTTTTTCATTTACATTACCATTCATCCATCTTGTCATGTTCATGTGAATTGCTTTAGAAAATCAAGCAGCAACCCTGATGGAATATGACTACAGGCCTCGAGTGTAGTGTGTGTATAGCGGGTGCACGCGTGTGTGTGTGCGCACACTGCTATTGAAGTCTGATAACTGGCTGATAGGCAAAACTGTCAAATACAATTCATGTGGTCAGAGAGGTGTCAGCTATATTACACATTGTAATATGTTTAATATGTTTGGACAGCTAAGTATGCACAGGGCACACATTTAATGCACTGACTGTACACCTTGTGTAAAGCACATGGTGGCTGCCAACATTAGTTAATAAGATCATCTTGAGGCTGCTGGTCTCTGACTGACTGATATTTGCCTAAAATGCAGAGAGCGAAAGGAAGAGTAGACATAGTCATGTCACTGTATCCACTAAAACAGGTCGACCGGGCTTATTCATGGTTGCATACTAAGGTCGTGCGGTGACACTGACATCTAGATTTGTGTGTCATCTGCTTAAGTATGATCCCATATATCAGGTGTGGGCAAACGTTAAACGTTTTAATCCAGCCCGCTGAATTTGAAAACAATTAAATGAATAAACCTTGTTTTATTTTCTAAATACTGTGGTGTGTCAAGAACAGATATTTTGTTGTCATTTAAAATTAAATATATTTTTTTCTCCATTGACGTGAGGTTACCAAAACACTCCATCCATCTGCTCCTGGTCTGGCCCCTCTGTCAGATTTTAGAATTCATTGTGGCCCACCAATCAAAAGCTTTGCCCACCCCTGCCATGTATTGTGTGTTCTTGATGTGAATGTTGAATAAAAGCAGCCCTAGGAAGGACATTTGGGGTACTCCACTGTGATTGATCTCCTCAGACTCGTTTACACTAACTGTAAAAAAAAAAATCCTTCAGTCTGTCAATCAGAAATTGGTCATTATCTGTATCAAATAGACAAAGTAGTTCTGGAGGCGACATTCTCCAAATGTACGTCAAGAAAAACAGACTGATATTGAATTAGAAAAGGTCATTCTCTTGCAGAAAAGCACAAACTGGTTGAAAGACGATTCTCTCAATCATTTCCCCAAAATAGAAGATTACATATCATTTTCAAGATTTTTGTGTTGATATGCAAACCTTAGCTTTATAGCTTGCTTTGTTATTCAATTTTGTGCGCATAGGGAGACAGGAAGGAGTCGAAACAAGAACTACATATGCATGCGATGAAACCCTGAGAGTACGGATCATGATTATGCAGACATGAAAAAAATCGGATTAAAAAACATCTTTGCTAAGTGTGGGGGTGCTGATGATTACTTCCCTGTGTTTATTGCCACTACTACTCTTGCGAAGAAGGAGGTGCCGTGATATTACGACAGCTTTAAATAAATGCCTTTGGGGATGAAATTGACACTTTGAGAAATGGTTCCACCAGTAAATTGCTACTCTTTAGTGGTCATTGTAACATGTCCTACCGCAGTGCTTTGCGTTAAAGAACATGTGATGCATGATGTGTAACAATATCTTAATGTTGCCACCTGCAAAAAGATGCATATCATTATTTCCTTCCCGCTGGTATCCTGTTTGAATTTACGACAGATCACTGGCAGATATCCGTGACTTACATACTGTACTGGGACAGTCAAAGTAAACGCACATGACCCTTAAAATGACTAATGTTTGTGTTTTGGCGTGCCGCTGAAGGCTTAATGAACATCACATCTTGTGAAATGCTGTCAAACAAAAAATAATGTTCGCACTATGGACAGTGGCTCACAGATACAGACAACCACTGGCAGCTAAAGGATCATTTACTCAACCCCTGTGCCTCCGCATTCAACATTCACAGGATTGTGATGTTGCGTTACAAGTGCTGTGAAGGGAAACATTCCAGCTGACAGGTCCTACAATAAAGCGAGCTGTAAATTACGTACTGTCATTTCAGTGCCGGGTCATCCATCGATTATTATTACGACACAGTAGAAAAGAGAAGCGAGCTTTCAACAAAGACTTCCTCTCGTACGGCGTTGACATTGTGAGGATCTAAGATGTCTATAAGTTTGCAACCATATCAAAATAAATGTACATGTTTATTTTTTATAGAAAGAATACTGCTCACTATGTTCCATAATATATTCATTAAATATCCTCCTAACCTCGCTAACAAAATGTGGAGCAATACATCAGGGACATTACTCACATGGACACGCAATGCGAAGCAATAAATCTTAGTCATGCATATGATTTAATCTAAAAGGTAATTGTGGTGGAAGTAATGGCAATGTACTCTTTTTTTTGACAGGCTTTATTTGAGCGCCCGAAAAAAGGCCTCTGATCACGCATTGGTTCTGTCCTTTTGTGTTTTTTTGGCATGTGATACCATAGAGAGAAACTCATGCAATACAGTATTCTAGTGTCTAAATAAAAGCCCCTCCCAACCCCTTATTTTTAGGCCAACCGAGTTATATAAGATAATATCTAATGCTAAACCAGTGTGTTGCAGTGTTATGCAAATGTGTGTGGATATCTTTCGATAAAAATGTCAAATGAAATTGCACTGAGAAACATGCTGAATTTTCCGCCTAAAATGTTCGCTACACTGTAAAAGTAATTAATTAATGAAAAAAAGTTCCAAGGCAAAAGATTTCAAGAACATTTTAAGTTGGGTAATTAGACTATTTATTTCTTAAGTTTTGCACAACAAAGAAATAAGTTTTTTTTCCTGCACAAAACAACTTGCTTGCTTTTTTGCGCAAGCTAACATTGTCCACAGGTCATTGATTCGTCTTGACTTTTATTGCTTTGTTTCCCAAAATGTTCATCACAATAACGGAATGATTTTAAATCATGATCTCTATCTCATCACAGGTTCTTGTTATTTTTTTTATTTTTAATTTAGGGATGAATGTTTTTCTTCTTGTGGGTATCTGTCCACAAGCAACATAGATTTGGAAAAAAGTTGGAAAATATTTAAAAAAAAAAAACATCACTGAATATATTAAGTATATATATATTTATATATATATATATATATAATATATATTTCAGTAAAAAAAAACACTTTTGTGATTATATCCATAAAATCTAAATTACCCCAGGCAGTTCTGAACTTCAAATGCATGTTTCACGTCACATACCTCGACGTTGGATTAAAAGATGCCGTTAATTGACTGATAATGCAGCAGAGTGGGAGCTCAGATTGAGACAATGGCACGGAAGGGAGCAGAAATGTGTGCATTTCGTAAATCCCCATGGCCATACTTTAAGAAATTAATGCGACTCATTGAGTCATCACAGAAGGACATGCATTTATATATGTTTTGATGCAAGATTGGGATATTAGAATACCGTAAATAAGTTGTTAAGAAGGGTAAAAAATTCTGGAAAAAAAAAACATATCTAAAGTAAGAGCAAAATGAATTAAAATGTCTGGAAAGTCAAAGTCATCCACTTCCCTGATCTTCGTCGTCACTGTCGGTTAAGCCGTGTCGACGGATGTGTTCCCCGTGGTTGGCCGTCAAGTCTCACAGCGCTGATAAGGAAGCAGCGCGTGTTCTCTCATCTTGGATGTCTTCCCTCACTTATATTTTAAAATATGGATGGCATGGTTTTATTTCCCTGCCATGAGCATTGAGATTCCTGCTGTTATACTGCAGCTGTATTTCTTTTTCCCCCGCACTTTACTTTTAGCTTTCCTCATTTATTAGTTCTCTATACTACATGTTTCTCTCATGGGGGTCCTCTTATAAAGTAAGTGCTTTTCTTTTTATTAAATGCTGCTTCAAGTTCTATTGTTATCCGCCGCGTTTCATTTGGGAATATGACCACCTTTTTAGAGAGTATGATTGAATTAACACAAACGAGTATTTTGGTAGGCAGGTGCTCGTACGTGCTGCGTAAAAACTGGCGCATTTTTATTTCCGTGCCGGAGCAAGTCTAATTTACCAAGTTTGGGAATTTGGCAGATTGAGCTGCTCCTTTCTGGGCAATCCAGTGGACCCGAGGGCATTTTCTTTTTCACGCCCTTGGCGCATCTGACAAATTTGCGGCTGAAAGTAGGCTAAACTTTAGACCAGCTGAAAGCAGGTCTAAGTTGTGGTGCAGGATGGTGGATTTTGTTCAATTTGATCAAGTTGCACGCCGACAATGGGCAGCGTTTCTTGAAATTGTATGTTCGGAAACCTTTTTTTTTAAACTTTTGGACTATTCTCTCTCACAGTTATTCCTAAAGTGGTGAACCCACCACCCCTGTTTGCTTTTTGGTGATGTTCCTTTTATACCCAATCATGACGCTCCAAACAGGTGTTTTGTGAGCATTCCTCAACGTTCCGAGACTTTTAACATTTTGCAAAAATACATTTCAAGCTGTTATTTTAAAGAACGCTCTGTAGTCCACTGCAGCAGCAACAAAAATGAAATCCTGTCATCCCACAAATATATTTTAACAACACAACATCAGAAAAAGACATCTCATTTTATGTTACATCAATGGCAAGCCTTGACAATGACATACTCCCAATAAGCGAAACGTGACATTTTCAATCACAAAAAGCCAAACGGTCAACACAGCTGACAGTTAAAAGTTAAATAAAAGCAACACACATGATGATTTCCATCCTACAGTGAGAATTTGGATTAATGGTTTAGGCATCACTTATCTTGGGCAGGGTCACAATTCTGCTTGAGCACATCTATCCCATCTAATTTTGGTTGACAGGAGAGGTCGTAACCTGGAGTCTGGACTGATTGCCAGCCAATCAGCAGGTTGCCAAATCAAGACAAAGTGAAATGACACCTTTTAGGGCTCTCCATGGTCTTTAACCTCACAAAAAACAGCATCTCATTGTTAACATTATCTTAAGTGGTTTAATCATCATAACCACAAGAGCTTTATAATAATGTAGTAGCGGTCAATTACCGTATTTTCCGGACTCTAAGCCACCACTTTTTTCCTAGATTTCGAACCATGCGGCTAGTACAAACGTTGCGGCTTTTCTGTTGTTTTTCCTTTCACAGGTAGGGGCGCTCTATTGTTAAAAAAGTACGCGAAATAAATCTTTTTTTTTCTTTCTCTTGGGTCTGTTCTGTTTTAATAAGCAAAGTTGTTGCTGTGTTAAAAGGCACTGTTTTAACAATCTGTACCTGTACGTGGATTCACAGTACAAATTCGTTCAGTACATGCAGTAAACAACACATTTTTTTCAACATAGAAAACTGCGGCTTATAGTCTGGTGTTTGTTTGTTTTTTGTTTTTCGAAAAGAGTTGCGCCTTATAGTCGGGAAAATACTGTGTCTCAGTCAATCATGAAGTGCGGTGAAAATATAAAAAGAAATTAAATATATGACATCATTATCTCCTACAGTATGTTGGAATTTTTAACTTTAAATGTACCAAAAGTTTACCAAAATAGTTCGAATTAATTATCTGACTCCATTAATGGTTAACCAAACACGGCCTACATTCATCCAACAATTATGCGCGCTCGTTTTTGAGAGAAAGATGACCAGGAAGCCGGCAACTTTACACGGGAGCGGATTTATTCCTAACACGAGATCTAATACAAAGCTCTGCTCGTCCCTGTACCCAACAGAGGACGACATCTGCCACCCATGCACTTCACACAGCCTGCCCTGACCTTTTATTGTACATTGAATTAAAGTACAATCAGTAAATATCTTTATTGCATTAAACTGAATACATGTAACTTGTATTCAATCGTATAAAATCCTTTAAGTACAATATCAAATAGCATAGCTTTGTCACTCCAGTATATGAAATTGGTCACTTAATGACAACTTAAATTTTTATTTATTTATTTTTAATATGGTGGGAATCTCAGTATTGCCCTTCATGTTCTGTCAAGCCACCGCATTAAACCACCAATGAAAACAGAACTACATTGAATCACAACGCAGCTCACAAGCCATTCGTTTAGTTTTGACAAAGCGACAATTCACCACACCGTCAAGAATGCTCGTTTTATTAACCTGCTGAAGACCTTGAATAAAGAATGTGATTTTTTTTTTTTTTTTTTTTGAGCTGGTCAATTATTTAAAAAGTTGCTCTTGTCAATGTTGTATTGATCGTTATAATAAATGTAGCTACAGTATAACATATGATAATGTGCTGCTTGTAACACTGTTAATCATTGACCTCTTCACACCTCATTGAACGTAAATGTAATTATATAATGCTTCGACCTGGCTGCTTATCACCTTGCTTTTGAACTCAATGAAAGAATGAGAGGTGACAGTGGTTGCTCTCTCTGCTGCATGGTTGACCAAGTGCTCCCTCTGTTGCACTGTAATAAATGCTGCAGACATGGTTGGTGTCCTCCTGCGAAATCCATCCAGTCACTTCATATTACCACAGATGACACGAGCGTCTGGAAGTGTGTGTAAAATGTCATACATAGAAAGAAAGATTCGAGTGTATTGCTGCCTGTGAATTTACCATCCAATAGGCACACACAGTCACACTTGTTTCAGCAGGCATCCAAGTGTGTCGGCTTGCAGCAGCTCATTAAATGAAAGCTGTTTTTTCTCGGTTGTGACAGGAAAACTTGGAGAAGTGTACAAATTTCTCTGCACTCTGAGCCTGTTCATGAGTCCGTTTTTTTTCCTTCCACCACTGTCTTCTTCCTTTTTAGTTGGATGGGATCCAAATAAAACTGCTAATGTGGTGCATACAGTACACCACCATAAAGTAAAGGGATACAATAGAAAAATACTCACCATTGCCTTTACTTTTATTGTTACGTCTGCCTGTTTTCATTTCTCCAGGATTTTGAGTGGCCAAGTACTTTTGTACTCTTGAAACCTGGCTTTGCAAATAGCCGTCATTGGCCTTGCTGTGAGCGCCGCCTTCAACCAGCTTATGCAGATTTTATTTACTTGTGGACATCAAAGGCAGATAGTGTCCTATTGAAATTAATTGACATCTCACTGCAGATCAAACAAATGACGGAACCCTGTGGGATCTTTATTTATTTATTTATTTATTTATAATGAGAACAGAATGAAAGGTTCTTTGAAACGTGACAATTTTCCTTGGACGTGTGATATTAGGCTACATAGCATTGGTGGTATGTCGTATTATTGGTATGAAACGCTACTCAAACAAGCAAATATCGAAACCTTTTCTTTAGGATTTGACAAACATTTCAGTGATTCTGAACTACTTGAATTTATATTGAAATTAAACTGGGGTTAAACTACATTATTACAGTCCCAGTATGTTATAGAGATTCTTTATTTCCTACAAGCAAAATGTTTTTTAATACACAGTACTTTCGGAAAGTATTCATATAAACCTATTTTTTCAAATAAACACAGGCACATATACACGGTGTAAAAACTGGAACAATTTTTGTGCTGGGGAAAGTCTAGTTTCTAGTCTGTTTGGGAATTTGGCAGACCACACTGCACCATGCTGGGAGTTCTGGCCGACTGAGAGCATTTTCTATTACACGCCTTTGGTGAACCTGACAATTTGGTGACAGAACGTAGACCAAACCTTACACCAACTAAAAGCAGGTCTAAGTTGTGGCGTAGGTGGTCTAACCCTATAATCCCTCTCAAGTAATGAAATGTGGGTTGCAAGACTATTCAACAAAAATGTCTCCTAATACATTTGAATCAGCATGATATAAGCAATTAGTAACAACAGAGAGTTTTCCATCCTTTGCTTGGATGTACCAAAGCAAAAATGTACCAAAGCAACAGAGATTTTTTTTTCTTAATACCACCACTGCAGGAAGCGCCCTGGTTGTTCCAAACATAGCTGTCTTTGCTCTTGGGAACAGTACTTGAAGCAGATTCTTTTGTTGTCTCATTCAGATCGATGCTTTGCCGCTATTCCGTCTGCAGCTCGAAAGGTGTTCTTTTAACCTTGTGCCTTGTGTTTTGCTCTCATATGCTGTCAGTTGTGTTGCCTTTCAAAGACAAGTGTGTGCATTTTCACCCATCCATATGGACAAACAAGCGTTTACGCATTCACACCAGCAGACAATTTAGAACCTTCACTTAACCCAGCAAGCTTGTTTTTGTAATTTGGGAGGAGGCGGCCGTATCTGGAGAAAACCCAAGTCAGTGAGTGGAGAACGTGTAAATTGCACACAGGAAGGCTGGAGTTGAGATTTTGAGCGCTGACCCTTGGAGCAGTGAGGCAGAGATGCAAACCACTCTCCACTGTGCTATATATATGCCTTTCCAGAGTTCAATTATTCGGTTGAAGTTAACACGTGTGGATTGCAATCAAATTGGACATACATCTCAACGATGATCAAGA
Organism: Idiotropiscis lumnitzeri; assembly: GCF_059441095.1. Lineage (NCBI taxonomy): Eukaryota > Metazoa > Chordata > Actinopteri > Syngnathiformes > Syngnathidae > Idiotropiscis > Idiotropiscis lumnitzeri. The sequence continues at coordinate 10,476,982 of NC_142393.1, forward strand.
GAAATGGAACGGCCGAAGCTCTGCATTTCACATTTTCTTTATATTGTCGTCTTATTGACTTTAGATTTACGCAGGGAAATTATTAAGCTGCAACATGTGGAACATGAAATAAAGATGCTGATATAGTCACAATATATCTGTAATTGGTTAAAGGTCGGGGGGGCAAAAGTCAATATTTCTGACATTAATTTCAACGACTTCACATGCTCATTAGATATTTAATTAGCTTACTTTAAGATCAGTCCCAGAAAACAAATTAGCAGATGACACTACAACAGACTGTCAGTCTGTTGTGCTAATTAATTACTACAGCTGTTATAACAATGCGTGTTATTGTTGTGCGCGTGTCAATGGCGTTGACAATGGGTGGGGCTCTCAGCAATAACCAAACAAAGTCGTAACTTGAAAGCAAACACATCAAAATATTCAAACTTGTAATCTATGTAAATGGGAATTACAATGATGATTAGAAGGATTAAAACTGTCGAGCTGAATGAGATGCTTTCTGACAGTCTACAGAAAATGGGTTTTCTCCTAATATCCCGGAATGCATCGGAAAGAGTTTGGTGTCCTTTGAGCTGGTGATGTTGTTCGGTCATGTGAAATGCAACGGAGGGATGCACGTACATTGCTATCAACTTGCAACTCATTCGAATTTCAGCGTATTCGAGTTTGACGCCTGATGCGCACACAACAGTGGGTCCTTCATTTAGGTCGCTCTCACACTGCGCCAGTCCTACTGTAAACACAAGATTACCCAAAAGCCTTTTTGCATGTCCCCGCGCTGGCCCACATTCCAGGTGTTCAAACTCAATCAGACCTGATAATAGATGTTTGCTGCATCTTTCCTGACTTTGGGGATTACTTTGAAACGCGTCCGCGTCCTGTACAAAATTTCTAGTGCAAGTACACCGAACAGCAGACTGAGCTGTTTAATTTATGTTGAAGGGATAATGTTACAACAGAGAAGCAAATGTCCAAACATTTTGCTTTACTATTGGTATCAGTGTGATAAATTCTGTCAAGACGACTTCATGCGAGCAAAATAAATCAATGTACCATGCGAAACGAGGAGACAGCTCGGCGCCTGGTGACAGCCACTTCCCCTCCCTTGGTGTCTAATGCGCTTATTTTTTATTGTTTTCTTATCATGGACAGCTCAGCTGAGAGACACGTTTTTGGCCTTGAAGAAGCCATTTCACATTGCTTGTAAGCACCCTTGACTACCGCTAACCTAAACTGAAACAATGACAAAGACGTGGTGAGTTTGGAGTTGCGGCACCAGGTATACCTCAAAATTAAGTAAGCTTCCGTTTTCTTGAATGAAACAAAAAAAAAAAATTATATCATCTGAACATTAGAGTGAGGAGGGCAATCAAGTGCATGTGGCAAGATTGTTCATTCCTACCGTTGACACACTCTAAGCAATGCCGTCAAGCCGAGTCCTGTCATGTCTTTGTGTGTGAGTATGAATAAAGTGAAGAGTAGACTGTTTCTTTTACTTGGCCTATGTTTGGTTAAAAAAAAACAAACACTGCGTTGGACAGGTTGACAGGGCGTAAAAATGTGATAAATTATAACATGGACTTCGTTGGACAAACATACTGAGTCAAGAACAAAAATATCTCATGTGTTTAAATTGCCGCTGCTTCTTTTGAATCTGAAGAGAAGTTAAAATTGAGTCATCCCAGACAAAAACTTCAGAAAAGATCAACGTATACTCAATCGTAGGCTTTGTTTGACATTTTCTGACTGACTGCAGATGAAGCAATTTCTTTTTTTTTTTTTTTTTTTTACATTTTGGCATTAAGTATTTTACTGACTCATACTTCAATTGTATTGGCTTACATAAAGGACAGAAAAGGAGAAAAGGGTTTGGACCAGATCGATGTAAAATCAAAAATTGTGATCGAGACATGCTGACTGATCTCAATCAGAACCTGAAAGTGTGACATGTTGTCTGATCTTTTTTTGTTCCCCATTTTCTGTCTGAGTAATACAATGTTGATTTTTTTTTTTTAAATCGCAAATGATTCATTGAGCACTTGCGTAAACTCTTGGACGCTTGTGTTGCTGCACAATCCTCTTATTCTCACACTGAGCAATGAGGTGAGAGGCTCCCTTGCCTCATATTTCAACCGCCACACCAGGGAACACACAAGCAAACGGTAGAGCTGGCTGACAACTCCGCCAGCCATTTATCTTCCCAACTTTTTGATGTTGTTACTCAGACGACCGTTGAAATCTCTGAAGGCAGACGGGCCTGCACCTGCTAATTTGCCTTATTTGTCCTGGGCTTTGGACTGATTAAAGACAAATCAGCAAGCTCAGAGGTAATTTGCTTTGATGTTCAGTCACGCGGTTTGTCGACCCCGGAATACGACGGAGCAGTGTCACAGGACTGACGGGAGCATTGTTTGCATTGCCGTACGTAATATACAGGCATGCTCTTGCTGCTTTTGCGGGACTGTTAAATCGCACGTTCGGCCGGCAGCAGTATCGTACACTGTCGTTATTACACGCTAGGTAACATCATTTGCCTTAATGGCTGCTCTGTCACACCTGCAGGCACCGAGCACAGGCATCCTTGCTGACACTCCTTTATATTTATAACTTCTACCTTTGCACTCCTTTCAGTAAACTCATTAATACAGCAGTCACAAAGAGATCCCATTTAACGGTCCCCATATGGCCCAAGCGGCTTCATTGAATGATTAAACATCATTACAGGGAAAGGGAAAGTGCAAGGACATCCTCTGATCGCTTTCGAAAGAATGTCACTCCTTTCATATGCATCGTGAATATGTAGGGTCCATAGCTCTAAATGTCAAACCATGCCTATCTGATCAAGACCGTGCCTTTGTCATTTACATTTTTCATCAACATTTTGCACATTTAGATGTGTTCTTCTAGGTGCCTTTTCATTTGCAAGGGTTTATATTTTTTATTTTTTATCTGAACATTGGATCAGAATCAGAAATCCCTTTATTGTCATTGTACTCAAGTGTGCAACGAGATTAGAGAGCTCCCCTCTCCAGTGCAATACAACAATAATTCAGATAAATATATCAATTAGATAAATAAGAGAATAGTTAGTGTAATGGAAAATAATACTGGATAGGATATATAAAAACACGTCACGTTGCTGTTCTGCAAGGTAAGGGTGGTCGTGTGTGTGTGTGAGAGTTTAGAATGGAGATGGCTCTTGGATGACAAAATGCCCATTGTTAAATGTAAAAAAATGCATAAGTCACCTTAAAAATATTATTGTTGTTGTCAGGGTTCGTTCAGTGTTGCAAACATTTATAAAAGACGTTCGCCAAACATTCCCAAACAGTTTTAATGGTTGAAAACAGTTTTTGTTGTCGCCATCAAAATTTGCATAATTCACCGCTCAGTGAGATATGGCCTTTCGTGATGCCTCAAATATTTTCTTCTGTAAAATGCCAACAACAATGAAAATGTGCTTATGATGGCAAAATCGTGGATTTACACTGAATCACCAATGTAGAAATTTTGTATTTGACAAACTATTTGCACGTGAATTGGTCGTAGTAGTAGTATTTAGTAGTGTGTGTGTGTGCGTGCATGTGTGCCATGCATTTGTCTGTGTGATTATAAGTGTGTATGCAACTACATTACACCATTTAATGTTATAAACACTTTGATTAGTCACTAGCTACATGTAACGATTACTTTCCTACGATCTGCCATATTCATGAGTGACCATAGTTAGTTTTTTTTAGTTTTTTTATTTCCCAGCTAAGTGCTATAATCGGAGCTTGCAAACACTTTTCTCCACCCAGTCCCATGAAAAAAAGTAGTTGACGACAGCTTCTGTCAGTAGAGCTCCTCGCCAGAGTTCCCATTGACGACATTTCACATCAGCAATACTCGGAGTTAAAGATCATCAAGACTTTGGTTTGTGTGCAAAAAGTAGAATTCCTGACTTCTACCAGTCTCTCCATTGTTCCATTAAAGCCCCATATAAAGATACCCTATTTTTAACATTTCATTGTATATCCCGCATCAGCTCAATTAGTGGTCTGAGCCCAACTCTCGCCTTGATTCGATTTTAGCCCCTGTTGTGGTTTTCAGAGCCACTGTGACATTGACAAATGTTTCTTTCTTGCTTTGCACAATATAGATTCTGACTTTGAATATCAATCTTCCAAGAAACATGTCAGCCCTACTCACTGTTCCTCTTTTTGTGTTCAACTAGCCAGTGTATCATCTGTACCACTTCCGTCATAGCTTCTAAAAAATGGACGTTGAAATTGCAACGGGTTATTTGATATAATGATGACAAAATTGGGGTTTTGATCCCAGACAAACGTCCCCAAAGAGCCTCCTGATGGTCCAAATCAAATTAGGGATGAACTTCGGTCTGCATTTCACTATATGGTTAATGGTTCTCCCATGTGGCCCTGTTTGGATATGCATCATTTAATAACAGACAAGCAATTATATATGCACACCCGTCTACGTACTAATACTACTACAGCGAAACTCAGAGGTGAAGTAGTGAAAGCAATGTTTTACGATGGCAGGAGGAATAGTGAAGTTCAATGCTCAAAATACCCAACGTTATTTTGCTGACTTCATCCACTTGTTAGTTTTTTTTTTTTTTTTTTTTTTTTTTCTTTTTTTGTGGTGCGAGTTCATTTTCACTTCTTAATTCTCTATGTAGTTGCATCAAACAGAACCCCATGTTAATCTGACATTTTCAATTAATTAAATATTGAGTGTTATACAACAACACACACACAGTACATATTTGATATCGGTCTTTTATGTGAAGTCAAATTGGGCCAAATTTAATTGAACGCTGTCAGTCGCATTCGCTGACTGTTACATTTTTAATTAGTATATCATATCAGAGGTATGGGTGTCAAACATTATATAGAATTTTATGCACATTTTATATTAATAAAAGATATCAACACTTGATCTTTTCAAAATGTGAGGCGTATGTTGTTACAGCTTTTATTTGATATTTATTAGAATTATACGGGCGGTCCGGCAGTATGTCCGCATCTCAGTACAGATGTCCTGGCTGCGGCCCCCGCGTGTGGAGTTCGCATGTTCTCCCCGTACCTACATGAGTTTTCTTTGGGTACTCTGGTTTCATCCTACATTCCAAAAATATGCATGATCGGGTAATGGAACTTTCTAAATTGCCCCTCGTGTGATTGTGAGTTGAAATGATCGTTTGTCTAGGCGTGCGCTTTGATTGGCTGCCGACCAATTCAGGGTGTACTCTGCCTACCGCTCGAAAATAACTGCAAAAGGCTCCAGCACGTTCATGATCCTCGTGAGGATAAGCAGTTCAGAAAATTAATGAATGGATGGATGGATGCCGACATATTAGATTGGGGAAATATATTAATTTATTTTTTTATGGTTGTTTATTATTTAGATAAGTAGACAAGTACATCAGCCAAAAATACATAATCTAGAAGTTATGCTTTAATTTTGATGTTGTAGATTTTTTGGGGTGGAAATAACAGACAGAATTAGGGCCTCCACAGGTTGGCTGGTGCCCATCAGGCACACAGATGTGTATTATCAAACGATTACCAATATTCCTGCTCTGGAGTCATCATGTGGAGTTTACAATCTACATACCAACATGGGCAAAATTCAAGAACTGCCAAAAGATGTTTGGGACCATTTTGTAGTCCTGCACCAGGTTGTAATTGGTGATAAAATCATCAGCAGCTGGTTTCGCTTGAAGGTGGTAACAAGTGACAAATAGAGACTTTGTTTCTTTGTAAGAGAGAATCTTACAAATAAAATAGACCTATGTTTTTGATCATCTAATGAATTACCCTTCCTCCAAATAATTTACAGAAATCCCTCAGTTATTATCCGATTATTCGCCAGCTTCACTTGTGGCGTATGATGAATGGGATCAATATGCGGCTGCATGTCAAGGTTTGAATCATGTTTCAGAAAATTTCCTCCTGGGATTCTGAGTGCCTGCTTTGAATCAAAAGTATTGCAGCCATTTGATATATAGTCAGCAAATGTGACCATTGTGGATCAAGATGTCACATTAACCAAGCAATTTACATGTTGTTCCCGCTTAACACGATTTTTTCTGTCACTGTTGCCAAATGCTCATGAATAATCATTTTTTTTAATGTATATATATATACTCAGATAAATACATATTCCTAACCCGCTATGTTTCATTATTTGGTCCTGGACGTCTGATATGTAATTTTTTATGGCACGTGTTTTTATTGTAGCCTGTTCCATTCAGTCAGCTGCACACACAAACACACACAATTTCTAATTGACACTAATTAAAGCATTTGTGTTACTGTAAGAATTTGTAAATGACTGTTCCAACACAGCAAACATTTGGAAGTATCACTTCAGTGACCTGATTGTCCAACACTGAAAAGAAAAAGTATGTATTTAAGTAATATGACTAAATCAATAAAACAACAATAAAATATAATTCAACATAACTTTATTTGTACAACACGTTTCACAACAAATGCAGCTGCAACAAAGCACTTTACATGGATTATAACATATAACAGTAGCAATAATTCAATAACAAAGACAGTGAAAGGAACAGGATTAGTGCAATTCCGCGATTAAAGTCTTAATGATGCCATAAATCCAAATAAACTCAAAATTCACCCCCCAAAAATAATACAAAAGTAACAAAGGGAGGAATAAAATAAAGCAAAATTGTTAGGTGTTTTATTTGCCCTGATCACTTGGCCCAGCCGTGGGCAAACTACGGCCCGGGGGCCACATGCGGCCCGTCAAATGTTTTAATTCGGCCCGCCGAATTTGAAAAAAATTAAATGAATAAACCTTGTTAATGTTTTATTTTCTAAATACTGTGGTTTTCAAAGACATATATATTGTTGTAATGCTTTTGTTCACTTTCATTTAAAATCAATTTTTTTTTTTTCCCAATGAGGTGAGGTTACCAAACCACTCCATCCATCTGCTCCTGGTCCGGCCCCTCTGTCAAATTTTAGAACCCGTTGTGGCCCACCAATCAAAAAGTCTGCCCACCCCTGACTTGGCCCATACACAGTTCTGCTGAAATTGTTTAGGTAGTCTTTGCACAATGCTGCACACTGCACCTGATAACTAATTACATATCTAAACCATATTAAGTGATGTGTCAAGTGGCTGAAATCAATCCCAGCCGAATGAAGGCTCGACTCAACCTTGGTCTGATCACATCAATCACACGGAGAATCTTGATGAGGCTTTGGCTGCAGTCCACCAGCACAGGATACAGCCATGTAACCAAAATACTAGCATATTCATACATGTTCAAACAACCTTTTTTTTCCTGGCAAAAACAATGTATCCATATCATCCACTATCGTTCCGATCAATTCTTGTATTATCAAAATACGCGTTATAAAAGTACATCAAAGCAGCAGATAGTATCACTCAAACCACAGGGCCCGTAACGTCATGTCATCAATGTCAACAGCAGAAGTTTGTGAGAAATATTTGTATCCAATTGTCAATGTCAAGTTTGCGCAATAGCTCCCGAGGAATGTCACGAGACTATGTCAGACTTTGATTAGTTTTTCAGCCTTGACAAAGGTCTTCCAGAAAAGGTTCAACAAACTTGAAATGATTTTTCAGGCTGAGCAGTGTTATTGCTGACATGCCATTTGTGCTGTCGATAACGTGAGAATAACCTTTTTAATCACATTTTTGTTTCTCTGGCTTGTAAACAAACAGTTGCATCTATGGAACGCCTGTCACCCCATCAAGTAATCAATTAATCAACCATGTAAATATCTTTTTTATCTACCCAGCTCATAAAATGTGTGCAAACCATTCTGTATACAACACATAACAACCACCCAACCCGCAGTTTCTGCGCCCATGACATGATCAGCCAGGCTGGGCGAAGATCCAGCCAGAGGCACTTTCAAGTAACATACTGTCAAAAAAAATAAATAAAATAAAACCGATCATGCAGAAACACCCACATGCCCTACAGGGACAAAGCACACGGCTCACATGTCAAAGCCCAAAGGTAAGCAGAGCTGCATTTTTGGATGAACAAATTGGTGTTATCCTCTGATAACCAGCTTGTACTTGGTTGTTCAGTAAAGTTTTTGACACTGTGGCGTTGGTTGGTATTAGTTTTGGGATGTTTGATGCATCAATTAATAATAAATAGACTGTTCAACAAATGTTTACAATTTTTTTTTAAAATCAGAGATGCAAGTAAACCTTTTTAGATTCAATTTTGCAATGATTCTGAATGTACCGTCGTTTTTTCTCTCTCGCATATTGGGTTTTCATAATAATAATAAAATGTGAATAGTTTTATGTAATATAATAATATATAATATGTAATGTAGTCATGTATTTCTTAATATTTACCAATTAAGAGTTCTGTTCGGCAAGGGGTGGAATTTCTTTTGTGAAACATTGCTCTAAATTACAATACATGGTCAAATTTGTGTTGTGCTGTCTTTTATAGGAACAAAAAATACCTATCGTTATAGAAAAAAGTGAAAAAAAAATCAGTCCAATGCTCAGGCTCTATCCTTACGAATGAAAGCGGACGAGCCGTTAGCGGAGCAATTTAGGGAGCGGGGTATGGAATCACTCAAAAGCGCCCAAAATAGGACTCAAACTGTATTTTTTTTCTTGCCCTAAAATATAGTTTACATACAAACAAAAGGTGACAAAATTCTGTTTTTAAAAATTGTAAATGTGGCCTGTGGTCTGTATCTTTCACGACTCTTTATCCTCCCGGTGTCCGCCTTTATGTCTCAAAGGCATCAGTCATGCTGGGTGACTGAGGGCCGACTACACTGCGCACCTTAACCTAATGAAGAGCTTGGTGTGATCAATTATTTACTGTATACCGTAATTAATCATGATCCCTTTCACTACACACACACACACACACACCTTCACACACACATGCACAAGCGCACGCACTGGCGCCCATGTTCCCTCTCAAGGGTCCTCATTAAATGTTGATGAGCATGCCCACTATGTAGAGAATCCCCATGTGAACTATCTCTGACATCTTTTGCCCTTCTCCCACCTTTTTTATCATCTGAACTTTGAATGTAGGGCCACCTTTGACCATTTTTCACCTTCACTCTTTCTTGTCTGCCTTGTCACATGGCCTTCTTTCGCCCGCTGTGGCACTCGCTATTGTACCTTTTGAAAACAAATAACAAAAGGAGATAGACAGGCAGGCTGATAGGTTGAAGGGAACATCTTTTATTTCCCTTTAAAATTGGTGCGCGTGCAGCACTGTGTCCTTGACGTGGTGGAAGGAGAAACTGATTTTCTGGAGTCCATGCAGGCGATCACAGAAAACTGCCGTCCACCCCGATCGTATGTGTCTGTGTGTTTCCCTCGTGTGACGCTTTTAAAAACTACATGTAAATAATAACAAGAATAATTGATTGATTCATGCAATGATCATGTTCAACGCACGCTGATGTCATATTTGAATGAAAAATGATGACATCACCCACGCATATCTGTGAAGCTCAGAATCTGCCTGCGCCAAACGCCACCAAAGAACCAAATTCCCAAAGCAGCGCATCAAAGTTTGCATCAGCACGAAAAGGAGCATGCGGCAGTTTTGATAAATATAGATGAGATGTGTTTTCTTTATGTTGAAATAAGACATTCAGATCAAACGGTGGATTGATCAAGATGAGACGCATTGCACTTTGGACCTCAGCAGTCTCCACAGTCCCGAAGAAAGCCTCGTAACCACGTTTCAGAGACAGCTCACTACTCTCCCTGGTCATCGTTTAGTGTAAATCGATCGGCTCGTTCAAAGGCCACAAGTATTTTCTCTGACATTACTCATTTAAGGCTTTAGAGGGACAATTTAACTTCATAGGCACCCACGTAACTAGCAAACGATATTTTCTTTGGTTTCAAAGTAGCAGTTGGTCCAATTGTTGTTGTTAGAATTTATGGCAAAATTAAAACAAATCTTTATGAACTTTGCAATTTGGCTCCATGCAGGAAGAATATAATAGGATAATCACGCACTTGGGACGTGAAGCAGAATGTATCGTTAAAAAAATATGAAACACTTTTATTAAGTACAACTGAGGGACTAATTCATACATTTTCCGATATTGAAGATGATAAGTGCACTAGAGAACACGAGTGCTCTAGGAAATTGTTTGCAAGAGACATCCTTTTTAAAACGTGATCACTGTGAAAAGTTGAGTTTTTTGTTTTTTTTTAATTCAGCCTTTAAATGCACATTTAGTCCTGAGCCGTCTTTCAAGCTTCAGCACTGACACAAGGAAATAAAACATTTATTTGTCTATGTATGCCCTGTGATTGTCAGTATAGAAAGAGGTGGGATGGATGCAAACTGGGAATAATGAGTTTCTTGTAAGTTCGAGCTGTCACGCTCTTAAAAAACAGTATACAGTAAACCCCTGAAAATGTTTCGATCGAGCCCTACAAAAATCTCGAGACACCACCTAAAAAAAAGGTTTAGAATTGCCGATACGAGATGTTGGGGAAGCACTACATTACTACTTTTAGTTTTTCAATAGAAGCTCCTTACCTCACTTCAACATGTGTAGTTCCCTGGAACTAGGCTACCAATAGATGGCGCCAAAGCACACATTTTATATTATCCAGGATTTTGGGTGCATTTTATGGCCTTCTCGGACTATACGACGTTTTTGACATTCGCGACGGTCGCACTGTCAGACTGCAATATAATTTCGTTGTGTCTTGGACCAGGCGAGACGTCGCATTACAAATCCGTCACCGACCAGACCACGCCCATTCGTCACGCGCTTCCGTCAGGATTCTGTCCATCGGGGAAGATCCGTCGTGGAGGCGGGACAAGAACTGTCAATTCTCCCAAAAGAACATTCAGGTCACAAATGTGTTTCATGACATCACGTTTGCTGATCAGCAACTGGATTTACAGTAAGCAAACGTAGCATGAGGTGAAATGCTATCCGATACTTTCCAATTTTTCTTCCTGTCCGTTCCTTTTTTTCGTCATTTTGATTGTTTCTACGTCTCTCGTCACAATCATTGGTCAATGCTGCAGAACCAATCAACGGATGACGTAGGACAAGTCACACTAGGCGGCAAGAAATGAAAAATTTCTGACTTTCCAATCATTGAATATGAGACGCTACACGGTTTACAATGCATCAAGACACCTCAAAAAAAGACTACGAGATAATGTTTGTCTTCGACGCGTCTATTGTCCCAAAGTCAGGCCACATTGATGTAGACTGACGTTGGCATTAGGACATTTCAGAAAGAGCTGAAAAGCATTGAATAGTTAAGATTTTCAGTGAATAAAGGATTCCACGCCCAAAACAATCACTATAGGTGAATTTATCAGTCGTGAATTTTGAATAAGAGGGTGAAGAATGTGTAGTTCCATTTTTTTATTTTTTAATAACGACCCTAACATTGAGCTTCAACGTTTTTAGTCAAATTCCTTGACAAGCTTTAGACTTATTTTACTTGATTAAACATAAAATCTATGTGTTTGCACTTTTCCCCCCTCATCTTTTGTTATCACTGTGAACAAGGCTTCAATTTCTGTAAATTGAAAACTAGCCCACTCTCCAGACACTTTTAAAGGTCACAAATCCTCCTAACAGCTACGCTGAACCAAGACATATGGTGAGAACAAAGCGCCTGTTCGCCTTTGAATCAGTTTCAAACGTCAAACGCAGCTCACCACCCTTCTCAACTGTAACATGTCGGGAAAAGGCAAATTGGAAAATTTAGCAAAGGAGCTTTTGTTGTCACACTGCATAAAAGTTGAGTTAATAACAATTGATAATTATCATAATTATCATTATTATTATTATTATTATTATTCAAAAACAAACCTTCACGAAATAGAGATGGAAAAACAGAAAGGAAACCTAAACAATGGAAAACACCATTCTGATCTTCGAAAAAAAATGCTAACTCGGGCTAATGGAATTTTTGGGTCAATTCTTTCTCTTCGACAAAGAAGAGAAAATAAAAACAATTATAATTGTGTTATTTCGATATTTACTGAAGCTGAAATTCCAAGGAGTTGGAGAAATGTTCATAAAAAAAATATCTAAACAATGAATTTGTTATCCAAAAATAATTATCAATTAATTTGATAATTGATTAGTTGTTGATTAATTGATTAATAGTTGCACCTCTAATATAATAAAAAAAATTGAGCTTGGCAATACAGTAAAAACAGTCAGTCAAAAATAACCCAATTTGGTTCAAAAAGGTTCCGATCCACTACTTGAGTTAATTTGATCCAACTTTCAAAACACCCCCCAAAATTGGTTTGTTTTGTACAAAAAGCCTCAATTATTTGTGTTGTCTTGCACAAAATAAGAAACAAAATTGGGTCAAACAGACCCAAGTAGCGGATTGTTCCCTTTTTGACCAAACTATTTTTAGAGTCAACTTACATGAGAACACTCGTAAAGATGAGAGTATTTGATTTCAGTAGCATTTCAGCCAGCACAAATTGTTCAAGTATTATAGTAGGTTGCTCATGTATTGCACAATGTTGACAAGTATGAATTGCAGCAATACGTCCTAGTGTGGCTCTCCACTCTTGATTGTGTGCACTTTGTTCAAGAGTCTGATAGCCTGTGGGGAGAAGCGGTTTCACGGTCTTGCTGTTGTGGCTGCGACACTCCTGTAGCGTCTGCCAGATGGAAGAAGTGAAAAAAGTGATTTGCGGATGTAGTACGGCTGTCGTAGATGTGATGTAATGCTGTGAAGGCTACTCTGCAGTTCCTTCCCGCCCCTCGAAATTGTAGATTGGGGAATGTTCAGAATTTTCTCCGTTTCCATAAGAGGTAGTCCGTGTTATTAAGCCATCCTCCTGATGTGATGTGGGTCCATATGATGTCCTCACCAATTTGGGTATGAAGGAGTTTGAAGTTTCTTTTTCCCCCCTGTCCACCTGAGTCTCCCTGATGATGAATTTGTTGAATATGATGATGAATGGAAAATGACTTTGCTCATTTGCTCGGACTTTGAGGAGTGTGTCTTTAAAAAAAAAAAGAAGAAAGAAAAAAAACACTGACAGAGTTGACCTTTTTTGCAAGCTTCCAAGTAATAGATTCTTCTATCGCTTCTGCTGAGTTGCTGCTTCTTCTTCTTCTGTTGCTTTTTGTTATTGTTGAATCATTTATTTGGGAATTTGAATGGCTAAACTTGAATAATTGTTTGGAATTGTTGAATTTGTATTTTTTTAATTGGAATCCTTGAATGTATTGTGCAATTTGAATCACAATTTGTTTGTTTGCAACTGAAGTCCTTGAAACTGATTTTAAAGTTCTGAAATGTATTTCTGGTTCTCTCAAGCTGTATTTGATCATGATTTCAATTTCATTTCTCTATACTTTCACTTTCCATTTTCAAAATACAAATTAATTTCTTCTGAAATAATCGTGATCATTTTTTTTTTCATAATCAAGCAGCCCTACTTTTCAATATTTACTTCCCCTCCCCATTTCCTCCTGTTTTTTGACCAATTCCTTTCAATGGCCATTCATTATACGCCGATTTTTGCTATTTGCGGGACAACCTGCCTCCCCTGTTAATAGCGTACGCTCCCTGTGCATTTGATGTAAAGTGAAAGTTGCCGGAAATAACAAAGAAAATGAAAATTCTACTTAAGTACAGCAACCAATTATTTGTACTCTGGAACATTACAAGATGGGTTCAGAGAGAATTTTGAATTTTTTCAAATTAAGGAAATCAGTGACCAATTGAAGCAAAGTTTACCTTAGATTAGATTAATGTTGAGGTCTGCTGAGCAATTGTGATGTGAAATGGCACAATTGCTCTATTTGTACGAGTAAACTGAGTCACGCGCTTGGTCACGGAACAAAATACGCCTGCAAGCCAAGGTATCATTGTATATTTCATCGTGCCATGTAAAGAGTTCCATCCATCAACTTGTCTCGCTTTAAGCAGTTCTCACAATCATCAGACGTGTTTTACTCATTTCTTTTGAACTGAATGGCCAACACATCTATAAATGCTTCCATGAGTCATTAAAATGAGTTATTGCACACGTGAATGTACTGCTGCTGTGGACATAAGATTGAACGCTGAGATGCTATTGGATGAATAACTTTTGGGAGAAATCAGTTGCGTGCTGAGATTTGGAGCTTGTTGGATGTGAATCAGTGCAGAACATGGTGGACAGAGGTCGCAGATAGACTTCCAATTAAGTCTTCCGCCTCATCGCCCGGGGAGACCCGGACTTCTTCTTAATTCTTTTGGGAGCTTACTGAGTGGTTGGCAAGGGGTTGTGAGGGGACTGCATGCTCACAAATACAACTCCATAGGTTCACCACACCCTCGGGGACTTTGCCAATTAGGGCCGTAACCCGGTGTGGACTGAGCCCACCATCAAGTGTACCTCATCAATTTACAGTTATTTTTGGGCAACATCCACGTAGAAATTTCGGGGCAGGTGTTTTGGAAAACCTGATAACAAGACTGCTGCCCTGTTTTACATCCCAAGCTTATTACAGGGTGTTTTGTTGATGAAGTGCATCCAAAATGTGGATTTTCTTGAAAAATCTCCTTTTAAAAAAACAACAACAACACACTGTAACTATGGCGACCCAGCACCAACCACTCTTACATGATCAGCGTCATTCCCCGGACATGCCACATTGTAGCATGACGGGTCCAAATGAGGCGACTTTCTGGGTGACAGTCATTGGGCGAAACAGCCCCATGGAGGATGTACCACATTTCCAAGTTGCAGCGTGGCACGGAATGGAAATGTTTTCCGTGCTGCGTAACAGACTGCATCGCTGCATGTCAGTCTTGACTGTGTTTGTGTTTGTTTGTGTCAGCGTGAGCACATTAGAGCCTCTCTGTGTGATTGCTCCGCTTTCATTTGTCACTACTACGAACAGCAGGGGGATATCGCGAAAGCTCTTCACAAGAAATATTCAGATGCCGGGAATTTTCCTGCGGATAATTACCGTATGCTCCAAAGTTGTGCAACTTACACGTTTAAGAACTCATTTTTGAATTGGAAAACAGTCTAAAAAGAATGGCATAGATGATGCAAACCATTAAAATGTATACTATAAAAGTGTCTTTTTAAAGGTCACATGCTGCATTTAGATAAAAATACAAACTTTTTTATAATCCTTTATCTGGTATTCAAGATCATTTTTGCTGGACATGACCAGGATGCTCTTTTTAAATCTATTTGTGTTGTTCAGATATTCATGTGATTTAGAGCAGGCAATTTTCTCATTAATATTGAAAAAATATCCATGCATCTATCCATTTTTTGTTCCACTTCTCCGTGGGCGTGCCGGAGCCAATCACAGCTGTCTTCGGGGCAGTAGGCGGGGCACACGCTGGACTGGTTGCCAGCCAATCACAAGGCATAAAATCTAGTCAATATGTAAATAAACTTTGCTTCAATTGGGGTCACTGTTCTCCTTAATTTGATATGTAAAACAGCTTTCTTCTGATTGGTCGTTGCCGACATTTTGTGCCTAGCGCATCACTTTATTGTGTTGACTAGTACAAAACTGAGGCGCGTTGTCGCACATAGACGGCAAAGTTAGACCATGTCACGGACACATATTGACCTTTGTTTTAAGAATAACACCGTGGAAGAATTTGGATTTTGCTGACATGGGGCTTTAAACGTGTTTCATAGTAGTACAAGAAATGAATTAGCGATCTTTTGATGTTTTGCCAATACAACTAAATACAGCCACTTAGATGTTTTTTAGTTTTTTTCCTGTTAAGGTAGACTCAGATGACAGCACGAATACTTGCTCATTTTTTTTGTCTGTAACGTAAGCAGATTTCTGCCATTTTTCACGTTGCTGCACAAATCATCCATCCATCCTTCAATTATCTGTACCGCCTCTCCTCACTAGAGCCACGGGGGTGCTGGAGCCTATCCCGGTAGACGTGAGACACCCTGAACTGGTTGCCAACCAATTGCAGGGCACACAAAGACGAGCAACCATCCGCGCTCACACTCATACCTAAGGGCAATTTAGAGTGTCCAATCAACCTGCCATGCATATTTCAGTGCAATGGAGTCAAATGTTCATCACCAATAAGGCTGCTCAGGATCAGATTTAGCTTTGCAAAATGACGAAATGATGTTTTCACAAAGGATTGGTAGAATTTGATGATTCGATGTAGACACATGGACAAAGACTGCAGCTGCTGCCTCTCCTAAACTTGACAGGAAACACAGCTTTCAGACCATGAAGGTGCATGTGAGGGGACGAGCTAGACGGTGACATTTATTTCCTAACCATCCATCACACCGGTGCCTCGGTCTGTTTCTTCATTTGCCTCTGTCAAAGGAAATCTTTTTTTCACCACTTAAATGCTTGAGCACTTGGAGCGTCTGCAGCGTTCGATCTGTCAACGATAATATTTGCTTGTCACGACAAGAGATGCCACAAGAAGTCGGGTTGCGCACTTTAGAATAACTTTATTTACAGCTGATGCTTTTCACAGCAAAATATGCTAAAGAAGTATTAACTTTTTTTTTTTTAATGCTCCAAAACTCAGAGCTAAAATTCACTTTGTGCCATCACATTTGGACTGCGCCCAACACAAAAGACTGAGACGTGAGCGACTTATATTCTGAAAGCACGACAGTATTATTGCCAACGTCTCCCAAAAAATCCTGTGATGTCACATGAAAGTCAACTATTTATGTGTAACATTCTCAACTATGAAAAAAAAAACACTGCAGGCTAATATTTAAGAAGGAGGACAAAATGTGAATTCTGTCTGCCGGATGAAAGTAGGACAAGCAAGTATTCACCATTGAATGCGCTGCAGACGAGAGAGGCATTAAGATCTAACTTATGACTTATTTATGTAAGTACTGTGCAGTTTGCATGTGTTCATATTTGCATGTTTTTGTGTAAAACTGGCAAAATGGTAGCATGGAACAAGTCGGCCGACCCAAATTCACCAATAACGGGCCAAGAACTGAACAGAAACGAAGGAACTAAATGCACACGGATTTCATTCAAGAACGACGGCTGGGCAGGCCATAAAGGAAGGGCGGGATTGGATTAAAAAACAAAACACGATTGATAGCTGGCACTAGCAGTGAAATATAGGCAACCGATAAAAGCAGACAGACAGAACACAATGGAATTATTGATGAACGTGGCACGCACACCGACACAGGAATGCAATAAACAACAACACGGAATCTAGAAAATTAATAATTAAACAAAGTGTACCACTAATCAAACTATCTTAAGCGAGAAGTCAAATGCAGATAGCAGGTCAGACGCAATATGCTCAGTCTTACTAACTGTTTCACAGCGCTCAGGCACGCCCTCAACCTTAAGCGAGACACATGCAGCCGCATTTGATGTGGCAAAATGAAGCGATTTGTGAAGATGCCTCATTCACTTGGTCCTTGGTGATGTATCATCAAGCCGAAACTCATTGGATTAATCGCGAATCATTGCTTTTGACTAATTCATTCTAACTCAATTTTACGAATATTTGCCAATTTTAGAGCTAATGAGATCCACATCCAATATGACGGATGCGCTGACATCACTTTGAACAGGACACCCAGTTCAATGGGTGTCTGCAGCAACTAAAAAGAAAAAGAAAAGAAAAGAAAATCAAACTTCATTTTTGATGTCCAAAGGGTTTCATCCCCCGTGGTTTCGGTTCAAATAGGTCTTTAGTTGCCCACCCCAATATGTCCGAATTTGACATACAATTTTTGTATTTTAGAAAATATATATATATTTTTTTTTAAACATGGAGTAAGAGGGTTGTTTTGTTTAGTTTTTTTTTAAATCATGGATTACGAGGTTTTGATGCTGATTCTGACCAGGCCTGGCAGTTGGTCTCTGATAAAATTAGAAGGTTGCTCCTGAAATGAAGTCCGATTAGCAAAAGCACGACTCAAAGAAAAAGAAAACAAAATATTATTTCAAGCCTTGCAGAGATCTTTGCCATTTCAGCTTTGTCCTTACAGTAAACGCTTCTTTTCACATGGCCGCTTGAGTAGATTGCTGCAAAAAGTAATTAGTGATTGCGCTCAGTTTACCGAGGCCTAGGAAGTATTGAAAGGATGAAGAAATCCCTTTATTAGTCCCTCCGATTGGAAAATTCAATTTTATGCAAGATAAATGGTGTACAGAAATTGTTTGGATTGCTCGCAAATTGTTTTTGGTTGCTGATATTTTGGGGAAGTGAATACAGAGAAGTAGAGTATGTGAGCATGTACGTGCATACGTGTGTGCATGTGTGTGTTTATACCCTCTTCATGACTGCAGTGCAATCTGATTGCCTCGGGGTACATCCATTAAATGTGCTGCAAAAATCACAATAGCAGAGAACAGTTGAGCTCTACACGGTGTGAGTATGTGTTCCACTAAATGAAAAAATGTCTTTAAATAGCTGCCTTCAACATTTATTTGAGCTTTCTTTCACAAAAAAAAATGCAAAGTGAATTTAAAAAAATAAATAAAAAAGAGAGAGCGTTGCCATTAAGGTGTGCTCTTGAATTAAATTGTCCATCCTGCCATCTTGTAATGATAAGCGCTGTCTAACACAGTAGAAATGAGGAATAAACAATCCACAAATGAGGAAAGTTGAAGCAACATAAAGCTGAATTAGCTCGAAACTGAAGCCAGGATGCATAGTAATCCAATATGCAGTGGAGCATGTGAAATGAAAATGTTATTGCCAAAATGGGGCGCTTTTTTTTTTTTTTGTTTATTTGTGGTTTTGAAAAGTTGCAAGTGCAGACGCCACATATTAAAACCATCCCTATTCACAAAGGGATGCTTAAATGCACGGAGACACACGTCAACATTGCCCAAATTTCTATTTCAGGATAGCTACATGAGATATGCAGCATTTTCAAGCGGGGCCCATATTGAACATAACCGAACATATCCGACATACTGTCGTGACAGAAACTCATCCCATGAAATAGAAAACTAACACCTCGATATCATCATCTGTACAAAGGTGTTGAAGGGCACAGGTAAGATTCAGTACGAGATATTGTTGGTTAGTTCAAAAGTTGTTTCGGTGACATAAAAAAAAAGTACATGTACAGAAGACAGCAAGATACATACTTAACTCATTCACTACCAGCCAAGTTAAAAAAAAAAAAAAAGGGATCTTAGACGTCTTTAGTCGTCAATGGCAGTAAATGAGTTAATGGAAAAAAAAAACATTAAAGTGACATTTTGCTGAGCTTAACATTGGCACTTATAAAATCGTTTTGCATGTAAAAATGACATCAGCAATAAAAGCCCCCCCCCCCTAAAGACTCTGTAGTGATTTAAGATTTTTTTTTCTGATGAAATATTCACGCCCCCTTTTGGAGCTCGGCTTTTTTTTTTTTTTTTTCGGGTTTCAGTGTCTACGTCACAGCAGGGAGGCAAACGAGGTAATACTGCTCAAATTGTCAGTTCCGTTGTCTAAAACAACGACCGATCGCCACCAAAATGCAAATCCATGTAACCTCTCCTATAAATAAATAAATAAATCATTGAGAAAAGTTTGCTTGAAAAATCAAGGAAATTTTTGTTGACCAGTGTTAATGGCACTTTTCCTACTTACATTTTCTAACCCTTAATACAGACATCGTAGCTAAATGTCATCCCAATTAAAAATGCTATATGAATACTAATACATTAGAATGAAATTCAATTAATAATAGAGGGCAGGGTTCAAATCCACACCTTCCTTTGTGGAGTGTGCATGTTCTCCCCATGCCTGCGTGGGTTTTCTCCGGGTATTCCGGTTTCCTCAAGCATTCCATAAACATGCATGGTAGCTTAATTGAACACTCCAAATTGTCTGTTGGTTTGATTGTGAGCGTGGATGATTGTTTGTCTATGTGTACCCTGCGATTGGCTGGCACCCAGTCCAAGGTGTACCCCGCCTACTGCTCCGAGATGGATGGGATAGGCTCCAGCACCCCGCGACCCTAGTGAGGAGAAGCGGATCAGATAATGGTTGGATGGATTAATAATAATAGACATGTGATACAGGCTGTAGTTATAGAGTCTGGTTCTGTCACAGACTAACGTACTGAAGAGCAGACACAGAGAACAAAGAGAAGTAATTTAATTCCAGCAGTAAACACAATAAGTACATAAAGATTGTCTCTGTGGCTCGTTTGGCTCTGGCAGTTTTCCAATAGTGTACTGTTTAGTCGATGCACTGAGTCCATTTTAGCTTGCCAGGTAGATGGCCAAAGATCATACTTAATTGTAACACGGTAGCAGTCATGGTTCATCCTTTTTGGCTTTTCTCCGGGTCTTCCTGATTCCTCCCACATTCCCAAAGCATGCATGTGAGGTTCATTGAACACTCTAAATTGCTCATGGATGTGAATGTGAGTGTGATTGGCTTGCGACCAGTTTTGGGGTATATCCCGCCTGTCTGTCAAAGGCAGCTGGCAGCCCTCGTGAAAAATCAATCAGTACCGATACTATAGCTCTACTTCAAATAGATCTAGCCGCTACATTTTTAATTAATTCATCAATGGGAGCTCAGAAGCATTCTTTTGGCTTGTTTTTCTTTTCAATCCGGTTCGGAAAAAATAACCGAAGCTTCATATTTTATATTTAGCCTTGACATCAAATTTCCCTCATCCAATACATGTTTTATAGTGTTTTATCATCAAGACAAAACAAGCTTGTTTGTAAAACACTTCCGAAAGTTGAAATTCAAAACCTCCTGATAGAATAGATAAGTCACACTTTAAATGTGCACTACAACAACCAAAACATTTCTGACGCTTCTATATGTCCACATATGCATTTCATGGATTTATTGAATAAGCCAAACATCATTGCTCACGCTCCACATACTGCGCAAGGCCATCATCTGCTCACACTTGTCATGCTAAATACTCCTGTAACACAGACGAGACCCATTTCACCTCCCTCTGGGACTTTCACGACGTCAATAATCTAGCATGACCACTACTTGTACCTCGTGTAAAACCACATTCGTAAAACAATATTGGTTGCTTGGATTGCGTTACTTAATCTGCATTGTGTTCAAACGTATAAAGTGAATCGAATTTCAGTAAAACTCACATTTGTGCCTTAGATTCTCTGGGGAAGTTGTTGCTATGTCCTTTGTGTGGCTATTTAGATTACTGATCTCTAGCTCAGACCGGTTTGATTCGCTTCACAAATGGGAAAATTAAGTTACAATTCTCATGCAGGATGGCTCATCAAAAATAATAAAGAAATAAAATGTGCGTTGTTTCAATAAAGGTGCATCAAAATAACATTTCTGCCCAACAGATGCATCGTATTAAGAGAGCAGCTGTTCAAAGGCCGCTGATGAGCTGCTGGTGTCTCTAGAGTCCAAAGAACCACTTGATGTGAGATCCTCCAAAAAGCTTGCGGTCATGCATAAAGCTGTATTTTGGCAACTCCTGAGAAAAAATGCTCTCAAGGAGGAAACATTTTCAGTTGGAAATGCATAGAGACTAATTGGCAAACTGTTTGATTGGCTAATAAATGTCGGGCCACTTTGGACAGTCCAGGCGGATGGAGTTCTGTTAGGCTGATGGATGGCCATCACTTCTGGAACAGTCTGACGTTTTATGCGTTATGGATATAACGGCAAAAGCCGCGGCTTGTGCTGGGGTTGGCGAATGCTTTACAGGAAGCACGCGTCAGTTTATGTCGTCTCTGTTTCTGACTGGTTGCCAGCCAACAACCGTTCACACTCACAATCACACCTATGGACAATTTAGAGTGTTCAAACAATCTGCCATGCATGTTTTTAGAATGTGGGAGGAAACCGGAGTACCCGAAGAAAACCCACGCAGGTACGGGGAGAACATGCAAACTCCACACAGGAAGGCCGGAGCCGGAATCGAACCCACGACCTATGTACTGTGAAGCCACCGTGCCACTCCACATACATATTTGTTGATGATAAAAAAAAATAAATCAACCATAATATTAATGTCAATATAGTTTAAAATGTCACTGTAAATTGTATTGACTCCTTTTGAAATTGAAAAAAAAACAAAACAAAACAAAAAAAACACACGCCCATAAATCTGGAACACAGCGTAAAGTTCACCATAATTAGGTGGAGCGGTTGAAAAGAAAATCTTTAAGCTCAAAGCTACTTTTTGAGGTCCAGACAGTGTCCCTCATTTTGCCACAGAACAGTGTCTGCAGTCCTGCCATGAAGCGCACTGCCATTTTCTGATCCTTTCGCTGACAGGAAAGCATCCGCCTCTTAATTTGTTCTATTTTTCCCATTATTATATTGGATCACTGGCTATTTGTGCCTTTCTGCTATTGTTTTGTTTCTCTTCATTTACACTCATTATTTCCCTGTTGCAATATTATTCAGTTGTCATTCATCATGTGAATGGTGCAATGATTAACATTTACTGTGTTCTGAAGAGCGTTTTGATGAGATGACAAAGGTTGTGTCATCAGCTTTTGTCGGATGAAAAAAAAAGAACTGATGGACTATTTGATATACTTATCATATCACGGCTCATTTGAGACTGGAAGTAGACTGCGATGGTAAAGGATACTTTCACAACTGTAGTTTGCTTTCTTTGGTCCAATCGCCTACCAAGCTCATTTTGAAAGTGCCTGCCAAGATTGTATCATCTCTTTCCAGATTAGGTTCCTGTAACTCTGTGAAAAGGGAATTTTTGCCCAAATATAACACCCAAGAGAAAGATATCGGAAGAAAATGCACACATTTAATGTCATTTTTTTGTACTTGAGCGAAGATAATACAAAGGTTATGGTCCTGCTAAAAGGATTTGATTAGAAATTAAAATTCATCACTGATTGATCCTGGCACAGCTTAAGTGGCACATTAATCAAATGAAAACTCCAACCAAGAAACATTGAATATACAATAGACTAGTTAAAGATGAGCTCAGAGATTGGAAAATCAGTGGAGCCCAAAAGAAAAAGTAAAGAAAAATGTATCAATCAATGATTTAGAAAACAAAAATGACAAACAGAAGCAACACACAAGAATACAGCGAGAGGATTATATTTACGTCTGGTTTTTTTTCATGCGTCAAAAAAGCTATTTAATGTTCATTGCTCACTGCCTTGCTCAGGGGCACCTCAACATGATGAAGAACAGGAAGAAACTAAACAAAAAAACTAGGAAACCGTTTCTAAGTAAAGCAACTCTCCATAGAAAAAGTCATCGCACTTGAGAAAACATTTCAACGAATCGCTGACCTCTTCAATGGAACTGTTGTAAGAACACAAACAGCCTCTCACAGTTCGACATTCTATATAATAAGAACTGAAATGTCAACAATTGCAAGGCAAAGAGTCCAAAAAAATAATTTCATCAAATCCCAGAGCTGATGTGACTGTTCCTTATTGACCTATGACAAAAATTGATAGTCGTATCGTGTGTAATTATTGTGAATTTTATTTTTTATTTGACTGACTTTATATTGCTGAATCTTATTATTAAAATTCATTCAACAATAATCAGTCCGATTTTGTTAATGGTTGAAAGGATTATTTCTCAATTATGTTCTGGCTTGTGAAAAGTAAATTTATGTATCGAAAAATGTATGTCCTTTTCAACACCGTTTATCCCGTAACAGGGTCGCGGCAGGGTGCTGGAGCCAATCCCGGCTGACTTTGGACAAACGGGGGACCACACCCTGAAATGGTCGCCAGGCAGTCGCAGGACACACTGACACCGTCACTCAGTGGGAACCGATCCCACGCTGCCCACGCGCAAGGTAAGGGAGTGTCCCACTTCACCATCAGCAAGAAATTTGAAAAAGGTATGTGGAAAAATATTACGCCATATCACTAAAAACATCTCAAAGTTGAGCTACACTTACAACACAATGCAGAAAATTGACAAACTTCCGATTTATGAAGGATTGCCATATTGTTCATTTGCAGTTGTGCGGTCCGCCTTTGCTATATTTGTGGTCGTGCCAGGTTGTGTGGGTCCTAATCACCTCTTTAACCGTACTGATCAACATTCAGGAGATGCCAAAAGATCTGACGTGAAAGCCGCATTTCTTGGGCCAACATTTCAAAAGCATTCACAGTAGACAGGTTCAAAATGACAGCAACATATAATTACAAATTTTAAAAATCCTGTTTGAGACACGGCAAGATGTGACATTCTCCAAAAAAAAATAAAATGTCATTAATCATAGGTCACTTTTCATTTCAAATATCATGAAATGTATATTTCAACACATCACCAGTGTTGCAGTCATAATGTCAGCTGGCCCGTTGGGGGTACAAGTGACACACATTACGGCAAAAAAAAAAAAAAAAAAATGCTCACACCCGAACGGATGCGCAGATTGTAAGACTCCCATTTTGACAATGAACTGTAGAAAAACAATAAACCAAATACAACTCTGCATCATTAAAGATGAAAGCCTTGAAGGAGGTGATTGATTCAACAGGTACACTTTTGAAAATTAGTTTCAATTCTTTTAAATGAAGCTGCCCTATCCTGACATGCAAACTTCATTCCCCCCCCCACATTCATCCAATCATTTTAAATATGCATTTATGAATTGAAATGAGAGGTTTATCAAATGAGAATGAAATCACCGACACAAAATCCCAATGCGCAAAACCATCCGAAGGTGATTTCAATGCTTATCGAACTTTTAAACACAAACGCACAATGGACACAAGCACCCTCCACCAAAAAGTAATGCAACCCAACCAACCCGTGTCGTCCGCGAAATAGAAAGTGTGATACCGCGTCAAAGTCACAGCAGAAGCAAACAAAGAGAAGTGATAGTAAAATCGCATTACATACTGAATCTTGGAGGTTCCCGCTCCATGCTGCTTGCTGCTTAGTTGCAAAAGCAAGTGACATCAAAGAGAGCGAGAGGCAGAGGAAGAATATGCCGCCGAGCTCGCTCGACCTCCCCTCTCCCGTCTCTCTTTTTCCTCCTGTCTGTCTGCGTCTCACTGCCGTGATGATGTTAACCTATTTTTATTCCTTTACCGATGTTTCATCTCTCCCATTCATTACTCTATCTCGGTCCTTTGTCTCCTGTTCTCTCAATTAAGCACACACACACACGCGCACACACACACACACACACCCCTTCCCAATTCCAGCAGCCTTGGTTGCCATGCATACCAGATGTGGGTAAAGTATACTGCATGAATTAAAAGTAGTGCATGTATCGCTGTTATTAATGTGTAAATAATATGTAATAAACATGAAAACCTCGAAAGTAATGCAACAACCATAAGACACTACAGAGTCTTTGTGGTCCAAAACAACACAAAGGTACTTTTTCCATAGGGCTGTATTTTCTTCTTTGTCTTTCTTCTATTTAACCGTATCATTTGTCATTAGTCAGTCTAAATAGCGCAATAATTAACATTTGCATCCCCTTTGTCGTCTCATCAAAGCGTAGCCATCATATTAAATCACGCGTTCTGCTCTGACCAAAATTTGATTGATTTTGCACAGTCCCTTTCAAATGGGGGGGGAATTGAAAGGTGATTCCAGGTGAAAAATATGATGCCGTTCTTCACTGGATTGCTCTTCAATTGAAGATAATTTGGCAGTGAGCCGGGCAATGGCTCATTGCAATTGTGAAAATCTTGCGAGTCACAAATGAAGAAATTGAAGCTCCAAACGGAAACTAAAATGTTTAAAATACGGTATATTCAAAACACACTCCTGACGAGCTTGATGCAGTTGAAAATGAATGTCAAATACTTTGTGGAAATGGATCAGCCTCTTGAACAGATTAGAATGGATGTCGTGGCAGCAGTTTTATCCAAACAAATGCACAAGAATAAATAAGTGAAATGAGTGCTTGGTGTAAAGCAGGGGTGGGCAAACCTTTTGATTGGTGGGCCACAATGGGTTTTAAAATTTGACAGAGGGGCCAGACCAAGAGCAGATGGTTGGAGTGTTTTGGTAACCTCACCTCATCGGAGAAAAAAAAACTACATTTAATTTTAAATGAAAGTGAACAAAAGCATTGCAACAATATATATGTCGCTGAAGAACCACAGTATTTAGAAAATAAACCATTTATAAGGTTTATTCATTTAATTTTTTTCAAATCGGCGGGCCGGATTAAAACATTTAATGGCCCGGTTGTGGCCCCCGGGCCGTAGTTTGGCCACGCCTGGTGTAAAGGATGTTTGCATCGCTTCTCTTGACTCGCCTGAGCGAGACAGACTGGTTATTTTCGCTGGAAAAATTAAACCACGTCGAATAGGTTTTAGGAGAGTTAACTTGTGGAAACGTGATTGTTTATTCAAGATACTAGACTGATGTAGTTTGGTCGGAAATAATCCATGTTGGGGATTTAATCGGGCACGATATATGAATGAAGCCATCTTCATGAAGCTCTATTTACTTTTTATTGCTGAATGAGCAGAGCAGTCAACCTTATGAACTGTTTGAGAAGTTTCCATTCTTTATGTTTTAATTGTGTGTTTTTATAATTAGCGAGATATATCAAAATGAGTCAAGCGTGGCTTTTACACTTCATGGGAATTTAAGGATTGCATACACAAATTAAGCAAATGCACAAAATGTTTTGTCCTGTTGACAATGTCAACATGTTATTGTTTAAGATTGATTCAAAGTGTAGTTGGGGGTCAAATTTGGCTAAGTTTTAATCATTTATTTAATACTACCAAAACATGGACAAACATTGGCTCCGTTTTATTCTGGGGCTGCTTTGCTACATCTGACACAGGGTCAACTGAATCTGTGCAGGATACAATAAAAGACTCAAGACATCTAAAGGTGTGCAAGCGCTGTCAAAACGCTTGGACTATGTGAGCCTCCTCCACAGGAAAACGACTCAAAACACGACGGGAATGGCTCCGAACAAAAACACAACACAACACTGGAATACAAGCATTATTAAGTGGCCTTGTCTGAGAACATTGTCTCTTGAACATCCGCGAAAGGATGTGAACATTTTCTTCTTTTACCGGTCGGGTATCAACAATTACCCACATGCGTCTGTAATTGGAAGATCAGATTCAGTACCCTGCGGGAACACGCAAACCATCATTTAGCCGCTCTTACGACTGTCACATTATATTGTTTTTGCTGGAATTTGCTTCTTTAACAGGCTGTAATGAGATAGTAGCACAGCGTGAATTAGTGTTGAGCTGATAAGTGCACTCATTCACCAGTGAGGAGCGCGCTACTGCTGATAGCTGCAATCATGCTTCAGCACGCTATAGTTCACTTCGAAGGCTTTCTACATTAATGAGCGTTCATTTGGAAGTAGTCAGCATCTCGACTGCATTGCGTCACCTTCTACACAAGCTTGACTGTACAAATATAAACAGGGTGTTTGATAAAATGGCATCGCTGATGTACAAGTGAGGCAAGGTATAATAAGACGGCTTTGAAGTCTTGACATCTTTGTAGGAAACGGGGTGGCGGGGCGGATTATGTAAAGGTTTCCTAATGTGAGAGACACAATCCTCTATCTAGTTGACTGATACAAAGATACTACACTGACTACATAATAGTACTCAATACATCAGAGAGTCCTTTTTAGGCTTCTTAAAATCGGATCAAAATGTGCCACAACAAACCATGTGGCATTGCTCTCTTGTCCAATTGGTGAGCGTAAGAATGAAAACCACAATAAAGCGCTAATAAGGATAAAATGAAGCAAATTGGCCTGTGGAGAAAATCTTGAGTTGGCTTCTTGAATGTAAAAATGTGTGAGTGAGGACCACAGGGCCATGTTCAAGCTCACAGTAACTCTGCTTTCTTGTCGTGTTTCTTTGTCGGTTAGCATTAGCTAACAATGTTTGATTCAAATAGGTTGGACATACTTGAGGCTCGGTGAAGTTCCAGGTATTTGTATTACTTGTGCCACAAACACACAGCGCAGTGTATGAAGTTCAGGCTCCATGAGTAAAAATAATGTTATTGTCGTTATGGTGCTCACTTTCTTCCCCAACAACGTTTTGGGCTCTGCGCTCGTTGCAATACGCAGGCTCCAGCCCTGGTTGTCATGGTAACAAAAGGAGTAGAGTACATTGGTCGGGATTGACAGTTGCTGACTTGCATGAGACAGTAAAGATGACCTCATTTCAGCAAGGCGGTAAGAATGGTGTGCAAGTGTACTATAATTACATTTGGTAAACAAATAAAATAAATAAATAAATAAATAAACAAATAAAAAATAAATAAATAATTTTATGCGCTGATTCAGAATCTGATTTCATAATCATTACAATATAATAACTATAATATAATATAGTATTTCATAATATATATAAATTAAGGGTTCGTTTCAGCAACAGGTGGAATATGTTTCCTGAAATGTCATAACTATAAATTACAATAAATGGTCAAATTTGTATTGCGCAAGCATTTAAAGGTCAATCCTAAAAACAAAAAAATGAAAATATCTCAAAAATATGCTTGGTGAATGTCACCAAAAATATGTATTGTGATGCATAAGCCATCTCAGATTAAAATTTGCTGTTGACCCATTTATTGATCCTTGTAGTATTTTCATGAAAGAATGTCACAAAGGCATTATTAAAACACCTGGGCATTGTTTTCAATTTGTCAAAAAAATGCACTTCAAGCAGATGTCTTGGGTAAATGATCGCCTGTCCACCTCTCATTTGTATTCAGTGAGTCATCTGTCTCATCTGTTTACATTCTACCTGCCACCAGTTTGCTGTGTTCACTCCTGATCAAATTAACCACACCGAGTGGGAAAATTAATTAGAGTTTGAGTAAAACAAAAGTAAAGGGCTCTTTATGAAAACATTATTATAGAAACTCAGACCAATTAGTCGTCATTTTTCTGTGTTTGTGAACACTCCAAAATAAATTGTTGTCCATTACTATTAAAACTGTTGTTATGGCATTCTACATAAATTTTCGAGGGTCACCTTTGTTTATGGGCACGGTGTTATTACGAACACCACCTGAATAAAATCGTATTAATTTAAAAAAAAATGTATTGGCACATCACGTAAAACATGACAGCAAGCCTGTCGGGGGGGTGATTTATCATTTTCAGATAAATTGGCAGGTAAAGTGGCTTCCAACGGGACTTGAGACATACCCTAACTGGCAGTGGGGCGCAGGTGGATGGCCTCACCTTTTTGTGATCAATGAGTCTAAAAAAAAAAAAAAGACAACTTGGCTCTGCGATGTGGTTGATGATGGATAGAGGTTTGTCGGCTTCAGCTTTTTCGAGTTGTTTGTGCTGGCATTTGTGTACACAAACTTTATCCTGGTTGAAATGTATGCTGCTGCCTGGGGCAAATTATTGAAAGCTTTCCAGATTACTTTTAGTTCAATTCAATCAAAAACACGGTGAAAGGATTTCATGATAAACAATGTGCTTGTTTGTGTGTTCCTTGGTTATTAACGACCACTTTAGAGGGCCTGCCTGGTGACAGCAACCAACGCGGATGGTTGCATTCAGAAAGTGTGAGAGAATAACTATTAATAAATGGAGTTATGATTTCCTAATTGGAGGCAGATGGATCCACATAAATGAAATGTGATCTTCATCTCTGTAGGCTGAAACTTCACTGGTCAAATGAGCCCATGAGAAAGCGGGTAGCGCTTAATGAAGCCCATCAAGCGACATTAAGGGTTGACGAAAATGGACAAATGAGCCGTTTCATGCTCACCACCATTTTGCATCAATAACACTTGACCTCGGCGAGCATCAGAGGTGGCTGACACCTGAATTAATGTTGCAAACGAGTCGGTCCAGTGAGCTGAAGAGCTGCGTGGTGATGAACACATGCTGAAAGATGGATGAGATGAAAGGTCTGAAGGGGCATCTGTGAGGCACTTATTCGTATAGTCTGAGTTCTATAGCCATAAAAAATACATGTTGTGAACTCTGTCAACCACAATATATTGGAACTGTTATTTTTCTAACTTGATGTGAATATCATTAAGTATTAGACGACAAGAAGTAATGGACATAAACCAAATCAAATAGGTGTCCCTCTTGTTGCTGACGTACTGTGTCTCTACCTGGTACGGCGGCTGCACGGAGGCAGACAAAGTGAGGTTCCAGAGGACGGTCAAAACAGCGCAGAGGATTATTGGCTGCCCTCTCCCCTCCCAGTCGGACATCTACACCACCCGGCGCCTCAGCAGAGCTCTCAATATCATGAAAGACAAAACTCACCCGAGCTCACACCTGTTCGACCTCTGTTGCCCTCTGGCAGGCGCTACAGGTGCATCAAAACAAAGACTAACAGACTGAAAAACAGTTTCTTCCCGACAGCCATCTTCATTGCTGGACTCTCATACTCAACTACCCTTTTCATGTTCCAACATTATGCATTGTCAGCAAATCAATGCTATGATTCTATATTGCTACTCAGCAGATATTACAGCTTATTTTATTAGGAAACTATTAAATAGCTATTAAGCTTTTATGGTCTCCCGGAGGAACTAAACAGCTTGTTAGTGTAAATTTAAATACCGTTTTTACATAATGCGTTGAGTTCATTTCACTTATATTGTAAATTAGGAGCAGAACTATATACTCCCTATTCAACAAAACCTCACCTTCGGCTACAAACTGGCATTTTGCAATATATTTTAGCAGGCTATTACTTTGGATGACCCATCTCTCCAGTACCACAAAGTAAATGCGAACCATCCATTTCACTGCTGGACTCATGAAGCCTGATGCTCTCATCAGCAGCACAAAAATACTCCACCGCTATCCTGCTCTTTACATGCTGGGGGAAACTACTCCACTGTGATGAATAAGTGGATATTCATGCCATTACGAAAATGGGCCATCTTCATGTTGAGGGGTTTTACGTTGGACATGCGGCGCTCTAGTTGTATTTTTACGAGGAGCAAGGTAATGGTAGGATGAAGATCGGAGAGGAGCGGGACCAAAGGCCTGAGGGGAGTTCTTAAAAAGATTTGCATTTAGCATTAATATCCTGTTGGTTAAAGAGTTGAAATAGCAACAAAATTTCTTGTTCTTTGCCTCGAAGGTGCTCTTCTGTTTAAAATTTCAACCGTCTTCTGTTATGGGGTTAGGGTCGTATTTTATATTTAATCATGAAATTGGAAAATATAAGCATTAGAACAAAGATGTGTTTAATCTTCTTGTTTTAGTAGTTGTTTGTATTTCATCCGCTTTGTGGGCCAATAGAGCTCGGTTAAAATGTGCCTGCGTAAAACAAGTAAACAGGATAAAAATAAAATGTTCTGCAGGGTGTTGCTCCTTTTCTACACGCAGCTGTTCAGTTTTAGTTTTTTTTTTTTTTTTTCTTTCAGTTTTGAGCGCAGCACAAGGCATATTTAATCACATTTCTAGTGAATAACAGTATTTGACAAAGCTAGGCACTTGACCCTTTTTTGCTAGTTGGTCCCTCGCCCTTCAGTCTTGACCCGTCGACCTTCTTCATAAAAATTCTCGGCCCCAACCACGTTACGCCCACCCAAAAAAAAAAGCGCTCGTGTATGATGCCGCCTTGTAAGGGATGCTAACGACAGAGTTTTATTTAAAGATCTTTTTTTGTGTAAGAAGGCATGTGAGACAGCAGTGTGCCTGTATTTCCTTATTCTGACCACACGTAACCCAAACCTTCCACCTGCTACTGGGTCATACCATTACAAGAGCGGTGCAATACCACAATGCGTACAACAATCATTAGCTAGCTAATTTTCTTTTCAAATCCGCTTTCCTTATTATGTGCTTATTATGGTGGTAAGTGTTTCTCTCTCAAACCGAAGTGGGTTAACTGTTTGACTTCCCCTCTGCTCTCTCTGTCGTTGGTATTGCCCCCCCCCCTTTCATAATGGTATGCGCCAGTAGCAGGTGGGAGGCGCAGGTTACGTGACGTCTGAATAAGGAAATACAGGCACGCTTGAATCACACTCCGCTGTCTCACTTCTGTTCACACACAAACAGTTGGCCGTGGCACTTTTGACGCGGTCTGAGGCAGTTTTTGTGATTAACGTTTAGCCACGTCGCGAACACATCACACGCACGAGGTACGATTCTTTTAAATCAAATTAAAAATGCTAAACAGATGTGGAATGAATGAAAGAAAATTCAATCAAAAAGAAACTATTGGGGCACTACAAACCCAAACAAAAACTCACTTTTTTGTTGATGCTAATGTAAGCTCTGGTGTGACTTGAGGTGCTTTGGTGATAAACAAAGTCTTTGTTGCACAATTTGCACAAAAACATGCTCTGTTCACGCTTTAATTCAACATTTCCTTTTCTTTTGTTTTTTTAATTAAACTGCCATCCAGCAGGGCAAACAATGCAGTCTTGCTTCTACCCAGTTGTTGGTGTTCTGGTCGTTTGTATCAGCCGTATCGATGTGCTAGAAATTAGTGCACTAAGAAAAGTTCCATGGAAATAGAGAAAGGCAATTCCATGTTTTTTTTGTGTGTGTGAATATTTAAAATTAACAATAATAACAAGTGCTGTCATAACTGAATGCTGAGCATATCAGACAGTAAAAAGAGAAGTGAAGTGTGTGTAATTTAGACGAGATTTAAAATGTAGTAAGTTCATTGTTTTTTGGGTTGTTTTTTTTTACAGTTCCGCTCTCAGTGAGAATACTGGTTTAAATAAACGATTCCATCAAAACGCCTTGTTGGCTTCAGGGTGGGTTTAACACTTCAGATTAACACTTGCTCCTATTGAACATAGCGAGGTGCAAGTAGAGCAAGGTGAGAGAAGAACATTAAGAGCATTGACTGATTCGCTGGAGTGGCGTGCTGGCATCGAGGCCATCGCCATTTGCGTTACTTTTGAAATGGAAAACTAGATTTGAATTGTGGTTTCACGGGCGCTTGTCAGTGATGTTTCTTTGGATCAGCAAGATCAGACAAAGTGCGTTTTACTCAGGTGTTAGATCAATTTAGTGAAAACTCTATTCAATAACCATTAACCTTGAATCCCTTTGAAGCTGTTTCTCTCCAAGGAAGGACCATTTGAGACCCATATGACACTTTTTAATGACTGAAACAAACATTATATGGCTGTACGTCAACCTTTTGCTGATCTGGATAAGCTGTCAGTGATAACATAAGTTCAACCACAGAACAGTGAACAGGTCACACAAGCATAAAGCCCGAGCTTATCTGCAAAGAGCAGATGGATGTGAATGTGATTCGTAGAGTTATATGTTAACAGTCTCTCGTTTGCGTTTTAATTTGTCGGCTTTCTGATTCTGACACCTGTTCCTGTCATTCCCACTTTCCTCCGCTGCAAACCTTGACATGACAGTCTCAATCAAAACTGAGCATTACTGTGATTACCTACAGGAAATGCCGTCCAATGGACTCGGAGCCTCTCTTCCATTACGGTTCCAATTTGGTGTGCGCGCAACTCAGGTCACGGTTGCATTTGGAACATGATCAAATGTCATCTGCAAAGGCACTGAAACCATTATTTCCCAATTTTGAACATTTTTGAAAAGTCAGATAGCCCACCCATGACGAGAGGGAAAAAAACAACCAATGTCCAACAATTTATTTCATTTCGTTTAGTGTTGATATGTAAAGAGAAGAATATACCTATTAAAAAATTTGCCATGTGAACTTAACAGTTATTTTTTTAAACTTCCAACAAAGTAAGTTCTCAACCAACCCACACGAACAACCTCAAAATGCCCATCGGGATGCATACAATTGTTTTGTACCCTATGACAGAATATTCACAAGGATACAGCCAATAACATCTATTTATAGTCCGGCTATGAACTATAAAAAAAAAAAATGTTGCTGTGATGATGTCTTGCTTCATCTTTTACGACTACACAGCTACTCAAATACGTAAGCTCCGATTAAATGTAGTCCCTTCCATTTCAGTGTCTGTGCATGCTCAACCATCCACACATATGCACACACACCCCATTAGGAATCAGCGTTGTTGTCTCCTGCTACAGCTCTGCTCTCATAAAAGCAATGGTGCAGCTGAGGACAATTTTCTTTCTCTGCTCCACTTGCAGATGCTGCACATCCCATCCCCCCCAGCCATGCACAGACCTCTCCCTCACTTTTTTTTTTTTTTTTACTTGCTGTCTTACTTTCTGCCTCTGCCTTTCTTTCATGTCCGTTTCATATTTCATGGCCAAACCTGCTTTCTTCCCACCCCATCTCTCTTTTAACACCGGTCATCTTTGCGGAAGTAAGTGGCGGGGGGGGGGGGGGACATTTGAAGAACTCAATTTTACAACCTAACATTGTCAGCGGAGAGGAGCTGGACATCTTAAATGAACATACCGCAAAAAGAGTTTTGACAAATCCCCATTTAAAGAGGGCAAGGATGGATAACAGTGTTGATGTTAGGTTACATTTTCGGAGACTGGGCCGAGTTTCTCTAGTGCATTAAGGAAGAAAAAGAAGCGTGACATTTCCTTATACTGATTTGTTACAGCTCTAAGTGAAAGTAATGTAAAATCAAAACATCCTGGGTAACTTGCACTTGTTTTTTTTTATATCACTGAGAAGCTGGAGGTAGCTTGTTCTGATGCACTTTGTTAATCCTAGAATATTAACTCATTCACAACCAGCCATAAAAATAAAAAATGGATCTTTGACTTCTTTAGCCGTCCATGGCAGTATGAGTTAAGAGTTGTTGCGATATCAATGTTATTTTCTTTTCATTTGGGAATCAGTGAAGCTGAGTTGGTTAAAATAAAATAAAAATATATTCTTTATTGAGTTACTTTTGATTAGTGTAGGTTTATTGGCAGAAAAAGACACTGTGACTGCATCAAAATGTGCAAAAATATAGTCGCGGAAACCCCTTTATCGTATCAAATTGTATTATTCAAAAAAGCAATAGAGTGCTTTGTATTGAATTGTGACGCCTTATATCAATACATATCGTATTGTTAAAAAAATAAATAAATAAATAACATCTTTACACTCCTACCCCAGACCGGTCGCAGAAGTTAGTTTTGTTTACTTTTCTACAATAGTTCTAATTTACATTCTATACATGCACAGAAGTTTAGTTGGGTAGGTTTAAACTCACCGCCTAATTAGAACTGCTTTACAAATTATCCAATTAATGCATACATTCCTTCAGAAACTAAAAAATAAAAATCCCTGGAACGTTGGTTGTTGTATGTAGCTTAGATGAGTCTTTTCAAGATGCTCTTTAATATTGCATATGGTCATCATTATCCCTCCCTAAAGCCTCAGTTTAGCACAAAACTCACCATCGCAAGAATCACTCCATATTATGCACATTTTGCAATAGCGCCGTTCTATATTATTCATTAGGCGCTTGCATGCGCCGGCTGGCAGATGGTAGCACTGGAGCCATAGCAAGATGGAAGGCGCCATTGGTGCTAATTGCCTTGGATATCGCTGATAATGAGTGTCAATGTAAGGGGAGTATCCTCAGGAGCAGGAGGGGGTGCGGAAAAATCGAAGCGCAAGTAAATGTGTACGCATGCGTACACACACACACGCACGTGACAATGGTATATTTTAGAGAATCAACATCAGTGTACAAAATATTGGCACTTTTACACAAACTGTTTAGTTGCTGGACTTTATAACAAAAATCTGATACTATCGGAGCAGAATGTTTCTTTCCAATCATTTAATTATGTGCTCAAATATAATTAAGTCACTCTTCTATGTTTTCTAAAGGGCATCACATAATCTGAACCATTTAATAATGATTAGCATGAAATACTTTAGAGACTCAAATGTGATTCTCAATCCAAAAGACACATCCATCCATCATCACCAATCTGGATAGATCAGCCATCAATGCCAGGCAACAGATAAGACTATAAACACCCGTGAAACCCCTGCAGCTTCATGGTCATCATTCATACTTTGTACTTGACAGTACACCTAATTACTATAATGCTTGGGTGTTACTCAACGGGTAAATAAATACAAATAGGTCTTTTTTGTAGATAGTGCCATGGCGCAAATATCTTTGGATCTTGATTTGGCAGGTCTGTCTCCACGAAGCTGGGCGGGCTGGCACGGCAGAACGTGTGTCTTGGAGGTGTGACTGGCAGTGTGACAATTTGGTGGCAAAAAGTCGATCTGCTAATAATCGATCGCTGATACGTGATGCTCAGGCCACATGTAACTGCAAGTCAACACTGGTGCAGTGTAGATAGATAGAGAGAAAGAGAGAGAGAGAGAGTGGATAGTTTTTTGGGGGTAAACACAGAACGCAGCCATTGTTATCCCAGTGTTGATAATTTTTTATAATACCCCATTTACTAACCCACATCGATTCATGCATAGCGGTTAATGTATGTACGATATTTTATGTGTAACTTTTGCTATAGTGGCTTTTAATCAGGTATGTTTTGTAGTCCGTAAATTACGGTAAGTGGATGTGAGTGGGAAATCAGGCAGCTAATAAGCTTGAAATAATGTTTATGAATTATGAAACCTCTGCTTTTAGCCTCTCGTCATGCGCTAACGAGGACGGGGGGCGATTATTTTTATGAATAAAGATGGAGAGGTAACGACAAAAGAGTGCCCCGGTCGCGGACGGAAGACTGACCGACAAAATAAGATGCCCATTGTTCAAGCAAATAAAAATTGACAGACGATTTTTGTTTTTCATTTTGTTCTTTTACCCTCCACAAAGAGGTTTAAAGTAAGGTTTGTATTAAATCATGATTTTTGGCTGACAGTTACACGCTGGGTAAACAGACTACTCCTTGCAAATTGCATTTAAAAACTGTGAATCATCCGTGGTCAAATTAGCAATTTTCGAGCGCCCTGGTTTGTAATCATCAAAGGATTATGGAAATTACTTTTATTCGGCCCAAGACTATAAAGAAAAGTAGAACACGAGAAGAGGAGAACATACACCCAAAGTTCTGTAAAGCAACACTCAAAGTAAGACGACAGCATCACCAGACAACCCGTCAATTATGTCTTAAAATACCCCAAGGATCAAGAAATTCAGTTAAAGAATACGTTCACCCGCCATGGTGAAATTGGCTCATTTTTGGGTTTGGAAAAAAATTACAATTAACCCGGTAAAATAAATATTTGAATTCTGAGTGAAAAAAAATCCTTTTTAGCTTTTGTCAGCAGGCATGTGGTAAAATTTTGACGGAACACAGAATCAGACGGCATTTGTTGGTTTGCTGCTGGTGGAAATTTGAAGTCTGGCTTTACGAGGAGGACTCAAGTATACATCATTGATAGACTGATTATTTTATTTGAAATAAGTAAGCGTCAACCAATTGCTTCTTTTTTTTCAGACTTCAAAATCATGTAAATAAAAAAATATATATATGCTATCCTCACTTTAGATGGCAAAAGGGTTATGAGGCTCCCGAGTTTCTTTCTTTGTGTGTTCCAATTGGTACTTAAGGTTGCCGAGCCCTGACATAGCCAACAACAGCTACAACACGGTAAATATTATTTATATCATAAATTATTGCTGGTAGCGCGCTTATTTGTGCTCACACTGCAGCTCATAGTCCTTCGGCTGCCATGCCAAAGTGTTTCATTTGCTCAGGAACTTCGACCAGCCTAATTGCTTAGTTGGGATTGGCTGAAACTCAATGCTAATGTTAATTAGCTTTGCCGTTTTAAACCGTGGAGCAGAGGCGAATTGCATTGGACATTATTTAGCAGTGAATTTATTTTTACACAGTAGACTGTAAAAATGTTTCCCTTCGTTTTCTCCTGTTTTCCGACTGCTTGTTATGTGTTTGCCCTGCCTGTCATTTCTGCGTCTTGGCTCAGTGGGGTCGAAGACTCTCCTGCTCCTGCTCCTCCTCCTCCTCCTCCTCCTCCTCCTCCTCCTCCTGCTGCTGTCATGCGCTCACCTCCCTGCAGCATAAAAGCCTTCCTTCCATTCAACAACACTTCCTTGTGTTTGGTTTTTGTCATACTTTCTGCTGCCTTCCAACGCACAACTGAGCCAAATCTGTCTCCATTTCTGTGTGTGTGTAGCTGGCCAAATAAACTCTCACCTACAGCTTGAACAAAAACATAGAAACCACTGCCAGATTAAACAACTAAACAAGAGCGAAAGAAAAAGGAATTCATAATAAAGGTGTTTGTGAAAGCCAATGCTGCTTGCTGTGCAAAATATCAGAAAGTCATCATAAACACTTCAATTTCTTCATCTCATCTTTTGCATCTCAATGAAGATTTGTTGCCATTCACTAATAACGTTGCAATCGTCTCTTAAGCTATCCCGTGGCTGCCCATTGAGCAACCTTTGGAGACCAGCTAGTTCACTTGCATTTATAACAGGGATAATTATGGCGACAATTTGAACCTGGAACAGTTTATTTCTATTTTTAAAATGGTTTCACATCTTGACCAACATCATCGATTGGATTGTGTTCGATCTCAGAGCTTTTGCTGCAAAATGACAAACCTGTATGCTTCTGTAAAAAATGTGAATTTTTAAATTCTTTTTTCCTTTGATTCAAAAAGTACAATATATTACAAATACTTTACCTCGACAGGATGACGTTGAAAAGCTTGTCTTACATTCATACCCTTTGCCACCCAGAAGAAAGGCTGCCTCCACATACTTGAGGGTTCTCTTCTCTCTAAAAGAAGAGCATTGCACTGCCCCCTTCTGGTTATTGAGCACAGAATAGCAGACAATTTATACTATATACTGGTCCCAAATGTCCAGAATTGACTACTTTGTTGCCTTTGAGACTGTCGGAGTTATCAGTGTAAACAAGTAATGATAATAATACACAGTAAGGAAACTCAAACTCTGATGAGGCCAATTTTTTGAACAAATGTATTCTGCTGTCCTTGCTTGACTTCAACCTGAACAATGTTATGGTTTTGGTAACACATTTCATTGTTTTTATCATTTTCAATTATTTAAATATTATTATTAGTAGTAGTAGTTAGCAGATTATTAACACTTAGCACGTCTACCTCACAGTGTCGGGGTCCAGGTTTGTATTTTCTCCCCGTACCTGCATGGGTTTCCTCCGCGTACTCCTGTTTCCTCTCACATTCCAAACACATATGCATGGTATGTTCAATGAACATTCCAAATTTTGTCTTGGTGTGATTGTGAGCACAAGTAGTTGTTCGAATGTTCGTCTCTGTGTGCCCTGCGATTGGTTGCCGATTAGTCTTGGACGTACCGCGCACACCGCCTGATGATAGGCTGGATAGATGGCATCCAGATAATCTTAACAAAACACGAGCATTGTAAAGAATCTCATCAATTAAGTCTTCCACTGACTACAAATGTTCCTAATGAGTTTGGAGAACATTCTAAACATCCAAATCCCAATACTTCTCGTTCTGTTCTGACTGGACCAAATATTCCGATGGTCTTTCTTTATTTACTGTAATGTTTGTATTGTCTATTCGCCATATAAATGAACAGATGTTCCCGTTTGGCTGTCAGCTTTTTAAACACGCTGGCACTGAGCAGATGGCTCCCTATTACATTTAAAGGCAGCATCAGTCTGCTGCGGAGTTTAAATTGGAAGGTTTTGGGCTTTATTCATTTATT
Organism: Idiotropiscis lumnitzeri; assembly: GCF_059441095.1. Taxonomy (NCBI): domain Eukaryota; kingdom Metazoa; phylum Chordata; class Actinopteri; order Syngnathiformes; family Syngnathidae; genus Idiotropiscis; species Idiotropiscis lumnitzeri. The sequence continues at coordinate 10,516,489 of NC_142393.1, forward strand.
CATTCATCCTTCACACGCATTAACTTCATCAGGATGTGTCCTGGTTGCTACATTGGGAGGGTTAGCCTGAGTTTAGGACTTTGATGGCATTCCCTAGCTGTTCGGTGCACGGAATCTTTATTTTTTTTTTCTTTGATGCATTACAAAGAGTTACTCCTGCAAAAGCCTAACTGACTGATACTGGTAGTTGTCCGAAAGAACCTCAACGCCTTCACTGATGACGTATTATGGCTGTCATACAGTACATACATTTTAAAATAAAAGTGAGGCCTACAGTATATTGATTTAGATTTGAAGTTTATGTTTTTCCGCTGGTAAATGGTCAACGTAAACAATACATCCACCCAACACAGACTTGAACCTTTAACATTGTTGTTTAGAATAGTGAGACAATCCACTGCGCCGCCTCAACCCAACTTGCTCTTATGCATGTATGTGAATCCGAATTTAGTTTTGTAGGCATGATAAAAGTTTAAAAGAGTTCATATGCAAATGAGCTGAGGGAAAACAGCGCTGCAGTTGCAGTACTTCTTTTTGCATCTCCAGCCTATCATATCAAATGCAAAGAGAATACTGTACAGAATGCACTTGTGCATAGGACAGAAGGAACTGGCCATATGTGTCACATATATAAACATGCATTATTTGTTTACCTTGTCTTAAAAACATTTTTGCAAGAAGAGTTGTCAAACTGCTTTGTGTGTTCCACAGCTATCCCAGCCGTCTAGCGGCGAGAGGCGATACAACTAGTCTGCAATCTTACTTTGTGAATGCCAATAATTCACTCCAAAATGTGAACTTAGAAACCCAGAAACGACAAACCTAATTCGCATGACATGTCAAAGACAGCAAACACAAGTGATAAATGGCTCATTTGGGTGGGAATCGGAAACACTGATTACTCATATGAGCGCCCTGTTATCCATCTGTGATGACACACACCATCAAGTTCCAAATTGCTCCCATTTTGAAGCATTTGCAAGGCCAAGTACATCACTTGTGGGCACCAAGCGAGCATAAGCGCACTTTTGACTACTCAGCTAATCTTTCCTCTGATTCGAGCACGTTTGGCACAAAAAGGTCGCCGTCAACAACGATTACATGGATGCAAGACAGCTCAATTGTATATTACTGATTTAACTCCGCAAAAGGATTGATTAAAATATAACGGCTATAAACAGTAGCCTATGTAAAAAAAAAAAAAAAAAACTGAAGGATTCCACAAAAATACTCCAGATTTTAACCTCATTATATTTATATATTTCATCTGCATCTGTTCCCATCTTCACTTTCACAACAAGCCATTAGCCATTTCCCCAGCGAGACAATTTAGCATGTCAAGATGAAATGAGCTTTGAGCAAACAAGTCAACTCATAAAACTAGACCCAGGCAGAGGACACAAAACTCGACATTACCCACAGTAAGTAAAGTCAAATGCAGTCTACAGTACAATAATGACAAAGAAGAGAAACTGTTTAAGTTCTTGCATATATGCCACTTTATACACAGAAAAAGAGTAATATGAGTCTATATTCATATTTTACACGAACAATACAATTTCAGAACTAATGTCAGAACATCGCTCCCTCTTTAAAATATATTTTCAGAATTAATTGAGTGTATTTGACAATTGTGTCCATTTTATCTTTGCAGAGAAGCAGCTAAACCCAAGCAGCCAAAAGAAATGCTGTACATGCTCGGATGCTAATACTTCCTTGACCTTTGAATTTGGTCCCTCGTGCTTTCATTATTCATGCCGTGCCAAAAGTTGTATTCTGAGAAAATCTCTTTGTTGCCCCAATAAGGCTGTATTGAACAAACAGTCACCAAGAGGATGAACTCAAGCTGACACGGGTTAAATTGAATCCCTGGAAACAAACTGCCTTACATTTACAAGATTTTAATTGCCTAATTTTCCTGAGATGAGAAACTGAAAACAAGGAGTAGCACAGGTTTGATGTAATTATATCAAATGTGCAATTCATTTAGAGGTCGTTATTTCCACTTTTCGCTTGCTGGAGCAAATTTGAGAAAAAAAAAATGCACACGATACATTCATGAGCAGTGCTAATAGAGAATTGTGTTCCTTTTTATTTTGTATGTTTTCTAGCCCATCTGAGAAGCTGATAATCAGACAGTAGCGAAAGCAGGATTAAAATATAAAAACAGTCCAGCCAGAGGCACTGAGATGCAGACAGGCCGCTTCTCTCCAAGAAATGTATTTGGAAACCACAACAAGATTACTTTCTTCTCTAACCAAGGGTGACGCCAGAAAGAAAAAAAAAAATGGCCCTGACGTATATAATGCCACAAATTCAAAATACTATTTTATAGGGCCCCTGTTAGTCATAAGCCCTTCGAATCATCATCACTTTTCTCTGATGGCACTCCAAGGAGTTACCTGTGCCAACAACAAAAGCATGCCCTCTTTTCCCCACACATACATGTATATTAAAAAAAAAATGTTCAAATGACAGGTTTTTGTGATGTAAAAAAATCACACCAAGATAAATGCCAAAACCTTTTACGCCATTATTATAACCTAGAACCTGCACAACTCAATTGAAAACGCATTTTTAATCTTTCCAAGGGGGGATGTTAAAAACAACTGAAATATTTTTTTTTATTATTGTCAACTGACAATAATAGCACAAAATATTTAGGCTTCTCTTAGACAGCAATAGAAAAAAAATTGGAACATTTGCAAACGTATGTGGGGTGCTACCTCATTATTTCAGGTTATTTTTTTGCTTCCCCATTCCAAAAAGTTTGAGAGGGATGCTGTACAGGACCACTGCACCTGTTTTTAGAATGTCTTTGAACATTTTATTTGTGCCATGATGTAATGAACAATGCATTATATGAATATATAACGCCGTACAATTTTCTGTCGATCTGTTTGTATTTGTCTTTTATTTTTGCTTGGTTTGGTCTGCTGTCTGCTGCCAGGTTGGCATTGCAAATAAGAACTCGACTGGTCAACACGTCCGCCTCTCAGCGCAGTGATCGTGAGCTCGATTCCGGCTCCGACCTTCCTGTGAGGAGTTTGAATGTTCTCCCCGTGTCTGGGTGGGTTTCCTCCCACATTCCGAGAACATGCATGGTTGGTTTACTGAACACTCTAAATTGCCCCTAGATATGATTGTGAGTGTGGATGATTGTTTGTTTCTGTGTGCCCTGCGATTGGTTGGCAACCAGTTCATGGTTTTGCCCGGAGACAGCTGGGATAGGCTCTAGCAAATCCAAACAAGCATCTTGGGATGGAGGGATCAATAAAATGAATACAATTCACTTGAGCTGTGCAGATTATGGGTAGAAATATTTTGAAATGATTTATCTTGGTATCCCATTTCATACCTCAATCGCCTCTCATTTGAACAGGGGGTGTGTAGACTTTTCTATCCACTGTATCGCCCAAACTCAGCTTCTCTGCTCCATGCAGTAATAATATGAAGTGATTGGATATAAAAATAACCCCTAATTACCATTGCAAACATCAACACGTTTCATCAACAGTTTGTTATTCTGAATTGTATTATTTTACTATTACTCGTGATCCGCCTGCGAACTGAACTCTGGGGGGAAAAAAAAAAAGGCTACCGTTATTTGGCAGGGTTGTGGGTACATGTCACCACCCAACCACAACAAAAAAAAAAGGATCAGTATCAAGCAACTTTCTCTCAACTGACATCACAATCCGCTTCACAAATGAAAAACATACCGTCAGCATCCCGCTCGCAGCTCAAGGAGGAAAAAAGGTGAACACTTACCAACATTGATGACATTGGCTGACAGGAAGTGGCTGCAGGGGAGGGTGGCCACGCTCAGAAAGGAGTCGCCATCCGAGGTCACGGTTGTCCTTGATATTAGCGACTGGTTTGGTGATCCAAGCACCGCAGAAAATCTTGCTCCTCCGGGCTCCATTCAAAGATGGTCGTAAAGGTTGTGTGACAAAAGTTGGTGTGGAAACAATGTTGACACTGTCTTCTTGAAGCTGACCTCACTTCAGAAAAAAAATAATGCTCATTAAACAAGAATCGAGCTATTTGTTCGTTATTTCACTGGAGGAAGAAAAATGATTTTGGACATGAACCTGAAAATGTCAAGTTCTCCAAACTCAAGTTCATCTGCAGCAACTTCCAACACTAATGGTGAAAATGGTAATTAATCCTTATGAGAGAGTTATGAATCCCAAAAAGGAAAAAAGTAAGGAGACAAAAATATGATTCTTTGTCTCTCCTCTTTGGCATGAACGGTAAATACATCAAAAAATGTCTTGCTCCGAACCCTGAGAAGACACCTCGTTTAATTGCTCCCGTCCCCTGCAACACAGCCACAGTGAAACGCAGTTAAAACAAGTATACATATGTCATTTATTTCAGCATTATCAGATGAATAAGCAAAATTGTAGTCTTTAAACTAGAGTAGACTCTTGAAAAAAAATCTGTGTTTAAGCATGTCGTATGCAGAATACACCATACAAAAATAATCACATAAAATCCAAATGGTCTTTACCGTAGGCTATAGAAAGAAAACAACATGACTCATTTGAATTTACGGTACATTGAACCCATCTACAGTATGTTGCATCAATTTTATTTCGATTCTTCTTAAGCTTTGTGATTAAAAACGTAGCCTCCATGAAATGATCGCTTGAAACAGGGGTGCGAAACCTTTCAGCTTCATTTTCATCATGGACCACATCATTGCTATTATGGTTGACCTTAGCAACAAATTTACCCATTGTGTTTTTTCCCCATGGAACGGATACTCGGCTTCACCTTGAAAAATTCAACTATTCGCGGAAACTCTGAGTATTCCGATGAGTACTAATAGGGAAGCGCTGGTTGCGAAAAAAAAAATATGTTGGCGTGATTTTTTTTTTTTATTGATTTTTATGTCAGGGAGAAACTAAAGTTGGCCATTTAGCAGGCTTATGTAAAAACTACCCAATAAATTTACTAAAAATTTTAAATGGTGATGCATAGACCGAGACTGATTTGAATGAAACGGGTATAAAAAAATTAGGGTGTTGAATTTGAATTATAGTGTTGAAAACAGAAATATTAAAGTGTTTATGTGTGAAAAGAAAATTGAAGGCAGACGTTAAGTCTGAAAATGTAGAAGGATGCCCGACCCAAAAAGTTCATGTGGCGCATGACAACTCACTTTAACTCTCCTTCACCTACCTTGCACCATGGGCTGTCTCGTGAAAAGGTCAGATACCCTGCTGGAAAGCTTGAGTGAGCTTTGTGAGATCCGCCACCATGCACACCAAGTCCGCACAATGAATGTGTGTGTCTGATGGAGGTGGGGTTTGCTTGATGTGGCGGGCAGACCGGAGAGCATGTTGAGAACTGTTTGTCAGTGGTTGGTCGGCAGATAGTTTCAGCGGCAGGTCAGGGCATGTCCTTGTTACCGTCAAACACATTTTCACTCTCCAATGCGTGTCCCAAATGTAAACTGCTATTTGAGACGAACATATTCTGTCATTATTTCAGCATTGCTAGTCATCCATTTGTAGTTCTCTGAATCTATTAATTGGATGCATTTAAGTCTCCTCATCAGGATCACGGGTGAGCTAGTGCCTAATTTTTTCGCCTGGAATCTTTGAACTCTAAAGCAGGTGTGCTTAACCACTAATACACCATGCTGCTCATAATAAAATAATAATAATTTTTTTTTAATCATTTTTATTCATGCAAGTAGATTAAAATCAATAAATTGATGATTTTTGTGTTTTGTAGTGAACTGTAGATTAAATGAAATGCGCTTTTAAACAGAGATGTGTATCAGGAGTCACCAACGTGGTGCCCGCAGGCAGCCCCGAGCACCACATAAGTAGCATGGACGTTTCTAAAAATAGCTGGCCAGTTTTTTTAAATACCATCATTTTTTGTTGCATTGAAATTTATTATGAATCTTTTTTTATGTTTCTTTCCTGCAGTTGTATTTCTAAGAGAATAACAGATTTTTGAGATATAGTGTGACGTCTCATGAATTAATAACGCATTCAATGTAGTCACCGTTTTTCTACAATAGGTCAAATGTATATTTGTGTTAGCTATGATTTATGTTGTCATTTTCTGTCCTTGTTAGCTCTCTGTATGCATTGCACTGTATGTTCGCCACCAATCAGTATTGTCACACCTTGAAACAGCAGTAACTTAGTTACTATTCAGATTACTCACTTTTAAAGTCATTTACTTACTTTAATTTACTTTAAATCTGGAGACCTTCTTCAGTCACAAAACATTTTCTGACTTTCTCTCTAAGCTCGAATGCATACTGCACTGGTATCTACCTCTCTTTCTTTTTTTTTTTTTTTTTATGTAAAACAAAGCAAAGAGCTCTTGTCCTGTGCGTCGAACACTAAATGAAAGACAAGCCCAAGCATAGTCACTTCGCCTCCATTGCACAACTCCAGCCGTGACTACGTTTTCACATTGCGTCAAGTGAAACACAATAACGTAAGCACGGTAACGCTTCAACACTTAACTCCGACTCAAACATGCATGGCCGCAGTTTTACAACGATCTCAAATAAGGTGTTCAAATTCACATTTGCACTTTTTCACTTCAAGCAATGGAATAGCTGCACCATCGCATCATATACAAATAATTATCCATCCATCCATGAACTAAGCTACAGTCGCGTGGGTGCTGGAGCCAAACCCAGCTGTCCCGCCCTAACCTAAATACGATGCTGTAATCTGGAGGTGTGTCTCGTGGGGAGGTTTTTTTCAATTTTTACTTCTTAACCCTGATAAAAATGTACATTTAGATTATCGGCTGCAAAGGGGCTGTTACACGACTGTAACTGCAACAAAACACAACTCAGCACTGACAACCGGGGTCAACACAACCTACATAAAGCATAATCAGTGAACATTAGAATTTCAAAATTCTGTTTGCAGTCTTTACAGGTTAACTGGATAAACTAAAACTTTATTTTAAGAATGTCTCGTAAACCCCACAAGACACAATCCACGATACAACAATCTTTGTAGTTTAACAAATTTCTGTCATACTTCTTGCTAACTCATTTTTCGCCCCTTTCAAAGAGGATCACTCACTTCTTGACAGTGGACATCAGATTGTTTGTTACCTCTTTCATTGGAAGTCCGTCTTTATATGTCTAGCACCATTTTCTCTTCAATCCTCTACTTTTCCTTTCAACGCTACAATAAAACTTTACATTTTCAGATACCCCATCAGCTGTGTCAGCAACCGTATTATAGTAATGACATCACTCTAGTGAAGGTCATCACAGCTACCGAGCAGTAACACCTGGTTTTTTTTCCAGAAGGCAAAAATGTTGGAGGGTCATTTACTTACTCAAGTATTCAATGGAAATTTCACGACAAAGCTGCTGTAAATCAAAAAAAATCCTTTATGGAATGACCTCACCAAGTCACATTGGTTTTAAAATGTACAAAGTCTAAGCACAGCACACCACCAAAAGCGCAAATCATGTACCACAAGTATGCAATGCGATTTTTATCTGCAATTGTTATCAGATCTGCTACACACCAGGGAGTGCTGGTTTTGTGAACGATGGCTTGCTGAAAGAACCAATACAACGTAAAAATAAAAAAAATTAAAAACGCATCACCAACGAATTCAGTGCTTCAATCCTTCTTAAGTCAATGTTTTATAGTCCATTAAACGCAAAATTACAGTTAAGTATAACACACTGCGCATCCAGTTGCAGCTTACCTGGGGGTTGAGTTCCAAGTAAGGAATACACACTCCAGCTACTCCCTTTACACATGGAAGCAAAGTTCAACTTCCTGGTACGCAGGACTGTCCAAGGGTTATTGGGAGTTCTGTAGACGTAGATAGATACAGCTGAGGCACACGAGTGGACTTAGAATGGGATGCATTATTAGGACGATACAGTACACCTTGCTGGCGGGAGAGGAGAGAAAGGAACTGGTTTAGCCACTTTTCAGTCTCACGTAGAAGAGCTTTTATGAATGGATGAATGGACGTTCTTGACCTACTTTCACTGGTGGGAGAGCTTCTTGTGGCATGTTGTAAAAAGACACTTAGATCAGATATCAGATAGTATTTGTTCAACTAGAAAGAACCACAATAGGTGCACCTTAAACTCTACTTTCAAAGTAAACGATAGCCACATAGAGGAAAGCTGTGACGTAGCATTTTATATATATATATATATATATGTATATATATATGTATATGTATATATATATACGTATATGTATATGTATGTATATATATATATATATATATATATATATATATATATAGATATACATATATATATATAATGTAATAATAATATATGATAACTGAAAATGATACCTAATTGTTGATTGGCTTTAATAATCTTCATAAATTAAGTTGAATTATGTCAAGGTTTTTAAGTATCTTAGAACCGAGAAAAAAGGGTGAGGAATAATCTCATGACATCAAGTCTTTTATGTTTTCAGCCATAAGGAGGTATGTCACGCAAACCAATACTGTGTTAGAAAAATACAATCTCAAAGTTTGTCTTTCTTTTTTTTTTATTACTTTACAAATGTTTGATCTTGACCAGTTACATGGCATCTAACACATATACTCTTGAGCTGATGATTTCCAACTCTTGTAATTACAACAATACTAATATTAAATTGTTTGTATTCAAATACAATTTGACTGTCTTTATTAAATTGTAACGTATTTAATATGCAATATTTTTTATTTGTTTTTCAGGTCTCTGGGTCCAGTTTTATTAATTGTTTTGCTTCGTGGTGCTTAAACTGTGCTCCCAATTCCGCATAATTGTTTTTGCATGACCTTTATTAGTTTCACAATGCCGCGTGCCATTTTCTTTTCCGCTGACAATTTCACACATTCTAACTTTGAAAAATCTACTTCTCGTAGGCTCCTACCCCACAAAAAGATAATCATTCATTCAAACATGACTGTTTTCTCAGTAAATCTGCCTTTGTTAAACGACAAAAGGGTTTGTTTGCATACAGTTAGATCACAGAAGCTTCAGTTTCTGCCACCAGGAAGAGCCGTCCTATAAATATCCTATAAATGGCATTAAAGGTCATAGTATGGATGTATAAACACTACACTAAGTACAGTATAATGTACCTTATGTATATTTTATACAATATAGCCATTCCTGAACTGAACCGCATTTGAACTATGGAACGCGTGGTTGTAATATCTAATTTAACCAGTAAACGGCGCTGTGGAAATTTGAACGATGATTTTTACCGTCTGGTCGGACGTTTGTTTGTCAACTTCCGGTACATTTCCTGTCTCCGGTGTCCTGTAGTTCAGTAGCGACTGCTTTGTGAAACAGTAATTTATTGTGTCAATGCGCATTCGGTGCATGAAAGCTTTTGCCACAGAGGTTACCGATGCAGGCATTTAATTTAATTCACGATGCCCCTCGCTCCTGCTAACCAGTCTCAGCTAATTCGAGCCGGTCAGAAGGACGAGTACTACCAAACCTTCCTTCGGAACAACGCGAATGAAACCTTTCAAACGCTTGCCGGTGAGTCCTTGCAGAATGATCACACAAGACCCAGGTCGGATCTGGTTAAATGTCACCTTTATTGGCTTGATTAAAGCGTTTCGGGAAAGAGGTTTGTGTCATCATTTAAGACGTGGCGGGGGTAAAACTGCTCAAGAGGACGCGAACTTTTATGAGGAATTAGTCATCTTGTTGTTTTCAACTTTACCTCATTGTGGCTGAAAGACTGCAGTGGAAACAACAATGCTCCTCGCCAAAAGAACACTAAACAGTAAAAACACGCTGAATGCAGCATAATGCTTTGGGGCAGGGTGTGGGAAGTTATGAAGAGGTTCAAATAGCAGTCAGTGTTTGCACAAAACTTTTAGCCTTCAGGTAGAAAGCAGGAAAAGAAAAAACAACTTAATCAGCGGAACTTAGTAGCATCTGTATGTTGGTTCCAGTTTAACACATGTTTGAAACTGGCTACTTTTGAACTCAGCCATAAACCAATTTATTAGAGTGTATATTTGTACAACCACATTTTTTCAGTTTTTACTTTCCCTCTTGAAATTACTTTTTTATTTGTTTTCAAATTAGTTGTATGTTCTATCACTTTAATGGGAGATTTATTTTTTTTTCAACAATTCCGCTTGTTCTGATTTTTTTTTTCCAACAACAACATGGCATTTGAGCAGCCGTAACGTAATACCAACTGTATCAACACTGGAATGAGTTGCAGCTGTCGTAATCAGTTAATGTTTTCCTTTTCAATAGGTTCCAAAAGGTGGCTGGACTGGAGGAAAGAAGTTGAGCTTCTTTCAGACGTCGCCTATTTTGGTTTAACAACATTCGTAGGTAGGTTGACCAAAGCAATGTCAAATGTCTTTGTCACCACTTCTAGTCATATCGCCCAGCCCTAATTCAACGATTACCATCCTTGTCAGGTTACCAGACCCTGGGTGAGGAGTATGTCAATATCATCCAAGTTGACCCCAGTAAAAGACGCATCCCCTCCCTAGCCAGACGAGGCTTCTTTGTTTTCTGCCATACATTCCTGCCCTACTTCTTGGACAAGGTCTTGGTCTGTGTGGAGAACGAACTTGAAGGCGCCGAGGAGCAGAGCAGCGGTGTCAGACGGCGACAGGCCACATCTGGGCTGTGGAGCCTGGAAGTGTGGCTAAGGAGATGCGTACGGAGGGCAGTGGGACTGCTGTCAGACCCCCAGAGGAAAAAGTGTTTGCCCGCTGTGTTTGTCCTCCAGCAGACACTCACACTCCTGCACAGATTCCACGTAGCTCTCTTTTATGTCAGCGGCATTTTTTATCAACTATCCAAGAGGACATCTGCAATCACCTATGTAAGCTGTTTACATTCTATATATTTTAATGTCAATGTATTTTAATGTCAATGTTTCAACTGTCTCAAATTAGAATTCGATAAGGTGTTTGTCTTGACCTGTACATTATTAGTGACACACTGAAGCAGTTTGAACGAGTTGTTGCCTCGTTGCACAAATAAGCACCCAGGTCCTCCTTGTTGGCTACTTGTGCCACTTATCAGAATTCCACACTGTTAACTTATACTAATCAGTTACTCTCCCTCTCAGACATTTTCAGAAATAGGCAGGTAAAAGATTCACTCTGTAATTAATAAATGACACTGCTGGCTACAATTGAAGGCAATATTTTTCCTTTTCAGTTAGGAAAAGTACATTGACTGTTTACATATAAGCATTTATTAATAATTATGTGAATGCTTGTGTGAGTGCAGCTGCGTGTTTCAGGACGTCAGAGTGATGATGGGACCATCAGGAGCAGCTACAGGCTGCTGGGATTCGTCTCCCTCATTCAACTGTTCATCACAGTGTGTCTGCAGCTCAACAATTTTAAACAGAGACAGAGAGCCAGGCTGGAGTGGAAGATTTACAGGAACCTCACTGGCAGGTAAACTAATACGCATGTGGCGATGAGAATAAAATTGACTTCCAGAAAATGTTGCTGAGGGGAACTGCGTGAGCCATGGAACACGCATTACATTTTGTTGATTACGTTACATTACAGGAAGTGATGGAAAAATCAAGCTTGAAATCAGCTTTCTGAACCAGTTGTTGTATTTTTTTTTTTACTCCCGAGATGGCGTTCTCTGATCAACATTGGTCTCAAAGCACACTGACTTCCATATTATAAACCCATATCGTTAATTAAACCAAGAGTGCCATCTAGTGGCACCAAAAAATACATCTGGTTCATGAAACAAATTGAAGCTTCCTTTTCTCATCACTTGATAGCGATATTCTTTTTCACTGTGTGAGACACTACAGTGCGAAAAATTCACAGCCATAGAAGTGTGTAATAATCCAAAGCAATGAATGGGGTCATGGAGTTTAAATGAGCGACATGTGTTTCCTCTGACTGGACATGATTAAGATGACCAATGTGTACGCTGTTCGACACCCTGATACAAATTTTTTTTTTTTTTTACTTTTTCAGCCCGCAGCAAACACAGAAGTCAAGCTCCTCGCCCACCCGCTGCATCCTATGCTTGGAGAAGCGCAGACATTCAACTTGTACGCCCTGCGGACACCTCTTCTGCTGGGAGTGTATCACAGAATGGTGCAACACCAAAGTAGGGCCCATATCACAACCATCATTATGGCAAAAATGTACATCCCAAAATTTTATATCCTGCAAAAATACACTTCATCTCTGCCATTCAAATGTTGCATTGTTGTCTAATCATGTCAAACCAGCTGACATTAAAACATGTTTCATTTCATGCCGTATAGCGAAGCCACATTTATGCAGTTTGCATGAATAAATGATACTCCCTGCAGACTAAAATCAATGCAAGCATGTTCGCACTTCATGCTGTGATTAGTCGGTATTGTGAGTCTGATACTAAAAGTACTCAACACAGTTAAGTGTATATTGATGATTCATGTGTGTATACGGTTGGATTCATATTGTCTGTCTTGTTTCTCCATGACTTCATACAGGCCGAGTGCCCCCTGTGCCGTGAGAAGTTCCAGCCTCACCGACTAGTGTACCTGAGGAACTACAGCTAGAAGATGCATATGATGCTGGTGGAATCGTTTCAATTTTAAAAATGTATTTATTTAAACATAAGCTTTTGTTAGACTGCCCACCCCAGAAAAAAAAACGTAATCAATAATTTCCATTTTGTAACTTTCTCTGTCTCACATTATATTTAACAGATGGACAGTTGTGTATGATCTTTGAAATGACAATTGTGCCTTTTTTATAAAAAGATGCTAGGATTCAATATTTGATTGCATCAGTCGATAATACTGAAACAACGGTTTTATTGGGTTGTTTTAATGCAAGAAATTCTAATACACTGTCATTTGTCATTATTGAATGAATACACGAGATGAAATAAAGTGACCTGTTCAATGGGAATATCTATAAAAGATTGTCTCGGGCAGAGCAACATTGCCATGTCTGATGTTGTGAACAAAATAAATGGCATGAAAATTACTTAGAGGTGTTCTCATGCCCAAGGTCTCATTGGAAATTAATGAAATGGAGAGGCGGGATGTCCGCGGGACACTCTGCACGATGCTTTCCCCAAGTCCGGGCTCCATTTCGTGTTACCTATGAGCAAGCAGCTCAAATGGGGTAAGTAGTATCCATTGTTCATATGGTAAAAATGAGTTTACCTGCGAGAGGAATGCATGATCGTGAATGGAGAAACACCGGAGAAAGAATTTATGTCTACTCCCATAATGTCTGGCAGCATAATGCAAATATTAATAAAAAATGTTAGGTGTTATTAATTCTCTGTTAGAAGTAGCCGGTGCACAAACTAGTTGCCAGCCAATCGTATGGCACAGACAAACAATCACACCTAGAGCTGGTTTAGAGATTTCTATTAACATACCATGCATGTCTTTGGAATGTAAGAGGAAATCCTCGCAAGGCAACGGGGAGAACATGCAGACTCCACACACGAAGGCGGGAGCCGGAATCGACCCCTTTACCTCTGGACTGTGAGGCAGACGGGATAACCCTTCCACATCCTTGTATTGAATTAATGTTCACACGCTGTTGAAGTGTTTAATACGAAACCGTGATTAAGTTGTGTTTGAAATCAGTTGTGTGCACAGTACCGAGTGAAATAGAACGATATATTGGTCGAAAGATCGAGCTAATCTATCAGCTCTTTATGTTGAAATAAAGCACTAATTCATCCAAAATACATTTAAGATCAGAACTTAGTTCCATATGTTCGTGCTTGTGGCACAAGTTTACGGCTGCATATCTAGGAATTTATATATTCTAATGCACTCATCGTGAGCATGGCATCGTATATTTTGCAAAGAAGTTAAAATTTGAATTATTACACTCCGTACTAAACGCAATAATAGAAGGGTTAAGCCATGTTTTTTCCTGACGTTTTCTGCTTTAAAGTGCCACGTTCCTGTCATGATGTCACAGGGACGCTTTCCGCTTCTGGTTGTTTTGCCTAATCACGTGACAGTCTCTGTTTGCGGAGAGGCAGTGAGACGTCAGGATCCCCCACATAGGTCCACTCCGCCTCGAATCCTGTGAGCTCGGCTGCAGGTAATGAATCGCTTCTCGAACGGACCTTTTTTCTTTTTTCTTGCGTTCGGTGCAGGTCAAGCGGAAGCACGTCGGATTAGCCACAAATATACTCGGCGGCGTGTCGTCATGGCAGTTTTGCTATGCTCTTTATGTGCAAAGGCGAGAGGAAAGAAATATTTTTACCTGTGGTCGTTATTGTTTGCAAACTTAAAAAAAAAAAAAAAACATCCAACCCCCAGTCACGTGACCTTCGCCAACTCCGAATGTAGAGCTGCAAGCGGCATAATGATGGCAGATATTAGTAGGATTTGGGTGCGGGGATGAATCAACATTTCTCCCGTCAAAAATGCATGGGCGCAAGACTTTGAAATAGAAGTTTGAAATAATCTACTGTATTACCTGGGGCGTGCAGAGGGCGAGGCCAACGCTCCGTCCATACACCTGCGGGGGAGTGGATGGGGAGCTCTATACACACGCACACAGGTAGTAATAATTTGGCCATACATAATAATAATAATTGAATACATTTCTAATAACTCAAATGATTTGTGTGCCCAGCATCTTTTTTCCAAGTAAACGTTGAAAAATGCTGATACACCAAACGTAAAATAAATCTTGGGCAAATCTGCTTTAAATGTTCATAAACTTTAAATGAACTTTACATTTCACGAAGATTTAGCATAGCGCTGTGCGGAGGTACCTTCAGTTGATGTCGAATGAACAAACTCAGATTTGTCATTGTCACAACTAAATTTGACAAGGTTTTCCATCACAGTCCGTTCAGTCATTGGTTATACTTTCACATATCATTTTTCCATTTCCTTTAGAAGAGCACCATGTCTGTGGTGAAACTGGAGGAGTGTCGCGGGAAGATTCAGAAAGAGCTGAACAATGTTGTGGACTTCTGGCTGAAATACTCCCATGACACAGTTTATGGGTACCGTACTGCTCGCTACTGAAAAGAATAAATCTGAATACTGATGAAAATGTTAATGTCAGAAAGCTATGGCCAATCTTGTTGATGGCAGCCTGCTTCCTGTTTCAGGGGCTTCTTCAATTGCATTGGGAAGAATGGGAAGGTTTATGATGAGCTGAAATACGTCTGGTTGCAGGGAAGACAGGTAAGGTTTCGTAGTGGTTTTGTCAAGCATGTAGGCCACACGTTTCCATTATCGGCTTGAATAATCTTGCGTATTCCTAGGTGTGGATGTACTGCCGCTTGTACAGAACAATGGATAGATTCCACCGTCCTGAAATTCTTGAAGCAGCCATAGCTGGTATGTGCACTTTTTGAGACATACAAAATTGTCTGACCGTTGTTTGCTAATCATCTGGAATTTTACAACCATGTATTTGGTCACGGCAAATGCAATCATGGATATTGATCAGTGTCATTGATTGGTTGTGATTCACTCAGTGTTATCATCACCGACGATGCTAGACTCTGTGTGACATTTTTTGGCCAATTTCGGCGGCTACTCATTAATATTCATGGCAATTTCTAAGCGACTATGGAAACTCGAACATTCTGATGCGGTAATGGCCTTATATCTGGAGTCTCAAGTCAGAAGATCAGATCTCAGTATGCACAACGTGGCATAATCTTTGTTTAAAAAAAATAAATAAATAAATCACACTTCTGTTTTTACCATCCAGAATAGAGATTGTGCAATTTACACTTGCCGTATCTGCACTCAAACTCTTTTTAGCCCAGAAGGTCAGAACAAAATGTTACAAATATCAGTGAGTCATCCTTTTACAGACGCACATTCACGCTGTGGATATGAAACCAAGATTTCAAAACCTTTTCTCCAATGAATGTGACCGCTAGCCCGTACAACTCAATTGAACATTATTTTCTGTCTTTTCCAGAGGCAAAGAAAAAAAAAACTGAAATAATGTAGTTGCACATGTCTCGTAACCAAATTTTATTACTGGGGATGTTGCTGTATTCCAAATGAACAACCACATCTGTAGTTATAAGAGGGTGTGCACACTTTTGCAACCACATTATCTCAATTGTTTATTTTTACTTCCCCACAGAAATAGCCTTTTCTTTCATGTGAATTGTACAGATAATAGATCAAATTAATGGCAGGAAAGGTTTTGAAAACGCAGGTCTCATTTTTACATCATAAAACCTGGCATCCTAACAGGTGTGTGTAGATTTGTGTTCCGCACGGTTGAAACTCATTTATAGCGGATGTGTTCAGTCATCGATTTACTATCTTCTCTTACATTTCAGGGGGGACTTTCCTTCGGAAGTTTGCATGCGTTTCCAGCGACAATGGTCAGATGAAGTGCGCATTCTGTTTAACACGAGATGGTAAAGCCGTCAAAGTACAGAGGACCATATTCAGTGAATGTTTCTACATCATGGCCTTAGACGAGCTCAGCAGAGTCACCGGTGACGAGGACATGCAGGTACAAAGTAAAAAAAAAAAAATGCACCAGCTCATCTTGAGTTTTAATTCCTTGCATCTGGAGATTATGAATTCTTGCTTTTCATACAAACACTAAGTTTTAAAATTGTTGGAAATTATTTATAGCTGCAAAAAAAAAAAAAATTTAAATGTAACTGACCCATCATTTGACCACTTCTTTTGTTCCCAGCTAGAGGCTGAAAAGATGATGGCGCAGCTCATCTTCTGGGTTCAGGTTAACCCAACGGGTTTGGGCCGACCCGTGCTACCCGGTGACACACTCGCCAACAGCATGGCTGTTCCAATGATGCTGATGTGTCTCGTGCAACAACTCACCGAAGGTCGTGGTGAGGAGGCAGTCCTGAAGTACAAAAAGTTAAGCAGCTGGTGTGTGCAGCAGATTCTACAGCATGTTCAGGTTTGAACAAGCTCGAATTCAATTGCATGTTGTGTCACGTATGCTACCATGCAAAAAGTGTTGGGCCACATTATGCGTAATAGTTCTTGCAGTTGGATAGATTCCATGATAAATATGAGAAATCGGACTCGCACGTGAAATCCTGATTTGCTTTTCGTGCTGAGAGATACAAATGAGTCATTACAGAAAAACGCGTCATAGTCCAGCAACAATTGTGGCGAATCTCATTTTTGGGAAAACTGAGTTCATTTTCACGACTGCACTTAAGCCTGATTACCACCAGACTTGGAATCACCTAAATACTTTAGAACCTGTCTGACAAGATGAAGTCGTCCACAAGATCTCAAAAAGCTGCAACAAAATGCCACAATTCAAAGAAATTTGAGAACGGATGAGAATTGATTTGATTGACATCTATCAGACTGGGAAGGGTTACAAAGCCATTCCTAAAACTTTGGGACTCCAACGAATCACAATGACAGCTATCATCCACAATTGGAAAAAACACGTAATTGTGGTGAAACTTCCCGGGAGTGACCTGCCTTTGGATATTACCCCAAGAGCGCGTCATCGCAGGGTACATAATATCATACCAACAATGTGTGATGTTCTGGGGCTGCTCTCCTACTTCAAGGCCTGGATGACTATTTCATGGAACCATGAATGTTGCTCTTTCATCGAAAATCCTAAGGGGACAACTTCTGAAAACTTGAAAAAAATTTAAATGAAGGTTTTGGAGTGGCCGTGTCAAAGTTCGGAATTGAATCCGATTGAAATTCTGTGGCATGACCTTATAAAGACAGTTGCTCAAAAACCCTTCAGTGTTGCTGAGTTAAAGCAATTTTGCATGGAAGAGTGTACCAAAATATTCCCGCTGAGGTGTTAAAGCAGGTGTGGGCAAACTACGGCCCGGGGGCCACATAAACGTTTTAATCCGGCCCGGCAAACTTGAAAAAAATTTCAGGAATAAACCTTGTTAATGTTTTATTTTGTAAATACTGTGTTGTGTCAAAGGCATAATTTTTTTGTAACTCTTTTGTTCACTTTCATTTAAAACTAAATGTATTTTTTTTCTCCGATAAGGTGAAGTTACCAAAACACTCCATCCATCTCCTCCTGGTCCGGCACCTCTGTCAAATTTTCGAACCCATTGTGGCCCGCCAATCAAAAAGTTTGCTCACCCCTGTTTTAAAGACTCTTTGCCAGTTGCTCAGGTGTTATTTCTGAGCTTGTCCAAACCACTTACTTTTTCACTCTGGGCCAAGTAACTTTCAATAGTTCTTTCCTTAATAAATCAAATGATTTAAAAACAGCATTTTATGATTCCTTGGGCTATCTTTGTCATCGTTTGTTTCATGATCCTAAACATTTGTCAGGAAACTATGCACCAAAATAAGAATTTGAGAAGAGGGCCATTACTTTTTCACGGTACTGTATATTGATGCTGGCTTCTTATTGTCAGCCACTCTCACTTGGAAGGGAATCCAGCGTACAAACTGCCAAACATGCGAGCGAGTATTCTTTGTGACCGTTGCAACAGTCAAATATGTTTCCTATCTGCAAAATAAATCTCGATTTATTTCCTTTGTACAGAGAGATGGCACAGCTATCTTAGAGAATGTGTCGGTGGAGGGGGCAGAGCTGCCAGGTTGTCAAGGCCGACTTCAGAATCCTGGTAAATGATCCACTATCTTAAAATTAAGCATTGTTTGATGTTTGGCCCAGTTCCAGCAAGGCTCTTCTTTTTTTCCCCTCCTTCCCAATAAAATGTCCTCTTTTTTTTAATTTTATTTCTCCTCATGCTCACAATGTCAAATTAGGCCATGCCTTGGAAGCAGGCTGGTTCTTGCTTCAATACGCTACTCAATGGGCGGACCAGGAGCTGCAGGAGAAAGCCATCGATAAATTTGTGGAGTTACCCTTTCAATATGGCTGGGATAAAGAGCATGGTGGCCTCTTCTACTTCCTGGATGTGGATGGCCACTGTCCCACACAGGTCATTCACTCATCACTACCTGGGATCTGAAGATAGCGAAAGTCGTGCCTTGGCACAGGGAAATGAGCCCAGAGCACCCCCCAAAAAAAAAACAAAAAAAAAATCTGAATTGTACTTTTCAAATTGATACATGACACTTAGGGCAAAAAAAATAATTGAGCTGCATTTTGAAAATGGCCTTTCAATTATTTGGCAACGTGCAGAAAATGTTTCAGTCTGAGACTTTTTTTTTGTTTGTTTTTAACGTACAGTATTATAATTCTTCTCACAATAATTTTTCATTTTAGTACATCCCTATTTAATATCATAATGAAACTACATAAGTGCCCAAAAAAATATTCGCAGTGGACATCAATATTATGATGATTTTGTATTTTTTTTTCTTTTTCTATTTACAAATAATAGTGCAATGCAGAATAAGTTAAAATGTCCAACGCCTGCATTTATCAAATTCATACATAAATGTTTCCACACAACTTAATCTAACTTGAATGGCATTTTCTTTTCTGTGTTGGTTGGTTTGCTTGTTGCGTGATAGTAAATCTGTGCTTTTGGTGCGTTTGAGCAGTTGGAGTGGAGTATGAAACTGTGGTGGCCTCATTGTGAGGCTCTCATCGCCTTCCTCATGGCCTACAGCCAATCCAAAAGGCCCGCACTGCTGCAGAGGTTCTCTCAAGTTTATGACTACACATTTACCCATGTGAGTATTGCACCAAACTGCAAACTTTTCAAATGACCCTACACCTATTTATTTATTTTTTTCTAAGGGTGGTCAATCATATTCTATATTTATGTTAAGGGAGAAAATGGGCATTGTGGAGTCATGTTGACGAAATAACAGAATGCTCGCTCGCTCACTTGTCACATCTTAAGCGTGTAGCATTTTAATGATGAAACGTGAAGTTTTGACAGTCAAAATAGTTATGCTTGACATGTGTCTCTATGTGTGTAGTTTCCAGATGCCCAACATGGGGAATGGTTTGGTTATCTGTCACAAGATGGAAAAGTAGTTCTGGATTTTAAAGGAGGTCCTTTTAAAGGTGAGAATTAACATTGCTATTGAGCGCTGGTGGATGATTTTAAAGTTTTGTCAATGAAATAAATGCCTCTGGATAATTTTCTCAATTTTCTCTGCAGGATTCTTCCATGTACCGCGCTGCCTGTATATGTGTGAGCGTCTTCTGGATGATCTGCTGAATAATGCGCCGTGAATGTATTCTCCGTTTTGTTTAATTAGAAGGGAGACATATTTTTAAACGTTTGCAGATCAAAATCTGTCTAAAGAATGTATTTTTAATAATACAATGCATCTTGATTTATATTGCGCTTTCACAACAGCTGCTGCTGTAACAAGCATTTTAAGCAATTTTTATCTTGCTCAATTTTCCTATCTTGAATTGCAGATTAGTTATGAAATAAAACACTCCCCTGATGAGTCTGTCCATCCACTCACTTTGTGTATCGTTTATCTTGTTCAGGCTTTTCGGGAGATGGAGCCTATCCCAGCTGACATTAGACAAAAGGCGAGGTACACACTCGACTGGTTGCCAGTAAATCACAGGGCATATTGGCATATTGAGACAGAAAACAGAAAAACATTCAATTACATGATGGGGCAATTGAAGATTTGATTAACCTAACATCCATGTATCCATGTTTAAAAAAAATGCATGCTCCTACGTGCTCCATTGTGAAAAGAGGAAAAATAAATATCACAATGGTCCCTGGGCTAAGTTCAAACCGGTCAGACTGCCTTTTCGGACTGATGAGCCACGATGGGAACTTGCCGCCGGTCACATCAGTGCTATGTCTACAGGTGCAAAAAAAAAAACATGCAATAAATCCTCAGGGAGTCTAACACACTTTTCCAGCCTTCTCTGCCAAGCCCTCATGTACTCCTCAGCAGCTT
The DNA here is from genome assembly GCF_059441095.1 of Idiotropiscis lumnitzeri. Taxonomy (NCBI): domain Eukaryota; kingdom Metazoa; phylum Chordata; class Actinopteri; order Syngnathiformes; family Syngnathidae; genus Idiotropiscis; species Idiotropiscis lumnitzeri. Next base: position 10,537,284 of record NC_142393.1, read on the forward strand.
CGTCGTCGTAGCTATCATGATGTCGCTCCACGTTTTCAAAACAAGTACCCTTGATGACTTTCTTGAGATTGGAAAAGAGACAATGTCCTGCCACACTACTTACCTCTTCTCATGAACTGAACAAAGTAAAAAGCCAGCCTCCATGCCATGGAGCTGCGGCAGCACATACAAAATCTATGTGATGGTGTACAATACACTAAACTGTGATAGATTAGGGCCTTAATTCATTAACACACTGCACTAGCAAATATGAAGAGCAGATGGGGGGTGTAGTAGGGGAGAAAATTATTGATAAATATCTTTTAGAATATCAAAAGGTGGGAGGGGCTTCGGTGGGGTTATGAAATTATTTGAATTATCAATATTTTACCAATTAATGAAAATATACATTATATTACTTTTTGGTTTTCTTATCTGTAGTAAGTAGTGATTCACACATTAGATTTCAGGATTTTTTTAAATTTCTTTTAAATGAATGCGTGCATTTTAATGAACCAGCTTTAAGGGGAAAAACGATTCCATTAATGTTCCGATTATGTAAATGTAAATACCGGATGACCGAATAAAAGAACGGGCGGGCGTGTGTGGCCCGCTGACCATATGTTGCTTAAAGCTTTGTCAGGGCTCCGTACCAGAAGGTGGCGCTATTGCACACTATACGGTATTTGCTAACCTTCAATCTAACTAGATTTAGAAGAAAATCACAACAAGGACCGGAAAACGCATGACGTTGTAAAAGAGGGCGATCGTGTATTTATTCTTTTCACCCAATTTCTCAATGAATATGGAGATTTACAATCCAATGGCTGAACACCGATGGACAACAAAACGGGGATGCTAATTGAGTTTGCCTGTCCTCAATTGTTAGCTTGTTCCCGGGGTTAGCATGTCGCTGTCGAGCCTCTGTTTATCCTTCACAGCACGAGTGGAGCGTTCAACATTTATTTGACCAAGTCATGTATTCTGCACCTCGGCAAGAGAATGTATCGCCAAGGTAAAGTTACCAACTTGAATGATAACCATTATGACGCGTTCTGTTTATGGAAGACGCGAAAACACACTGCGGTGTTGTATTATTCTGCTTTTTATTTCTCCATGTTTATGTTGACTGACTCAACACATATGCTTTGAATGCAAATTATGTGGCATAGTCGTAAATACTGTATCATGCATAGCTACCTGACATGTTTGGGCAAAATGTTTTATAAACCTATGTTGTTGCAAAAAAAAAAAGAACTTCTCAACAAAGCCAGGCAGTTTTAGTCAGAACTCAGCCCTGATACTTTGATATATATATATATATATATATATATATATATATATATATATATATATATATATATATTTATATATATATATTTATATTTATATATTTATATTTATATATATATATATATTTATATTTATATATATATATATATATATATATTTATATATATATATATTTATATTTATATTACCAGCTTCTGTATTGTATGGGGAGGTTTTACATGTGTTTTACATTGCACGATAGATAATAATGAAATAATAAAAAAATAAATTAATAAAGAGACAATAGCTAGCACACAATCGGTTGCATTGACAAGTCCACCAACTTGAAACGATACAGAACCTTCAAACCATTAAACGATATACAGCAATAATCCCTGCAATTCAGCAAATATTTATTTGGAATCTACATCCTCTAGATTTGAATGTTTTTATTCTTGATGGTGGTGTCCTGTTCTTAACTGATAAACTTTCTCTGCTCCTTTTACTTTTCTCAGAGGGACTGGGGTCTTCTACCAGGCCTTGCCTGCCATTGGTGCCGACGGAAGAAATATCATGACACTGATTCCTGTTCAGATGGTCAATGGGAAATATGTCGAAAGTCAAATCATCAAACCTAAAACACGGGAAAATGTTGTATCGGCAACTGTTCCATTAGCAGGAAAGACAGCTGTGATGTCATTAGCCACGGAACAAACTGCGGGCAATCAGGTTTCCCTTGTGAATGCCTTGCCTTCTCGACTTGGTGTTGGGGGTCAAGCACTGGAACTTGGTATTTCATTAAATACACATCCACTCAGAGCTCCCAAAAGTCAGGTGCGAACAGTTTCAGTTTCAGAAGTGCGCTCAGGTTTTAAGAAACAGCTTTTGATGTCATCAACAAACTCCTTTTCAAGTTTAGACTCAACCAGCGTGGCTACTGTATCATCTACGACGACTGTCTGTCAAAGCAATGTTTCTTCATACGTTTCAGAACTTGACAAGTCTTGTTCAATATCACCTATGACTTCACTTTCACTGCAATCACCCAAATCTCACTTGAAATTAATTCCAAAGGTTTCCCAGATGCCCAATAGCCCAATGAAGTGGGTGATTGAAGAAGTCAACTCGAATGAGTCTGCTGTTGACCTTCCACATTCTCCTTCTCTTCCATCAAAAACTTTTCAAACTTTGGATGGAAGCAGCAAGTTTGGAGTGCTTGAAAACTTGCCACCTGGCTCTCTGTCCGGCTTGATCACAAGTGAAACACATCATCACAGAGACTTAGTCATGTGCGATGGAAGGGTGTTTTTCGCAGCCAAAAAGGATGCACTTTCTTCACCAGCGGAGAGCGAGGAAAAAAGTTGCCAGATAACAACCTCAGCAGTACCATCATCCTCATCGTCACGCTTGTCAAATTCAAGGATTATCGCTCCTAAAATGCCAAATGAAGTGATTGACCTTTGCACTGACGATAATCCGGTTGACTTGACTCAAACACTGCAAACGGACTCTTCTTTGGATGAAGATAATGTCATATTTGTATCATATATACCGCCAAAATTTGAAGAGGTGCCAATACAAAGTCCGGTAGAACAAACCCTGGAGAATGGAACAAACACAAGGACATTGGACCACGAGACTGGACATAAGACGACAGCCCTCAATTGCTCGGGTGCTGCCCAGGTTCAACTGGCATGTGAAAGCTGGGATGAAGGCGCCATTGCTAGAAGCCAGGAACTCAATCAGAGCATGATGGTAAGCACGGGTGCAATAGATGACTGTGAGCAATCAATATAACGCCCATAAACTATTGGTACAAAATTGCCGCAAATTATCCACCCATACACATCCGCAAATTCACAAATGTACATGCGATTTTCAGGTGTTTTTTTTTTATTTATATTATTTTTTTTTTAGTGCTGTTTGTGCAATTATCATGATTAATCATTCATAAAACGTGTGAATTATCCAATGCATGTTTGTGGTTCAGTAGGCGCACATTTATTTTTGCCATAAAACGCCGCACCGTTTCAAGCTATTCACTCACACAGGTCTCAGATTTTCACACGTGTAAAGGCCATCCCGCCCCCGTCCACTAGAAGGCAGTGTTGTCTCCATTGAGAGGGAACGAGCCATCTTCCATTTCTTTTCTTTTTTTTTAATTGGAAATTGAACAGTGGAAAATTGACCTTTATGTGATCTTCTACTATGTCCTCTTTTAACACGAGTCGGGAAACAAAATGCGACCGTAATTTGTTTCCCTTGAACTTGTTTTACCATATATCAGAATCCGAATCCCCTTTATTGTCATTGTACTCACTGTACAATGAGATCGGAGAGCTGACCTCTGTAGTGCAAATATAACAAATGTAATTGAATCAAATATATCATTTAAATTAATTAAATAATTAAATAAATAAATATGTTGCCATTCTACAAGGTAAAGGTAGTTATGTGCAAGAGTTCAGCATGGAGATGGCTCTCGGGAAGAAACGGGTTTTCAGTCTTAACATGAAAGACCTGCCACTGCTGCTGGGCCTACCTCCTTTTCTTTTCATGTTGGTACAGCAGTGGACAAAGAGCATTTGTGATGGAATATGTGACAAAGATGACATTTTATGATTATTTTTTGTTTTTTTGCAGTGTTCCTCACATCCTCCACCAGTTTGCATATCATCTGATCACCTTCTACGGCAAATGTTTGGGGTTACATCTGATGTGAGAATTTGCCTGCAGAGAATTAATCTAGGATCATCTGGTCTCGGACTCAATGAGGCTGCAAAAAAGGGGCCCAAAGAGGACATTCAGGAAACCACAAACCTATTGAGTGAGACGGAAATTTTTATGCAGTACCGTTTCAATCCACTAGAGCCTGTGCGGAGCAGTACTCCAGTTGATATCAAAAGAGCAGGAGAAATTGTTGCTTCAAGTCCCCATGCAGGTAACGTTTCAGTGAAGTGTTGTCTTTTGAACCTGAAACAAAATGCTAAGAAAACAAAATGCCCTTCTGCTAGAATTTCTCATAAGACAATATTCTGTGATCTGAACACAGGGCTAATGGTTGGCTACGTGGAGCCAATCGATGACGACCTCCCCAACTCGGATGAAAATGACACTCCGAACTCCCAGGACTCGGCTCCCGAGAGCCTGAATAATGCTCGTTCCAACACAAGTAGGATGGGAAGGGCAAGGAAACGCACCATGTGTCCATGTTGTGTCCCTGGTACCCTGGGCCTAGCCGTGAAGACCGGCACCAGGGTTGAAGAGTCACAAAGGTTAACATGGACAAGAGACCACTCGAGTAAACGGAGTAGACGTTAGCATAAGGTCGAATGAAATAAGTAAATATCCAACTTTAGTGGGACCAACCTGATTGCATGGACTCACAGCAACCAGCCACTTATGTGTGTGTGTGTGGTAAACATAAGAATTTTTGAATGAGTTAGTTTGGCTGTAGCATTTGACTGTAGTTAAGAGTCTAATTTACGCAAACACTCCAAGAATGTCTTTTGATGCTCATCAAAATGCTGCTGCAGTTGCTGAATGGTGCTAAATTAAGCAGGCACGTCTGCCTCACGCTCCAGGTGTGCGGGGTTCGGTTCCAGCTCCAGCCATCTGAGGAGAGATGATGGATGACCTAAGATGAGGACTAATCGCCCAAATAGTGGACCACAATATAAATATTTCCGTTATTTTGTTTTATTTAATCCCTTCTAACATAGTGCTTGATTTTCTCCCCATTTTTCCATTAATTTCAGATGGACTTTATTATGCAGCTACTCAAAATGTGTCCAGCCTTCCATGTTCTGATCCGCTTGTAATAAATATTTGCACCATGTTCTATTTTTATAAAATTATGACCACGTTTATTTAACACTACAATGAGAAAATTGTGACAACTTGTTTCTATATATGAAGACGATGTTATAACGCTGATGTTTTGTTATTGTTTAGCATTAACATGCATTGGCTTGACTTATTTAGATATGAAGGAAATTCGAAAGAAATAGACTTGTTTTCGGCAAGTATATTTGCGTTTTTGCAAAGGAAAGTTTTATGAGGTGAAAAATTGTGTACGAAGGCCATAAGTCGAGAATTTTTTATTCTATCTGAGAAGTTTCAACGAATTGCCCATTAATTCCGGGGGTTCTCCCCTTTTTCATAGATATCAAGAGCACCTTGGATTTTTGTCAAGGACAAATGACATCTAAATATGATTTAAACTCCTCATTGATCAAGGGAATACTATTCACTTTCTTTTTCATTCTATTTGGTTTCATAGAATTAATCAGTTTAATTTCACTCTTGGTAGATGGGCAGACAGTCCAGATCCCTCGCTGAGTATACACAAGCAATTAAAGTCGATGACATGTCCTCTTTAACTCTCCTCTGTGTCCTTAGGAAAAAATGAGCACCCTAGACAGTGTGGAGTTATACGTCCCAGCAGAGGCAAAGGTGGTAAGAATATCGATTTGGCGTTTACCATACGCAGCGGTCAGAGCAATCGTTCTCCCCATGATGGAACCTAATAACTCCAACACGCTTGCAGAGTCCCCACAAGGCATACACATTTTTCCAGTAGTACTGCAAAGCAAAGACATTCCCAAAGAGCGTATCGCCTCCCTGCTCAAAGCGGAGTTTCAGCTTGAAAATGTGCTTTGTCTCCTCCAACTTGGATGCTTACAATGTGCCGAGGGACATAATACCAGGGTGGGTCAAACAGTGAGACCCTTCAAACCCCCCTCTTGTTTCAGGACGCAGATTCTCACGCCAGTGAGTATTTTATCATTGTTTACTGTGAAGGTATTTATCTAACAATGAAGAAGGTCAGACAAAGTCAACAGATGACACCTCAACAGCCTCAGGAGACGGTAAGGACATGCATCACGTTTCATATTTCCTGATTGTTCCGTAGTTGTTATGGCTGGCCGGCCATTTGTTTGCATGATAGCAGGGAGGCCTTTTATTTAGGGAACAATATTACTAATGGTGTTCATTTAAGTCAGGGGGGGGGGGGCAAACTTTTTGATTGGCGGGCCGCAATGGGTTCTAAAATTTGACAGAGGGGCCGGACCAGGAGGAGATGGATGGAGTGTTTTGGTAACCTCACCTCAGTGGAGAAAAAAATAAATAATTTTAAATGAAATTATGCCTTTGAAAAACCACAGTATTTAGAAAATAAAACATTAACAAGGTTTATTCATTTAATTTTTTTTCAAGTTTGGCGGGCCAGATTAAAACGTTTAACGGGCCGCATGTGGCCCCCGGGCCGTAGTTTGCCCACGCCTGATTTAAGGAAAGGCGTACCTTTTACATTGAATTAAGGCCAAATACTGTGTGTCCATCTCTCTATTTTCTATCAATTCTCTTGTTCATAACATCCCGTGTCTTTCTGGCAGTAGGAAGACGAAGTGTGACAGCTGGACTCAAGGAGAGACTTTGGAATTGAAATGTTTCATCCACGCTGGAATTGAATGAAGCAAAAAGATTGCCTAAATATAGTTGAAATTGACTGAGGATGCTCTCATCGTGGGACACACCACTGAATGTAAGATCCTTTCAATTCATATTTATATTATATATATATTGCATATTTATTTATTTCAGTGTATATTGAACATTATTCTGATTGTTTACTCAGATATGCTAATCGCGCTTCCGCCGTGCTACTTTTGGCTTAGTGCTTCATGACAGTGTATCACAAAGAGTCAGACGAATTTTTTCTGTATAATAGGGTTGTGCCATCCGCAGACCATGACAATACGTTCTTGTATTTTTGGCCAACCCTATGTCTGATACGAACCTATAAATGTCTAGGGGAGGTGGGACTTCAGCTGAGACCTGATAAGCATAACATTTTGAAGGCTTCAATGTGCAAGCTCAGGGCTTGGAAACAGATGAAGTACCGAAATAATCCACACGGTGGTGAATGTTACTTACAAAGCACTTAAACCTGAAAGTAAAAAAATAAATAAATAAATAAATTCTTAAAGTGCCTATGTCAAACGTCCATCCTTTTCATCTGTGGAGTCTGGAAGGGGGTTGACCCTATCTACAGGACTGGGATAGCGGGTGATAACGTTTGATGGGGCGGAACGGGTGAACTTAATGTTTGTGCTGTAAAACATAAACAATGATGATGCTCTGTTACACTTTTCAGTGGTCATTTCTTTGTTTTGAAACTGCTTACTTGATTTTTTGGGTGCCATATTGCACTCCTCCTTCTAAAATATCACCAAGTGCGTCTCTGAGATCTTAATTGTAGCATCGTTTATGGAAATGACAGACATCAGAACTTCATATGAATAATTCCCTATGATGCTACTAGGTGGCGTATTGCAATAATTATAATATTTTCATGGGTAAGATGTTTGAGATTCTTTGTTCTTAATGTCATTAATGATTTCAATATGCCTTTTAAGCAAATAATCAACATTTACTGTAATCATTTCAATTTATTTGCTAAAAGGCAGCGAAAAAAATGTTTATACACTTACATACTGGATCCGTATGTTACTACAAGACATAATAAACCTCATAAATCTTTCATTTGGTACCTTACTTCATTTTGGTCTTTTTTTTTTTTTTTAATGGCAGATGCTGTAATTGGTGAAAAATGTAATACTTTTCACATCGTTTCAATGGCTTCCAAAAGTATATGTTGATCACCATCATGATTTGAGTCAAGCAGAATTTTTGAGCGCACATTGGCTCTTACTGCTTTTGTCATTAGATAAAAATGCATTTGGTCAAATCTAAGTAACATTCTAGTGCAGATATCATGCTGCTAAGAACGTAAACAATCAAATAACCATCAGAGATGAGAAGCAAGAAAGACAATACAATATAAACTTGCCCTTTTCTCCAAATTGACAAAATCACATTGCATCTTCTTTTAATTTCATTTTATTTAATGATATGTTTTCCTTTTTGGGCTTTGCCATGCTGATAGGGCCTGTCACTCACTGTCTAGAGTTGTTTTTCTTTTTGAAAGTCGTGTAATGGTTTGAGTGATTAATTTATTATGACCCCAGAAGTTTACTGTGTGTTTCCCCACATAGAAAAAGACCTTATGAACTTTTACTACCATTGACGGCTAAAGACGTCAAAGAACCCTTGTTTTTTTTTTGTTTTGTTTTTTACTCAGCTCGTAGTAAATGAGTTAATAGCAAAATACAGATAACATGAAATTGTTTGCCACTTGAAAAACAGAAACATAACTTTAGATATCTGAGCTGATAAAATGTTTATTGTGACATTTGCCGAGTTGTATCAAGTCACTGACAAGCGAATGGTTCATTGACGTGATTGGATTTTGAAGAAATTATACTTTACCAAAATATAAAGTCACCGTTACAGCTTGTTCCACTTTGCAAATTCACTAGCCCCTAGACCAGGTGTGGGCGAACTACGGCCCTGGGGCCACATCTGGCCCGTTAACCGTTTTAATCCGGCCCTCCGAACTTGAAAAAAAATTAAATGAATAAACATGGTTAATGTTTTATTTTCTAAATACTCTGGCGTGTCAAAGACAAATATATTTTGTTGTAATGCTTTTGTTCACTTTCATTTAAAATCAAATGCATTTTTTACCAAAACACTCCATCCATTTGCTCCTGGTCGGGCCCCTCACTCAAATTTTAGAACCCATTGTGGCCCGCCAATCAAGAAGTTTGCCCACCCCTGCTCTACAGGATAAACAATACAGAAAGTGGGTGGCAGGACTACAGTGGATGACGTCCGTCGACAACTGATTAAAGAGCAGAAAGATAACAGGTGAGAGGGGGGGGGGGGGGCTGCCAAAGGGTTTTCCGCGACATTGAAGAGCTACAGGAATACACATTCCAAATGCTACAGTTTGTTTGGCATAAAAATAACAGCACATCACCTAAACAAGACCATACCCAAGGTGAAGGTCAGAATCGCCGTTTGAGGTTTTAGTCAAGGTGATAATTATTGTTGTGGAACGTCGACAGTCCAACATCCCCCAAACTGTGCAATCCGTAGACCAAAATCACACAAAACCGATTTTAGTAACAACTCCAATCTTGATGTCACTGGTCTCACAAAACCATTTGAACAAAAGCTCGTTAACTTTTTCTATCCTCTGTATCACGCTACGACAAATGATTGTAAGGAACATTTTAGAACAAGTTCCGTCCCCGTTACAGAATGTTGAATCATCTGATAGGAGAATCAGATGAGATTTGAAAACAAATTGACGAAGGAGTGGAGGGAGGTCATCTCTTGCTGCTGCAGACCTTCCTCCTCTCTTGCAGTCGGACTATAATACTGAAGGTGCGCAAAAGTCGCACTGCACAAGCAGGATGAACTCCTCACGTTGTCCTTTAGGGAGAACACTGCCATTGAAGGTAAGAGTTTTTCTTTGTTTGTGAACTACAAACGGCAATGACTAAACAGTATTTTGTAGTTGTCGGTAGTGGTGGACAATATTTAATTTTTGGTGCAGTTTCAACTTGGAATCTTAAGTGATAGTTGCGTCAAGAAATGAAGTCTGTTCATACTCAAAGTTTTCATGTAACTTTCTTGAATAAGTCTCGATTATTCATACTCATGCAAAAGTCTCTGTTTGTGAAAACAATTCAGCGGTCATTTAAGTTGACAAACTTCTTGAGTAACATTGATTGTTAAGATCACCACTGCACGTTTTCTCACTGGCACTTTACATATGCGCATATAATCTTGATAATATGCTACCGTACGTGTGTAGGATAACTCCGGTTCCATTGTGTTTTGATTTGTGGCGTTTTTACGTTGAAAAAAAATATTAAAAACTACCATTACTCTTTGAGATGCTGTTTAAAGTTCCCCAAAAAAAAATATATTTTTATTTCAACACATGTTCCTGTTGTCCTCAGGTGTTGTGCTTGTTCTGTTCGGTCATGTGCCTGATCAGCGGGCCTCTGCGCTCAGAGGCCGCCAAGCTTCGCTGTGGCTCGGAACTCCTCAATGACCTCCTGTTCGTGTGTGGTGACCGTGGACTCTACTTAGGTACGGCCGTCTTCATATTGTGCGTTGCACTGCTGTGGACTTTTTGGAAATGATGTCAAGAGTTTTAATAGTTATGATCCAATGTGTTTATCATTTATATATTTGTAAAAAAAATAAATAAATAATCATTTGGCCTATTTTTGATGCACAAAATGTTGTGCGTACATATTTCCTACATTTTTGAGACACTGAGTTGTAAATTTGAAAGAAATCTCTAGCGTCACCTTAGCACCCCCCCACCACCACAACACACACACACACACACATTGTTTTCATGATTGCGATTCTAAAGATCACACCATCCTCACACATTCACAGTTGTGCTGAAGCTTATTAGTGGTATAATTGTCATGTTAGAGCATTCTTTGCTTCTTTACAGCAAGTGACAAGGCACAAATTGTTTTTAGTGTTGGTGTGTTGGGTTTTCACAATCGTCCCGCAAGGTTCATATGAGGACTTATTAATTGCATGATGGCACACTGAAAGTCACCCACGCGCCCTTTCACCTGATTACCTTTCTCCTGTTCTGACCGAGGCCGCTGTCTCCTTCTGGTATCAAAGTGGTGGCAATACTTGAAAATGGGAGCATACCCACCAGTACACTGTGCCACATTGTGTGATAGCATTATTGTTGCAGCACTTGCTATCTGAGCGCAGCTTTGTTTTCATAGAAAGGTACGAGGTGGGAGGGGGAGAACAGTGCTGGCTCACACTAACGCTGCGTGGATGGCAAGAACGTGACTCTGGAGCCTTTTTTTTTTTTTTAAATAGGATCATGTTTAGATTTTGGTTGCGTGTTGACTATTTAATTAAGGATCAGTTTTGCATGTTATTGCTAATTACTTTAGGATGCTAATTTTTGCTTGGCATTTCATAATATTGATCGAGATAGACTTTAAAACCAGATCCTAATGGACTGTGTTTGTCCCATGGCAGGTAAAGGCACATGGTCTGGCTACGGTTCTCGGCCCCGAGGCAGGGGGATCGTGGACAAATGCTGCCGGTCAAATGGCTGCGACCTGCACCATCTGGAGATGTACTGCGCTAAAGCAAAACCGCAACAGCAGACTACAGCAGGGCCAAGTACAAGCATGGAAACCCTCACCACCAAACAAACGGACGTGGTAAGAACCGCATTTACTGGATGTAAAAACATGCTTCTTGTTTAGGAAGTGAAGATTCATATAACGGCACGTCTACCTCACAGTTCCGTCTCTTGCCCCATCGGTTAATTATAATGGATTTGAGCTCAAGTGACATAGAAAATGAAACAAGTGTTTGGTCTTCCTTGACGCAAAACTATGTTTTCATCCAACTGTCAAGTGAGGCATATCAAACATGATGATAATAATAAAATTCAACTTTACTTTGTGCCGTTCTTTAATTCAATTTAATTTTTTATTGGTGAGTTTTCATTCATTGTGCATGAATGTCAATTTCACCACTCACGAGTATCGTTGCTGTTCCCTGACATAAACGACAGACAACGTAGATAAATTTGAATTCAAAATGTTTGAAATATGCAGCAATTCCATGATGTGACTTTCAGGCTCATTGTCGTGGAATGTTATACAAATTAAAAGCAGTTTGCAAATGTTTTATTTGGATTGAACAAACATAGTCAGCCGTGAATGTCTACACAAATCTGACAACATTGACTGTTGAGAGGAAATTGAGAAATTCCAACGGTGTGGACGGTTTTTAATTAAACAAGGTCTCTAATGAGTAATCAATTCGCAAAAAATTATCAATTCATTTGCTAATTGATTGCTAGCTGTCTCGTAATCGTTGCACCTCTAAAGTTACTTTTACGGTGAGCTACTATTGTGCATTTTTTCTCTTTCCTGGTCTTCAATTAGAATGTTGGTACATCTCCTATATCTGATTCACATTTTGACATTGTGAATCACTTACAAGCTAAGCACATTTCTTAAAGAGCTTCATTGAAAAGCAACATTGTAGTACCAAAGCGGGTAAAGATGATTATTGTTTACACTCACTGATCAAAAGCCTGCTACTAAATAGACGAGCAAAACCCATCTTAATGACATCTGTATGTTGAAATGTTCATGTTGATGTAAAATAATCATTTACCAGATAAGCGCATAATACTGGTAATGAACCATAACAAGTCAGTGCCAACCCATCAAATCAGTTCAGGTCAAACAAAGGACCAAGGTCATCTGATGCCGAGAAGCCGCATGCTCACCAAGTCCTTGAAACGCTTTGTTTTTGCTTATCGTTGTCTTGCAGGCCTATCAGTTCCAAGCAGTATTTCAGAAAAGACTTCTACAGCACCTGGGGCCGCCCGACAGTCCAAAGAGAGAGGCTTATAGGAACAAAATGAAGCCGTCACCACAAAGGAGGACAAACCGACAGCACACGACAAGGGAGACCCCCTCGGTGGCCACTTCGAGGACAACCTTGTAACTGGCTGGCATCTACCAATGGTGTTCTGTCTGTCACCATTTGAGTGAGTGAGTCTATCTCATGGACCCTCCTTGTAGGACTGGCCTGACTCTCACCAGCAAGTCATGTAACTTTATTGTACTTTGGGAAAATGCTGCTCTTTTGTTTTATGTTGTACATACTTCAGTTACGATGCCGTAAATCACATGGGTGACGTACCTTTAAACACATTAAAGGTGCCTAGTAAGTGTCCAGGCTCAGGTTGCTGATCAAAGAAATTCTGCTAATTGTAGTTGGAAACTTTCCATCGGAATTAACAACAATTTGGAGGAATTGAAGGGAATTCGTGGAGGGATCTAAAAAAATGAGATTGGGTTTTGATAGGGAGCTTAAATATTTGAAAGGGAAGCTCAGTTTTTACGTAATGCCGCCTAAACAAGATCTGAACCAATTACTCCGGTCCGAAAGGCTTTACACTGCCTCCCAATTAGCTGTAGAATACATTTTAAAATTCTCCTACTGGTCTATACGTGGCGTCACGGTGGCCTCACAGAGCAGAGATCGTAGGATCGATTCCGGCTCCGGCCTTCCTGTGTGGACTTTGCATATTCTCCCCGTGCCTGCATGGGTTTCCTCCCAAATTCCCAAAACATGCATGGCAGGTCGATTGGACACTCTAAATTGTGAGCGCGGATGGTTGTTCGTCTCTGTGTGCCCTGCGATTGGCTGGCAACGAGTTCAGGGTGTCCCCCGCCTACTGCCCGAAGAAGATAGCCGGGATAGGCTCCAAATCTTAATGTCCAAATGTTGTCAGCGCACGTTCTCTTAGTAATTTTAAAAAGCTACTTTTGTTCTGTCTTTTAATGTCTTTAGCTGCTTGTTTAACGCTTTTAGGTGTTGTCCATTTGGTTGTGTGAAGCACATTGAGTTGCCTTGTGTGTGAAATATGCTATTTAAATAAAACTCCCTCCTCCTAAAACAACCAGCTTTAAAATGTTACAGTGGTACTTTGACTTTTGAGTGACATAATTTGCCAGTTCTGCCCCCTCCCCTCCCCACACTGATTTCCAGTGAATTAACATAATTCCCATGGAATGTTTCCAATTCCAGAATTGCCCATTTTAAATTCCCATGGAAATTTAGACACTTATAAGAAATCTACCATAAATGTTCTCTCTGCATCCTTTACTGGCTGTGGAGACCCACATGAATTTTCTACGCAAACTTTGCCACCTGCCACATTTTAGTGGCTCCTTTCTGGATCATTGGTTTAGTTTGCACAAGTTTGCAAATGCTACTCTTTTCTTGTGAATATTCTCCAGCAACTCGTCTATTCCTATTACTTTCTTTTGCTTTGTATTTATGGCACATTTATAACATGTTTCATTTGTTTTTTTTATTATGTCATGCACTTTGATAACAATTCTATTTGTACGTTATCTCAAATGTTTTTTATCGTATTATATTGTGTATGGAGACCTTTTTTTTTTTCCTGTAGTTGGACCTTATCAAACATTGCATATCTGTGTTGTATATATTAAAAGAACTATTTATTTCTCTGAGACAATATATAGTATGACTATTGAGATTAAAAGATGTTGATGTTGGTTATGTATTGATCTAATTCATTTATCATGAAAAGAATGAATAACTGGATGAAAACAACATGAATGTGTGATTTGTTGCCTCGCAACTTCCAGCGTTACAAGTTATGCTTTTTACTTTGCCGGCAATTCATAATAATATGTTGTTTACAACAACTTGATCTTATGTTTTGCCTTCAAGTCTCGGTGACATGGAAAACAGCTGATGATTTTATAACCAGATTCAAGTTATCTAGTCCCTTCCTTTCGGTTCAGAAGGCCATCTCAGCAAAGAACCAAGTCGGGCTTGCATTGTTTACAAAGCAGCGATATTAGCAAAATTATAGAATTGCGATCCCCTTATCCGTATTTATTTCGTATAGAAATCACACCATATACGGTCCCCTTCAAAAGTATTGGAACGACAATGTCTATTCCTTGTTTTTGTAACTTTAATTGCATCAAGCCTGCGACTGAATAACTCCAACACACTGTCGCATTCTTCGTTTGAAATTCTTTCCCAGGCCTTCGCTTCCGCCTCATTCAGTTCTTGTTCATTTCTGGGGAGTCTCTCTTTGCTCCACTCTCTATTTATCCGAATGGTACTTTTAATGTTAATCGTCTTCCAGTGAGGTTGTCAGTAGCACCTGCGGACTTCAAATGAAAATTGTGTTGGTATTGAGTAATAAAAGTTAAGGAATGTTCCTCATATTCTGTTTTAGGGAGCATATTGTCCTGTGCAAGTAGCACAAACGGCAGTGGGGGAGAGGTAGAAAGAAACCATTTTTGTTGTTAAAATATTAAATTTCACCCATGTACTGCCACCGTTTTCTAGCATGTTAAAAAAGTACATAGAGTAAAAAAAAAATATGAATAACATTTTAGGGACTGTGCAAAAGATTCCAAGGCTGATGTAGATCAATTATTGAGTATTCCTTCAGTGCATTCCTTGGAGACATCTTGAGAGGCACCAAAAATCAAGCAGTCATCTATCTGCCTTTGCTTTCATGGTCACCACTTGTGTTCAATTTTTAATAATGTTCCTAAAATTGTAGCACTTGTAGTTTAACCCAAATGTCGTGCAAGTGTTTGTATCAGTCTTTGTTTTTGCATATTATATTGGAATTTTTTTTTTTTTTTTAATTTTAGTTGTTTTTTTTGTTTGTTTGTTTTTTTGTTTTGACGACTTGGTTCTGAGTGTTAGAACATCATGCAACAACATCTTTCCCGCAAAGTGCATGCTTTTACAGACATTTTACAGATATCTCAATAATGTCAATAAAAAGCATTCTGCTTCTGATATTTTCACCTCCTGTGACGTACAGTATACACAAATAACAGAAAGGCATGCCTCGTAAAATGAGCTTGTTCAGATTTTAATTTTGGATTAGAAAGCCTTGGCCTTCTGAGTCCACAACAAAGTAACAGATGTTCACTGTTGGTTTGATAAGACCATAAGGGAACTCTGTCTCCGGTGGGTTGCTTGCGTCACGTCGTTAGAGAATTACATTCAACTCTAAATGGCTCTTCCATTTAATTCTCATGTTCGACCAATTCAATAAATTTGTGATGATAAAAATCAACTGTAATGTATTTCAGATCAGCCGCTTTGTTGGCATCGAGAGTATCAGCACATGTTCAAGGACAGATTCTGGTGTGCATGAATAACATTCACAAAGCAAGCAATTTCACTTTCATGCGTTCACATTTTGTCCCTCACGGGTGAGACGAGAGCGTACTCGTCCAGTTCTGTCGTGTCTGTGGTGGAGCACAGAAATTTCTTATCTGCAGGATACACAAATGATTCAGCCAGTGGGAAAAAACCATCCTCCAACCACCTGCTCACGTTTGTTCCAACAATATAACAACAGATGAGGTGAAGCCACCAAACACGCAAAGGCAGCGGGGAATGTGCTCGTCAGGACATGATGTCTATGCGTCTTCATGCCACTAATATCAGGGAACAGTTTGTGTTTGTTTCAAATGTTTCACTGCACCTGTTGTGCAGCTTGAGTTTTCATTGTGTTGGTTCCTTCAGCAAAGAAAAGAAATCTCAAGTGTCATTTAAGGCTGTTTCTTGTCAGTTTGTTGTTTTTATGAGTTTTCATCCTGATGATCTTGTCCATGTTCACACACGCAAGTGAAAGAAGCACTTGAGAAAACCCACACTACTGAATATAGATTTTTTTTTTACCTATTCAAAATCTGAAAAAATGATTCATGATAAAATATAATAAAATGCACTTATCCGGAGGAAAAATTCGACCTGCAGTGAATATATAGACACATATATATATATATATATATATATATATATGTATATATATATATATATATATATATATATATATATATATATATATATATATATATATATATCATGCAGGTAAAATGTATAATGTATGCTAGCAACCTACTACTGATGCATTCTGATTATTAATATTAACCTTATGATCATACTTTGTACATATATTATATATATTTTTTATATAAATATATATTTAGTAATTGCATCTTAATGAGCATATGCAAAGTTTGTCATTGATGAAGTTCATTTTAGAAAAATGTTCTGTCTACCTTTGATGTAGATCCTGACAGTAAAATGGCCACAAGAGGATCGGTCACCTTGATGTCTGGTATCGGTCCCCTCCGTGACTATCTGTAGCATTGAAATAAGGTCGGTATCGGCCCAATATTGATACCTGATATTGGTAGTCGCCAGTTCCCAATTGCTTGTGTTGTTTTAATTCTGCTGCAATTATTTGTGTTTCTGCTATATTTTATTCTATAGTTCCATTTGAAAGTACATGAAAAAAATTTTAATAATGCAAAAATGATCATCTTTATTGTATTATTATGCATTATTCAGTTCGAACACACTATTGAGGACTGGAGAAATAGTTAATACTTCATCATCCATAGTCGACCACAACGCTGATGTTGTTATTTGCATGTAAGCATCCTTTAAGCCATTACACAACTGGAAATTACAGTTTGATGACAAATCCAATGTGAATGTTAAGAAATCCTGTTGTTGAAATGGCACCAAAAAAAAGAAAGCTCGGTTGTTCGAATTGTTTTTACGACCATTTGAACCATCATATATAGTTGAGGCCCAGTTAACGACCTTATTTAAGACAAAAGCGCCAAACTACATTTTTCCAGTTTATTATGTTTCCATCAGGATTCCCCAAAACATTTTCCCATAATGTGTTGGCAGCTGAATTTGAGTGTTTAACGAGCTATCTGCAATGCCATGTTTGAACTTTCACATTATGTGACAAACAATGTTTCAGCATTTGTCTAAAATCACAACAACAATGTGTACGTCACAGATAAATTGAACATGTGGGGCAAGGACTTTGTGATTAGATGCCAGCTCCTGTTGCGTGTTGTTTGTGACCTGTTTCTCAGAGGTTCAGATTATGTGGCTCCCTCTCAGACGACTGCACTCGGTCGGTTCGGCCAGGTTGCCGCATGATTGAACAGTCTGAGCATCAGCCAACCGAGTGTTCACTTCAACTGTGTTTGATGGCGATGAGGTCAGAGCCAGTCAAGTTCTTCCACGTCAAACTCACTTTGCTTTGTGCGGTGGTGGGGCTGTCATGCTGGAATAGAAAAACGGGGCTTCGCCAAACTATTCTCACAAGCTTAGATTTTTTTTTAAATCCCTTGCAAACCCAAGTGGTTGTCTGCATAATACTGTGTCGGAAACACTTTGGGAAAATACAATGTGTAGTGTCTGATTCTGATTCTATTCTTTGGACTCTTTTTTTATATAACTCTGCTCAACAGCAAATCTGAATCAAAGAGAGCTTTATGTGTCCCTCAACATTTTTTTACGCAGATTTAAGAAAATGTCTTTACCTTTTTTCAAGATCATGTTTTTGAGATTTTTTTTTGCTACACCTCAACTTTACCATGCATTGTAATTTATAGGTATGACGTTTCAGAAAAAAAAAATACACCTGTTGCGGAACCTAAACCATAATTCATAAATGCATTTAATTTTATTTTATTTTTTCATCATCATCATCATTATTATTATTATTATTATTATTATTATTATTATTATTATTATTATTAGTAGTAGTAGTAGTAGTAGTAGTAGTATTAGTATTATTAGTATTATTATTATATCAGCCATCCATTATCCAAGCCACTTGTCCTCACAAGGGTCGCGAGCGTGCTGGAGCCTCTCCCAGCTCTCTTCGGGCAGTAGGCGGGGTACAACCTGAACTGGTTGCCAGCCAATCGCAAGGCACACATAGACAAACAACCAGTCACACACACAATCACACCTAGGGGCAATTTAGTGTTCAATTAACCTACCAAGCATGTTTTTGGAATGTGGGAGGAAACCGGATTACCCTGAGTAAACCCACGCAGGCACGGGCAGAACATGCAAATGCCACAAAGGAAGGCCAGAAACCGGGATCAAACATCGCACCTGTGAGGCCGACATGCTAACCAGTCATCCACTGTGCTGCCCACCATATTACTTGTTTTTTGTTAGTTTTATTATTAGTAGTGGTAATATTATGAAAACCTTTATCCTCCCAAAAAAAAAGGGGTCAGTTCTGTAATCAGCGCAAAATATTCACCTAGAAAACTGTACTTGCATATGTAGGCGCTGTTGACGAAAAATGACGACTATGATATCAAATTAAGTTCTCAGCAATTGACTGGCGAGCAGTCCCGCGTACCTCATGCCCCAAATCAAATGGGATAGGCTACAGCTCACCCTTGACCCTAACGAGGATAAGATCTTAAAAAATAGATGGATGGATGGTTAGATGGATAGACTGACAGATGGGTGGATAAACAATTTGACTGTAAGGTTACAGATGTTAATAAAGGCTTTTAAAGGCAGCTCTATGCTGCCCTTTGCTGGATGAAACTGAAATGTGACAACTCTCAACCTTTCTTTAGTTTACTTTGAATAGATATTAGTATACCAAGACACACATTTTATTTTTTTTATATGAAACAACAAAAGTTACTTTTTTGTTGTTGTTTTTTTTAAGTGGAGGATGTTTTCAGAATCGGAATCGTCTTTATTGGCCAATTACTTAGTATGTTAAAGGAAATTGTCTGGTATTTGGAGCCACTATAGAAGCACACTCCAACAATCAAGTCACATTAACAAAATATATATTTAGCACGGAAATACACGCGTATTTCTGGTCAATACTTATATAATAAATACAAACCTGTTTTAAATTCACATTTTACTGAGCAGGTTTTAACGCAACATAAACACGTTACACAGCGGCGGCACACAGTACTGAGGTGCCGAGTTCGATTCCGGCGCCGGCCTTAATATGTGGCGTTTGCATGTTCTCCCCATGCCTGCGTGGGTTTTCTCTGGGTACTCCGGCTTCCTCCCACATTCCAGAGACTTACATGGTGGGTTGATGGAACGTTCTAAATTGGCTGTCGGTTTGATTGTCTTTGTCTTTGTGTGCGCTGCGATTGGCAGGCAACCAGTTCAGGGTGTACCCTGCCTACTGCCCGAAGACGGCTGGGATTCGCTCCAGCATTCCTGCGACCCTTGTGAGGAAAATCGGCTCAGATAATGGGTGGATGGAAGTTAGATAACTCAAGTACCAAAAGTGCACGTTTAAAGGTAAAGTATCTAGTTTAGAAAATTTAAATAATAAAAACACATTTTTGTCATATATGTTAAAACCGTCTAAGTGACAGTAAAGTATTACTTAAATTATCTTCGTTCAATGAGACGTTCGCTCACATGACCCACCTCTCACGGAGGCTCGCACAAACTGTCGCAAAGGATACTATTACAGTTTCTTAGCCGGATTATTTATCTCTTTGGTTACAGCAATAAAAGATGAAGGGCGGACATCCTGTATAACGTTGCCACCTGTGACATGGATGACCTCACCTTCCTTAGTTACACCTCTACAGGTGTGCCCAAGGTAGTGAGGAAGCACCTCGTGTGCCCAAGACCTTTCATGGACTGTATTTTAATGTGGCATATTCATCATACTGCCCCAGTCAAACCAGTTGGACAACAATATTTGTCCAAACCCTCACTGGCCCTGCCCCAACAGACTTGCCAAGTTCTAACCATTGTTTGTCAAGCCAAACTCTTTCAGTTTCCAAGAAAGACTGTCGTAAAACCGTACTTTCCGAATGTGTTTGCGTGTCGGTTATCAGACTTTTGAAGCACGCTTATCAGGAGCCATAAACAATGCATAACAGGCATGTTTCAGACAACATGATATTGCTGTACTTTGACTTGAAAGAGGAAATCCCAGCTTGAGACTGAAGTCTGACAACACTTCAACAAGTCCACTTCCTCATTTGCGTGCGCCTAATAGCAAACACACCGTTGCCCTCACTGTGTGCGGTAGAACGAGGTAATCTGCGTTTAAGCAAGGCACACGCTCAAGCGGATGACGGTACGTTACGTTTGGATCCACTTGATGAATAGCTCAGACATGGACGCAACGTCACAGCACACACAGGAGGTAAGTGTCTGTTAGTGCTTCACAAATGTTGCTATTTGGATTGGAGTTTAGCTTTGTCTCAGCTGTCCTAAATTGAATCAGTCATGGGACAAATTACTATTGCAGTATACCGGTATTAACATTTGAAGACGTGAAATTTCCTGTGTGTTGCAACTTGGAGGAACGTAAAAAGGTCTGTGCCATATAAAATCCAAAATTGTGAGAGGAAAAAAAAAAATACATTGATTTATATTGTGATTTTATTTACAAATACTATTTTTTTTTCAGTCGATGTGTGGCATGTTAAAACAACAAAAATATCAGAGAAGATAATTCAACTAAACTGAATCAAATGAATTCACTGTGTGGAGTTTGGTTGATCTCTTCTTTCAAAATGTGGATATTAGCTTCATTGAAGACTTCAAATTGTTGTTCAGTACTCACTGTGGATTAACATGCTACCATGCTATAAATTAGGGCTAGCCCTTATGCTAATCAATAAAGCCGCCTTCCTCTGTCATATCTTTTTGCCGTGGAATGACCACAACACCTGAGCCGGTTTGGTATTTGTATGTCCTCCCTCTGGGTTTTCAGCAGAAGCTCAGTTGCCTCCGCAACCAAAAACACATTTGGTCCCTGGGCTCAATAGTTGCTACTCACTGCGCCTCAGTTGTGGGTTTAATGCAGAGCAGATTATGACAAGATGAAGTAATGAAAACAAAAATCCTTTACCTTACTCGGAGAATAAATTGAAATTCCCTCAACATATTCAATTAAATCATATATTTGTTTAAATGATAGACACTATAAATTTAGAAATGCCCTTGAGAGGTATAAACGGAAGACAAAGCAAATAATATTATTTTATATTTACAATGACATAATTCATTCAGGTAAGCATGGAGGGCGACTGGTTAGCACGTCTGCCTCACAGTACAGAGGTAAGAGAGTACAGGTTTTGATTCCGGGCTCCGTCCTTCCTGTGTGGAGTTTGCATATTCTCCCCGCGCTTCTGTGGGTTTTCTACGGGTACTCCGGTTTCCTCCCACATTCCTAAAACATGCATGGTAGGTTGATCGGACGCTCTAAGTAGTCTCGTGAGTAGTTGTTCGAATGTTCGTCTTTGTGTGCCCTGCGATCAGCTGGCAACCAATCCTCGGTCCACCCCACATACCGCCCGAAGACAGCTGGGATGGGCTCCAGCACCCCCACGACCCTTGAAAGGAGAAGCAGAACAGATCATAAATGAATAAATTCAGTAGATTCACTTTACAAGACATTTGATGGAGAGTTATGGATGGACTGCAGTTAAACTATTGTGTAAATATGATGCCGACTCTATTCACTTTTTTCTTTGCGCCGTGTAGAACGCAGGGCAGCCGCTGCCCCGACACAGGAGGAGCTTCAGCTTGTCAGCTTTACGCATTAAAAGTGAGCTTGTGAGGCAACCACTGACTGTAAAGGTCAATGAACACAGATTTGACGCGCATCTACAAAATTCACTTTCGTTTGATGGTAATTTTTTTTCCGCAGAAAGAAACAATATCGAAGAAGGTGGAGTCTCACGGCAGAGAGGTGCATGGTCCTTTTCATCTGCTCGAGAGTTTTCAAGAAGAGGTAAATCTCATCTATCTGGACCACCAACAGGATGAAGTATTAAATGCATCAGTCAACAGTGAGTACATTTTTTTCCCCACAGGGACATTTCAAGATGGAGCTGCTGCCTCGGAGGTTCAAATGGATATAACAGGTAACACCAAATCACCTGGTGCTATTTCAGACAGAAAACTGAAATCATTTTTGGCTCCAAATGTGTCTTAAATCTGATGGCTGACAAGAGCGGTATTGTGGGCCTTGTGTTTCGTGCGTCTGCCTCACAGTCATGAATCTCAATTTGGGCCATTGTGTACTTAATTTCCGGTATGCTGATTTTCAACAATATTCTAAAAACATCCAAGCTAGGTTAAATGAATAATCTTGTTCGTCAGGGGTGTTCCCCATTTCTTGCCCAAAGACAGCTAGGATAAAATCCAGCTCACTTGTGACCATGAACAGGAAAGTGGTAGGAAATAAATGGATGAATGAATGAATAGCTGACAATGGAGGTGAATGAAAGCTCTGAACTTGAAGGTGGCTCAGCCTTTAATCACATCTGAGTTCTGTGTTATGATTCACAAAGGAGAGTTGAAATCTAACGCTACTAGTGTGGAAGGACAGTCAAGTTTAACACCTGGGACTCACTGACCTTTAGGTCTGGTAGGATTTAGTTTTAATACTATTGATGTGCACTGTTGTCAGATTTCTGAATGAAATGCAATGACATCCACCACACACGTCCTTGCAGCTCAGAATCTGTCTGCCAGCACCTTGATCTAGTCCTCCAAGATTTTGTTACACCACCTGCGCCACAACTTAGACCTGCTTTCAGCTGGTCTGAATTCTAGGCAAAGGCAAAGACTCATGAGGAAGTCAGTATTGCAGATCTTATTATTGTTACTCACTTACGGAACGTATAATATTAATGTTGTGCCCATGAATGTTAATACTAGCTGGAAAGTTAAAAAAATATACTCTGAATTAATATTTTGTCATCAAAATAAAACCACTTTGTCTGCATCTCAGTGTTAAGGAACAACCTTGAAAATATAAAGGAATTTATAAAACGTATTACAGTGATTTATTCCATTTTGTATTATTTACATAATTACATTTTTATTGCTGTAACACCTAAATTTCGCCTCTGGGTATCTAGAGAGAATATCATCATATCCGAAACACACAGATTTGAACAGTCAGAGCCACTAATTCTGTTCACTGGGGAGGAGACAATTGGTGGTCTAGGTTTAGAGTTGGCGTTCACCCTGGACGGATCACCAGTCCACCTCAGGGCTGATACCCAGACAACCATTCACACACACAATCACACCTATATGGACAATTTCGAGCAGAGGTGTCAAACTTGTTTTCATCATTGGTCACATTGTTATGATTGCCCTCCGGGGACCAGTTATAACGGTTAAAACCACATGTATGTGTAATTACTAAGACTGTGACGGTGTGCCAAAAATCACTGTTAGGTATGTACCTTAGTTTTATGTCATGAATTGGGTTATACTGGGTACAGTAATGTAGAATTAATGGTTCAAATCCTGTACTCAAGTAATAGCACAAACATACAGACTCTGAAATGTGCTTAAGTAAATATAAAAGTAAATGTTAGAATTATTTTTTACTGTCAAGTACATACAATACCAATTTTGATAACTGGATTGATTTGATAGATTGATTCATTGATTGACTGATTCATTCATTCATTCATTCATTCATCAATTATCTGCACAAAACATTAAGATTAAAATTAACTTTCATTGTGCTGAAAATAAATAATGTAAAAATCAAATGTTATTTAACAGCTTTCTAGTGTTGGTTTGACTTTTACACTATAAAAAAAATAAAATGTTTCATAGCTTTGCTAATGTTGTGTGACCCGATAAAAAATAAAAAATAAAAAAGATAAATTGGCTAATTATAACCAAAAATTTACACCTTACTTTTATGCGTTGTTCTGATTAGAATGAGAATTTTGTGATTTCTAGGTTGGCACAAGACAGAAGTTGAACAACAACAACACCCAACAATTCTGTTAAGCAAGACCAATGATGGGGAATACCTCCTTTGTTTTTTTAATCTGTTGCCACCATATTTAATTATACCCAGTCCACATCCCTACTATTATTTACATTCTCTATTTACTCATGTCATCATCCGTGATGGTTGAAAAAAAAGTAATTTCACAAATAAAAAAGTAAAACGCAAATATCTGGTTTCAAGGCACTTCAGTAAAAAGTCATCCGAAAAATAAATCATCAAGTTCTTGAAATCAGCATTGCGGATGCAGCACCTTTCACTTCAGTGTAAATTTGTTGGAACTAAAAGAAAGAAAAGAAAAAAACAACAACTAAGCAACTTTAGCAGTGCAGTCGATTACGGATGTGGTGAGAGTCGCTTGGTGGCTGATTATGAGAAATCCCACCGCATTAGGCGGAACATGAAGGCAGCACTCACCGACTGCTACACGAGGCGCGGGCGGCGAGACGCACGCACACACTCGAACGATGATGGTAGACTTTGACGTGAAACGGAATGGACAACATGCGCTATCTCTGTTGGTTTAGTTCCTTCTCTGTCAAATACAATTCAAAAGCTGACGTCAAAGAGTAAGGCAGCGATGAGTGAAACTGTAACGCGAAGACGCGCAGGACGCCGCTCGACGGACTTCAGAAGCAGATGGAGTAAGTTGTTGACGACTGTTACTGTCGCTCTACCTGCTCTTGCTTTTGGTTTGACAGCGAGAAACATTGCTAGAAATGGAGGTGAACGCCACTAAGGTCGTCGACAAGAAGCTGTTGATGTGTCCAAGGGAGTATTTATGTTGTCGTCAGGTGTGCTAGAGCCCTTTGGGGTTTTTATAGCGTCGTATCACGTTATATTACGAACTATGGCCTCCATTGAGTGCATTATTGATGAATATTTTCAATCCCGAAAATACGACGGAGTTCCGTTGCAAATGGCGACGTAACCCGAATCTGTACGTAAAACGGACCGCCAGAGTTACGTACCAATGTCACAAAGCTGTTGTTGAAGTCATAATTCAGATGAATATTTGTTTGACTAACACTTGGATGTGAAAATATACAATTATGAATCGAAAACCAACTCAGCGTGCTCTTTTTGCTGCACCTCTTTATAGTTTGATGGTGAATTTTTTTCACTTTGTCCGACAACTACATCAAAATGAAAAAAAGCATACTTTTAAGGTAATAGAATATTATTGATTTGTTTTATATTCGAGTTGTTTGTTGCAGCATTTACAGAAATGCACATTATATTTATGTAAAAGGAAAAGACATGAGGATGCCCTCGGAAATAGTATATACTGTGATTTGGATTTGTTTTTTTTTTTGTTTGTTTGTTTTTTTTGTTTTTTTTTGTGGTCGGCATTGATTTGATTGATATATGCCAATCAGCGAAATCGTCCGATCACGATCAGAATGCTGACACATCAAGACATCAAGACATTACAGCATATCATAGCAAATTGCACCGTTTGAGATTTTGTGACCAGTTATGTTGACTGTAGTTGCTGAAGGCAATAATTAAAAAAAGAATGAATCACAGGAGTGGGAATCTATAGAACTAAATTTGCCGATAACGGACACCACATACACTGAATTTACACAGAGCATACATGTTACAACTATTTCCATCCAGAGGGGGAAAAAAATCCTCTTGCACTGTGTGCTTGCCACACTATGAGCCAAAAAACGTTTGCACAACTTGGCCAAACAAGGAAACCTGTCCTCAATTTGGTCCAGCTTCTCCATGGTTGAAATTTGTGGTGATTTGTAAATCACGGACCTCCTCGTGTGCAGTGAAGTAATTCCCACTTTCCTTCCACTTTGATAGTGCGTTTTGAAAAATTGTTGAAAATCTTGTCTTTTTTTTTTTTTTTTTTTAAGTGCCTGGCTTTTTCGACCCTGTTCCCTGATTACAAATAGAAGATTATTCAAATCAAAGCGACAAAGTCATTTCACACAATGCACTCACTCATCTGTTGTTAAAAGTGGCTCCGTGCCTTCCTCAAGCAGAGCAAATTTGCATGATTAGCGGCTTGCTGACTTCAAGCTCTAACCATAATTGTGCTTCGAACCCCTGTCAACAGCAAAGGTGTGACATCAGAGCAATCTTATTGGACACTTGGGTAATGCTACGATCTTTTTGGTGATGCAATGAAAACAATGTTGTGTAACGGCTTTTTTGTTTATGACCTCGCGTCATCATTTTTTTTTAATATTATCTAATTACAGCGTGTTTTGGGATTGTAGTCACTGTATAAACTGCTCAATTGTAATCTTTAATTAAGTTTAAATTGTTGAATTGCAAAACAATAGATTTACGTTTTAAGTGCAATGCTAAATTTGAGGTGACATTGCGGCTTTAAATTGAAAGTGGGTGAGTTTGCTTGAGCTGTTATTCCTTAGTTCTTCCTTCAATGTTTCTTTTTTTTTTTAACTCTGCAAAACCAGGTGAAATTCTTCATGTCTGACTCCATCTAAACTGCGGAATGTGGTTGTTGACATAGAAAAGGGAACGTGATGAAGCACAATTATGAAATGCTGCAATTGTAGTTTTAATATTTGCTCTTGATGACAAGGTTAACTGGGAAATAATGGCATATCAGTGGACTTTGGTCTCTTTATAACAGATTTTCTCTTGACCGAGGCATTCCCTTTCCTTCTGAATTGACAGCATGCTGTTGGGACTTGTTCAGGAGCCTCTTGGCCTAAGGCTGTTAAACAGGACTTTTTTTTATTCCCAAATAGCTATGACCCAGTTAGTTCAGGCTTGAGAAATTGAGAAACGCTTTATGTACTGGTATATTTATATTTTTTATTTTATTTATTTTTGAGGGAGAGGACTATGGAAGTTGACTACAGCAGTATTGGAATTATTGCGATATTAAAACATGTACTTGAAAGAAATAGCATTTCAATGCTGCAACAATCATCCTAAAAAACTGTAACTACTGACCAACTATTATGGTTTGAGCAATAGCAACTAAGACTTGACCTCTATTTAATGTTTGATTACATGCCTATTGCTAACATTTGTTTAGTTATGTGGTTAATGACGCTTCTTTGCAATGAGTCATCTTGTTGCCATCACCACCCACTTGATGCGAACAGGTTCACTTAATGCCTTGGAGAGGCTGTACTGAATCAGCTCACTTTCAACAATTACCATTTGTTCATGACTCGTAGTTGCTGGCTTACCTGCGGATATTCTAATAATGTTGAACTTGTTTTAAAGTACAGGCTCTGCATGTAACAACCTTTTGTTTCCCAGAACTAATGGATGATTTTTAGCATTCTTCTCAGCGATTTTTCTTTCTGTATTGCATTCCAACACTTTAGCCCCGTGTGGAGTTTGCATGTTCTCCTCGTGCTTGTGTGGGTTTTCTTTGGGTACTCTGGCTTCCTCCCATGATCCAAAAAAACATGCTTCTTGGGGTAATTGAAGGCTCTTAGGTTGTTTCTTGCTTTGAAGCTTAATTGTTTTGTTTCTCTTTAAAGTAACATTTGGCTGTTACCTTTTTGCCATTTAAAGTCTGAGTTTCTTTGGTTGTTGTCTGTAATCCTGCTAGATGTGAATAGTCCACAAGTATGAAAATTCTTTCCCTCGAGCCTGAAGTAAACAAATGTTTCAGCAGTCTGCCAGCGCTGTAGCACGCTCTAAGAATTATTTGGCCACACTAGTGAAGTACTACGTTGCCAGGACTCAAAACAACATACTGTAATAAAATCCATTTCAGCTATGCACAAGGCGAGCTCGAAAATCCTGTGAACTTCAGGAATCAGCGATGCTGGAAATGTTCATGCGCACTTACCGCATGTGTTTTAGGTGACTTTAGTCAGTCAGGAAAATATATTGAAAAGCCCAAAACAGCTCAAGAGAGGCTTCTCTCGTCGACTCCCCACAAATCTTTCTCATGTAAGCCAGGCAGTAAAGTTACAATCCCGCTCAAGTTCTAATACATTCAACGCTACTTTATGACTGAGGATATTTTGTCATTTTGGGAAGATTAATCACCTCCTGCTGCTGACCTCCATCAAGCTTTTCATAGTCTCGTAAAACACACAAAGTTTGGAGAAAGTGTCTGTGCTTTTATGCCATTAACCTCTCACAACAAAACATTTTTTGGCTCAGCATTATCAATATTATGGATGGTGTTGTCTGACCTAGAGTCCTAAAAAGTAGCTTCAATCAAACCAAATCAACCTCACAGTGAATTTCCGTTCTGTTGATTCTCATTCACCTGTTGAAAATCCTGCTTTTGCTGCCATGGTGTGTAGATGAAATAATTAGAACACAAGGAAATGGTTAATCACAAATTCTGTTTCTTCGTCATTACATCTGATGTATTTCTGTACTAGACCCTTATGGGCTTGATGGAACAACTTGTTTTAAAATGTGTAAACTCACCTGAAGTTTCTGTGTTTTCTAGGTGCACAGCCCAAAAGTAGCTTGATCTCGGATGTTGCTGGTAAGCCAATTATCCATCCAACCATTTTGTATATCGCGAAAAAACCTATTCCATTTGACTATGGACGAGAGGCGGCATGCAGCATCGACTAGTTCAAACCTCTTGACTGTGAGACAGACATGCTAACAACTGTTCTTTTATTCTGTAATGTAGCTTATTGATGTTAAGGGTTCGAATTTTGGCTCTGGCCTTCCTGTGTGGCGTTTGCATGTTTTCTCCAGCTACTATGGCTTCCTCCCACATTCGCAAATCATACATGTTAGATTAATTGAACACTCTAAATTGTATGACTCGTATGGACAGGTTGGCATGGTGATAATGATCTCTAATTTCTTCATTTGTCTTTGAAAACAAGGCAAAAATGTTGAATTATGTATAAACAAAACGGTCTGTGTGGTAAGGTCACTAATGTCTCTTAATCTAAAAATAAAATGTAAAATTGTGTATTTCTCAAAGATATAATTGATATATACGATGTTTCACAGCATATATCTTATTTTTCTTCTTCATCGTCTTGACGGTTGACGAATCATTTTGGTGAATTACCGCCACCTTCTGAAATGGAGTGCATGTGACAATATTCAATGATCAACTGCAAGGCTTGACTACCCAAAGGTGCGATAACTGACCAGGATTCTGTCGTTGTCCGCAATGCCACACAGGATTCTAGTTAATGTAAGCCATTTTAAACTAAAAAGAAAAACATTTCCATAGATAAAAGCGGATCCAACTGAGCTCTAAACGTTAATATATACGAGTTCCACCTGAGTAGTTGTCGAGGAACAGCCAAACTTTGAATAAGTGTGACTTATAGTCCAAAAAAAGTACACTTTTCTATGAAAAATGTATATATTTAATGTAAGAAAGTCTTGATCTGCTTGATGTACGAGTTTTCACTGCAAAAGAAATGGCACTTCCACAGACATAGTCAGAAGGATGAAGAAACTTGACGTGTAAATATTTCAATTACTTCCCTAACAGGCACCATCCCAAGTGAAGATGGGAGTGGACGACCAAAGGCACTCAAGAGGCTAAGTGCCATGTGGTCTTCTTTCCGCAAAGGCAAAAGAGATAGTAAGTTTCAAGTTATTTAACCACATCACCACATCACAACAAAAATTAGCTTTTAGGGGTTCCTCCTTTTAGTGCATCTTCTCATGCATTCTTCTTAGAATTTTCTGGTGAGTTAACCAATCTATGATGTGTCATGTATCGCTATCCTGCAAAAAGAATCTTGGTGGGAACTGGTTTGTCCACAAAAACGTGGCTATTCATGTGTAAACACCCCTCTACAGTATATTTAGTTTCCTTTTTTGTCTTGCTTCCTACAAGCAATCCGCCATTGGTGGTAGTAATTTTTCAATGTTTATTTTAAATTTAAACTAGCTATTATGCTTCTTTGCTAACTGGCTAAACGGTTCATCCCGGTCAACAAAATCTGTCATTTTCAAATTTCTTTGAAGGGTTAAAAGACCAAGATCCTCCAGTGCCACTGGGCCTGACAGGGGAAGACAAAGCAACTAAGCAACGACGTTTTGTCAGTGGTCAGTACTTTTTCGAGTACCTGGTGGTGGTTAGCCTCAAGAAGAACAAGGATGGCAACAGCTACGAACCCCAGATCACCTACCAGTTCCCTAAGGTTGGTTTGTACAATAGCATACCGACTGAACATGAGACTTTTGGACATGAAAACAAAATAATCAATGAAACACACACCGTTTTCCAGATTCCATATTCAAAAAGGAATGGGAACAAGTACAGACTAATGAATTCCCATCTCTTCTTCATATTCTGTTCATTAAAGTCACTATTTTGTGTCCATTATATCAAATTAAAGGAGCAGCTATGTAACACATCATATCGGAAAGGAAAAACCAAAACACGGACGGCTGGATATAGTGGTGCTCTGTTTCCCTACTCCTAAGATGGCCGCATTTAATAAATTGTTTGCATGCCTTTCTGCGTGCTTGTGTGATTTTGTTCATTCAGAGGGATGGAATGGCCAAATTTCAAAAGGAGGAAGAGGAGCGAACACTAAAGGCGATCACGCTCTTCTGCTTCCCAGAAGGTATCAAGTGGGCCCCTTTGACGGAATACCACAGGTACAACTGAAAACACACCAACTCTGAAAAGAATTTGGTAACGTTTGATTCATGGCTTGTTGGTATGCGACATCTCTCAATGATCATATTCCTCATGTGTTTGTAGTGAGACCTTCTCCTTTGTGTTGACGGAGATTGACGGCAGCCGAAGAAATGGATACTGCAGGCGTCTACTGGTTAGCATGTCGACTGTGTGAACTGGAAAAGGTTGTAATGTATCCCTAATCACTTGATACTCCAACCTGCAGCCTGGTGGGAAGGGTGCTCGCCCCCCTGAGGCGTACTGTATCATCAGCAGCTTGGCTTGTTTTGGCCTGTTTTCAAAGGTGATTTTTTTTAAACTATGTGTCAAGACTTTTTAAGTGGAAACAACAAATTAACACTAATTGTATTCCAATCATGGCAACGTTTTCTGTTGCAAGTGTCAAACAAATATCTTGGAACACTACTTAATACTTCAGCAGTGCAGTATCTGTCTGTCCATGTATTCTTTTAATGTCTATTGATGCATCGTCTTATGACTTGTTCTGTTTCTTGTGAGCAGATTTTTGATGAGGTTGAGAAGAGGCGGCAGATCTCCATGGCAATGATTTACCCATTCATGCAGAAATTGCGGGAGGCTCCATTCCCAGCTCCAGGAAACACTGTGGAGATTAAAAGCTTCATTCCTGAGTCGGGCACTGAGGTCAGAGCAATACCACGCCTCCACTTAGCAGCTATCAGAAGTCGGTGAACTTGAGTGTATGAGGTGTAAATATTAAAATTGTCTTATTGTTAAAAATCAATGTATAATACAGTGGATATAAAATGTGTAAATGCTAGGTTTAAGAGATATGATCAGTGAGATGAGTAAAAAAAAAAAAAGAAATCCCAAACTTTTTCCACCCTTGTGACCTGCTCTGTCCAACTCAATGAGAAAAAAAAATTCAAGAGGGGAAGTATGACAACGACTACAATGTGGTTGCGCAAGTGCACACATCCTCTTAATAACTGTTAGTGTGGCAGTGTTCAGAATTTACCAATCACATTTGAACTTGTTAAATGGGAGTCAGCACTCAACTGCCATTTACAGTAACTCTGATGAACCCCAAATAAAGTTCAGCTGTTTTTGTGGGCTGTCAGAAATTCCTGCATCTCCTTTCAGTGTTACTGTCTATCTCTTGGCAGCTTCCCAGACCGGTTTTCTTCTCATCTTTTCATCACTTCTGGAGGTTCCTCCAATATGAAGTCATGTTGTGACAAATTTACTCCATTACTCTTCTCCTGACTACTACCTTTAAAAAATGAGATCCTTTTAATGCAGTGGAAGCTGACCTAGGCTTGTGCTTTAAGATATAGCAGAAAAGGCTACTAAAAAAAATCTGAACTCCAATCTAAGTTTGAATGTGATTGGTTGATTCGAAACACAGCCTCATCCCCAGTTAGACGAGGGTCTGCACACTTTGGCAGTCACATTATTTTGTTGGTTTATTTTTACTTACCCTCTCAAAAAGCATTCCTGTTTTTTTCCATTAGAGTTTTTTTTCAGCTTACATTATAGGTCACATGAATTTTTTTTAATTATTTACATTGGTCTATTTTTTTCTGTCGCAGAAAATAGCATTTGAACTGGATTGTGTAGATTTTTCTTTCAGTGTATATTCTGCAAATACCCCTGAAGTAAAATTAAATTCGCTTCACCAAAACCGGTGTCATAAAATGACGGGCCAATTTGTGCTAAGCCTCCAAAAATGTACACTTCAACATCAAATGAGAGGCCAGGCTGTTGTAATGACTTGGCAGTCCCCATCCTTCAAGGTGCGTGTGTTTGTTTGGAGTTGTGTCTCAACCTGTCCTACATTTCTCAACTTACACCTCCGAGCATGAGACCACGTACCATGTTTCAACAGCTCTCTCTCACTACAGTTATTCAGTTATGGTTGCCAATGTCTGAGCTATCATTACTGCAGTCAGCACCGAGGGGTGGAAGTCCTTTAAAAACTCAAATATGCATCTCGTGTGTGTTGTTGATAACATGATCAGAATTGAGAAATAATCTCTAGCTGTCCTAAGAATAAACCAACTCATTGGAACTCACACAGTAGCCATATAATGATTGAAATTCAGTGAAATGCCAATTCTGTGACGAGCCGCCATATTAGTGACAGTGGTTACTCTCTACCCAGATTATTAGACTGACACGACCGCTGGACTCCTGGCTGGAACACGTCAACTTTGAAGTGCTGTTCACATGCCTTACGGATGAGGAGGTGCTACTGGTGTTTGCGGCCGCAGTTCTTGAGAGGCGGATCATTTTCATTGCTGATGAGTTGGGGTAATGCCGCTCGCCTTGTGCTCATTTACACACCCTGCTACGAAGAATGTACAGTACTGTACACAAACATATTCATGCAATACTTCGGACTTCATTAGTGTAGTAATAGTGCTGGGAATAGTGGTTAATTTGGTAAAATTGTCAATGTTCAACTGCCTTTGAATTCTACTTAAGATATTACAAGCAAACCAATTTTAAAAAAATCTTTAAATACTTGGGCAGTCTGTCATTCATTACGCTACTTCCTCATTATAGCTATGTTTTATATTTTAACACAACCGCCCGAAATATATCAGAATAGTTAATTTTCCTTGTTGCATTGTGTAACACAGACAAACCAGAAAAACAAGTTTTGCTAGTTGGTCGTCTAAAAAAAAAAAAAAAAAAGGCCCAGTGGGCAAACATAAGGAAACATTCGTGAAGGGCACTCATAAAATGGGCTGTCTGAACACGTGATAAGAAAATGCTTACTCCCAGTAAGCACAATGTATACTGCAACGGATAATTAATTAGGTCAAAATCTTTAGAGTTGTTCAACTCTTTAGTTAAAATTTAGTTTAGTGTTTGCTTAACCTTGACTGAATGAAATCGATTTTGTCCTCAGTCAAACTATCCATGTGAAGGTTAATGTGAAGTTAATGACATGTAATAATTATGGGTGGATAACATTTTTCTCTCTCATCTTTTGTCTCGGCAGCACGTTGTCCCAGATCATTCATGCAGTAGCAGCCCTTCTTTATCCTTTTACCTGGCAGCACACTTTTATCTCCATAGTTCCGGAGATTTTAATCGATGTTGTGATGGCACCCACCCCATACTTGCTGGGAGTACAGAAACGACTGCTTGACCTTGTCACCGACCAAAGTGATGTGAGTTAGAGATTATATTTAAAATTTTCATCTACTGATACAAAGGCAGTGGTGTTTTTTTTTTTTCTCGTTTTTAAATGGCATTGGTGCAATGACACGACAGTGACATTTCTCTGTACTTTTCTTCTATTTTCCCCAGCTACTTATAGTGGATTTATCAGAGAACAAAAAGGAAACCTTCATTGCTTCTGTGAGATACATTTTTATTTTTGTATGTCATCATTGCGCTCCCATTTAAAAAAAAAAATACAAAAAATTTAAAGCTCTGAAATGACCCTGTCGCAGATCGGTGACGAGCGCACTATTCTCCCCCCCAAACTGCAAAATGAAATCCGAGAGGCACTCAGTCAGCGACAGAAAGACTCATGTAGGTCAACTGCTGCGTTTACTAGTGTCAACAATATCTCATCATTCATTCATTATCATTTGTGTCTTCTTTTTCAGCCACAGAAGATCTGAACCGTGTCGTGTCGGAGGCCTTCCTACTGTTCTTTGTGAAAACAGTCGGCCATTATATGTCCTACGTGAAATGCAGTCACACTGGCGAGCAAAGGGTGTTTGAGAAAAGGAGCTTCTACAAAGCCATCGAGTCCAAGACCACGCGACACTTTGTCAAAAAGTTCATCCAGACTCAGATGTTTGATCTCTTCATCCAGGAGGTGGAGCAACAGCAGACTGGACCACAGCAGGGTGAGGATCGTCACAAAGCTTGCACTCTCATATTCATTCATCTTCATTCTAATAACATAAGTTCACAAATGATCCAAGACATTGCAACATTCTAATCCAGTCAATGTACAGTTCCTGGTTGGGGAAAACTGTTTTATTGTATTAAGTTTGTTTTGTTTTTTTTCCCGATAGGAATATTTCACAAAAAGATTGTGGAATACCAGGTAAAGAAGAAAAAGGAAAAGACCAAGAAAAACTAGTTTGTCATATTGAGTGTATATAATAGAGTACATGTATAATGAATGTTGCACTGTTTTTATTTGTCATTTTCTGTTAAATGTTTTATTGCAAAGTGACATACTACATTGCTGCTACTCTGTCAAAACACTGGTTTACAGTCCATTACTGGTGAGCAGGAAATAATTTCAATCAAATAAAGACTTGTTTTTAAAGTCCTTCTGTTTGCGGTCTATGACGTTGCAACACCGTTTCAATTTTACCATTTCTTTTTCCTTTTGTTGTTCACTTTTCTGACAAATAATTGTTCTTCGGAACCACAATTTGAATTTTATTTTATTTTATGACAAAGCTCCAGATGTCCACCAGACTAAAGAGTTCATGTTTAACCAGCAAGTTAGATGTTACCCACTCGTGACACTAGAGATTCATCACGCTACCCTATCCAGATGATGTCAAAATAAAGGGAGAGGCTGAGTTTGTCAGGCTAAAAAAAAAAAAATCACAAAAACACAGGAGAGAGCACAGGCACAAACAATGCATTAGGTGTGAGAAACAAGAGAAGTGCTGCTTCTAGCCTCACAACCACACGTATGAATAACAAATGCCACAAGCACAGGATGTGGGTGAAACGCAGCCATTGATGCACAGTTGCACAAGAAACAAGCGATTCTTGCTATTCTTTCACTCCCACCACCTATATTACCTTTGCAGGTCATGGGGAGTTGAAACTGGGATCCGCATATGCTGCATTATTTGCATTACAGCTATTTGGTGATTGAAATACTAATTCTGGAATGGGCCATGAACTGCAAAAGTAGATAAAAGAAAAAAGGTATATCGAATGAATGTGATCCAAATCATATATATAATTAATTAAAGCGTTAACTCGACATTAATTAACTCATTTAAATATTTTAACTCAGTTTTATTTACTTAAAAAATAATTTATATACTTTGTGAGCCAAATTCAAATACTGTACCAAATTAGCGTTCCATCTTCAGTACATCCATCTCCCAACATAACACCCTGCTCAAGTAACCACTGTTCTTGCAAACCAACACTGCAGCTGTGTGGTGCTTGTGGGCAGAACTATATGTACTGTATAAGTTGTGAGAATTGTTTCTGAGAAAAATGTAAGATCGTAATCTAACTATTAGAACTGTAATTGAATTTAAATATATTTCATATTCGGTGATTTTACATTCATTCAAAGATATTCAAGTAAATGTCTGTTACAAGCTTACAAAAAATAGTAATTACAATTTGGATTAACCGCAATTAATTGCGGTTTTGTTTTTTGCAATAAATTATTTATATCTATAAGTACACGTAATTACGTTTTTAAGGCGGAGGAGCTATTTCAGATATTGGCCACTAGATGTCCCACTGACTCCAAACTGGATGTTTCATTGGGCGCTGTTCAGTAGAGGAAGAAACAGCGACCGCAACACCTTCGATAAAGGTAATAGACGTTCAAAGAACAACCTTTCAACTTTTGATCAAAGACGAACATTCGTATTTTGATTATACGTCAAAACTGTATTGCTCTCTGACATCTTCAGCTAGTTTGTTGTAAAGGTGTTTCCGTACGCCAAACGTCTCGGATCTACTTTAGCAAATAAGTGGCTAACGAGGCTTAGCCAACTAACTGCCATCAAGGTGTTTTTTTTTCTTAACATGGAAATGAAGACTTTTCGAAAATGTTAACGCAAATGCTACGTGCCTGAACGAGCATTAAAATTAAGTACGATATAAAATGTCTAAACCGTATTTTATGGACCGTCGTGTGTTACTCTTCAAAACTTGACACAGTCTGGAAGTTTTGGAAGCTAAGAGCTAAGGCTAGCAGGTAACATTTCTCCCTGAAACGGTTGCTTCAGGGCATCGAGTCGGGACGATTGCTCATAAATTGAAATGTTTTTTCGTGATCGTTTGGTTGGTGTCATGTGCACGTTCTTGGTTTCCTACTACCTACAGCCTCGGAGTTGACGCTACGTGTCGACGTACTACTCTTTATTTCCGTCGTGTTTCTTTAGTCATGCGTAACCCCATCTAAATGTAATGTCATTCCACGCACATCTCATTTTTACGTGACACAAATTTATATGCGTAATATTTAGTCATTCTAAAATCAATTTGAATGTCTGGAAATATTTCTTATATTTCTCCAAATGTACCGTATGCCTGATTTTAGTGGTACAATTGTATATACAGTATGCAAGCTGACTTGTTAGTCTAACTTTCACAGAGGACAAACTCAATGTCAGAATCTATTTGCATTTGTTTCTAATAAGTTTTGTCTGACAGTCACATTCGTTTCCTGTTTTGATGCTGTCACTATGCCATGATCATCTTAGGTGTGTTTATCCCGTTGCCCAAAGTTAGCAGGGATAGATGGGCTCCATCTCCCCGCGACATTTCATCAAATCTAAGATGTTTCACTCCTAAACCTGTAACATTCGAGAGTTATTTTACACACACTCTAGGTCAACAGTTTCAACAGAATGCAAGTAATATTCCATCACACAAGAGTAAACTGCTCTCTTATGTAACATTATTCCTCTCTTCACTTGAAATCCACATTTAATCTCCCCTCATGAATTGAGTCATTTGCGAAAATATTATTTACTCAGTGTGTTTGTCAATTAAATATACCTGGCTGTTTAATTATATGTACAATTATTCAAAAGCATTGTAGCGGCCTCAAAATGTATTTTGACTATATTCTTATTACTTGTGTTGAGAATTTTGATCAAATAACTAAGGGCTCTTCTATGTATATTTTTGTACTTTTCATAAACAGGTTATTGT
Source organism: Idiotropiscis lumnitzeri (assembly GCF_059441095.1). Classification (NCBI taxonomy): domain Eukaryota; kingdom Metazoa; phylum Chordata; class Actinopteri; order Syngnathiformes; family Syngnathidae; genus Idiotropiscis; species Idiotropiscis lumnitzeri. Next base: position 10,575,122 of record NC_142393.1, read on the forward strand.
GTTCTATAACTATGTCCACGGAGTGACTCCACCTTGTTCTTGCACATTTCCTTATTGTTTCTTCATAATTCTGCTGTCACAATGCCACACGCTTTCCTTCCTCTTTTTATGCATCAGTCTGCACATGATATCATAGTCTCCAGTATGCTCAGACTCAATGCTGTAAGAACTGAACTAGTGTTGGGCTTTAGCGTTCACAACACGGGATGCAAATCACCTTCACCTTTGTTGTGATTGTTGCCTGTCTTGTTTCAGGTAAAGCATGGCAATGACGGGCCAGAGCTCATGCTCCTCCATGAGTAACCACACCAAGGAACGTGTCACCATGGCCAAGGTGACATTGGAGAATTTCTACAGCAACCTCATTGCCCAGCACGAGGAGAGAGAGATGAGGTAATCTCTTTTTAATGGCTGGACTAAACAGTCAGTGAAAAATATTTTTTTTCTGCTAGAAATGGCTATGGTCAAAACCTGTAGTAGAATGTAAAATTGTTGTTCAGGCAGAAGAAACTGGAGAAGGTGATGGATCAAGAAGGTTTGGCTGATGAAGAAGTGAGTGATCATTTGATTCGAATTGTTGCACTTTGAAGTAATAAGCAAATTCATGTTACTGTTTCTCTAACGATGACAGTGCTGTTTCTGCAGAAAAGTCGTCGGCGTACTGAGCATGCAAGAAAAGAGACTGACTTTCTTCGTCTCAAGCGAACCCGCTTGGGTTTGGAAGACTTTGAGTCCCTGAAGGTGATCGGCCGTGGAGCATTCGGAGAGGTAAAACCATCATTCTCGAGAACTGATTCCTGGGTGCCCGTGTAGTACTACAGAACTACATCAGTGTGTCCTCAGCATTCTCTATTTGGATAAACATTGACAAACAAAACAAATTGTTAGTGACATCTGCACGTACTTCACGGAAGCCACATAAAATCAGACTTGTATCAGCTGCGTTTTGTCTTGCTTTCTTGCAGGTGCGTCTCGTGCAGAAGAAGGACACCGGCCATGTCTACGCCATGAAGATCCTTCGAAAATCTGACATGCTGGAGAAAGAACAGGTGAGGTCACGTTGCCGCTGGTGAGGCAGCGCTGCTCCTAATCTGGTGTTTTAACGGTCGGTTCGATTATGCTAGGTGGGTCACATACGTGCTGAGCGCGACATCCTGGTGGAAGCAGACAGCCTTTGGGTGGTCAAGATGTTCTACAGCTTCCAGGATAAGATGAACCTCTACCTCATCATGGAATTCCTGCCCGGTGGTATGAATGTTGCCGTTACACTCGAGATCCCAAAACCAAAAATAAATGTGATGAACGTTATCCTATGTATGTGTGTGGTGTTGCTGTTATCTGTTCAGGAGACATGATGACGCTCCTGATGAAGAAGGACACCCTGACAGAAGAGGCCACTCAGTTCTACATCGCAGAAACAGTCCTGGCCATCGACTCCATCCATCAGCTGGGCTTCATCCACAGAGACATCAAGCCAGACAACCTCTTGCTGGACTCCAAGGTAAATGACGATACATTTTGTTTTTTTTTTGCTCGTAATTCGCGCGTTTAAACCCACATTCAGAATGGTGATTGTTGCTAAATACAATCATGTGAAATATAATAACATGAACTCAACAGGGATGGGAAATATGCTCTTTGAATAAAATATGTAATGGAGTTTTCTTATAGGAAAAGCAAATGAAAATTATATTTAAAAAAAAAAAAAAAAAGTTTTGATTTTAATGTTCGCACCTCCTGGGATTTGCTTTATTTATGCTGATACCAAACAAGCTTTTGAAACGTTTTGAGTTTTTCCCCAGAATCAACTTCACAGAATTAATAGTGGCAGGGAAAAATTGATTCCTTTTGTTCTTGAAAATAAAAAACATTTTGTCAAAACGTACACAAGCCTTAATACTTCATTTTTAAAATGTTCATCAATTGAACATAAATTGTACACCCAAAGTATTTTCTCTGTGCAGTTTCACAGGTGAGGCAAGGCGACCTCTGCAAAATACACACACCTCTCGGGTCAACCAACACATCGATTAAGTCAATGCCTTTGCAACAAATAAATGGGCATTTAGTCTTTGGCGATGTTCTGCCTGAGTGACTCCATGGTTGCCTTTCAAGGAGATGCCTTCTTCTTGTCTTGAAAACAATGTGATCAATATTATGTTGTTCTCTGTTTCTTAGCCATGAGCTCCCTCATCGCTTTAAGAAAAAAAAAGTCAAGTATCTGAATAGTCACGAACTTGGCAAAACTGACTAATTTTGTGAAGTAGCTCCTCTGCGATCGGGTTGTAAGTGCAAGCAGTGTATGGTGACGAGGAAGCATTCAAATGGAATCCGCTAAATATTTATGTTAAATAAATCGTTATTAGCTATGAACTAAAATGAATTGATTAATATCCCAACCCTAAAATGAAAGCATGAACGTTTCTTATGTGCTAAGGGCTCTCTGTGTTGGTTTTCAGGGTCACGTGAAGCTGTCTGACTTTGGACTGTGCACGGGCCTGAAGAGAGCACACCGTACAGATTTCTACAAGAACCTGAACCATAGCTTGCCCAGCGACCTCAGTAAGCAAAGTCAGGCAACCTCTTCCCCTTCCTTAAACAGTGACGTCATTTGTGTTTATGCAGCTCAAGGCACAATTTGATTAGAAACGCATTAAAATTGTGCGTAAGGTATTGGAAACCATTCTCAAATGCAATAATTGTAAGTTCAATTTTGTCAGGCCATTTTTTTTTTTCTTCTTTTAATTCATGACGTCCGAGTCGTTCAAAAAGTAATCCCGATAGTTTTGTTGAACAATTTTTTTTAAAGTATCAAAGACAGCCGTTTTTGGATATTTTACCATTTGTGATTCCACTCAATGTTTGGTGTACTGTTCTTTTTGTAAAACTGACCGATTGTCCCTTCACAGCCTTTCAAAACATGAACTCCAAGAGAAAAGCAGAGACCTGGAAGAGAAATAGGAGGCAGTTGGTATGAACAGAGAAGCACATTTACAATGCATGCACACCACACAATAGCTGGACTTACTATTTTGTATGCATAATACAAATTTAAATAAATGGCACAAAACAGCTGCAAATTTTCCCCAACTTGGTCTTAAAGAAAACGTGTTTTTGTTTTATTTTTGTTTATATTTTGATGCAGCGTTTTTCTTGTTTTGCCAAAATGAAGCCAGTTTAGGAACGTGCCGTCTTGTGCGTCCCTTTCTGTGGACTGCCGGTATAATTGCAACGTATCGAGTTTGTTGAATGAACAACCAACGAGCTGGTTCTGGCCGGGCGAATGTGTGGAAGTTGGGCCCAGAGTGTTGAAAAGAAGAAAGCGCCCAAATCAATGAAAGCATTTTTGTTGCACGTGAACTTGAGTCTTCCACTAAAACCAAACAAGTTCTGGCCACCTTGTGATTCTTTATTCTCTCACATATGTGGAAAAGCCGTCAATGGCATTGGCACTGATTCCTGAAAACTGGATCCTAATTGTAGACGACAGAACTTGAACTGCAGCTCCTGTCATTATTTTGAACTTACTCTGAGCTCTTCTCTTTCAGGCCTTCTCCACCGTGGGGACGCCAGACTACATTGCTCCTGAGGTTTTTATGCAAAATGGATACAATAAGCTCTGTGACTGGTGGAGTCTGGGTGTCATCATGTATGAGATGCTCATAGGTAAGAGCTGACATTCTCACGTGGACACTCACGTGTCAAGTCGGAGACCCGAACAGATAAGGTACCAATGGTACACGTTGTGTGTATGGTCTACACTTTGTTCAGGTTACCCGCCTTTCTGCTCGGAGACGCCTCAGGAGACATATAGGAAAGTGATGAACTGGCGGGAGACGCTCACTTTTCCTCCAGAAGTGCCTATTTCAGAAAAGGCAAAAGACCTCATCCTCAGGTAGGATCGCTCGGATCACCTTCTCACCTCTGCTGTTGGTGTGCTACCTGCAGGGCTCAGAGATTAATTAAATTAATTAAAATAAAAAAAAAAAAGGCCCTCATCATGACGTAATGCTCACAATGCAGACCGAGCAATTGAAAAATGTAATCGAGCCCCAGAATCCAAAGATTCAAATCTAAAAAAAATAAATAAATGTAAAAAATTTAGAGTTTAGTAAAAAATAAATGAATAAAAACTTAAAAAGGCCGCGCTGGTGATGGCCACCATGTTTATGTGCTGGCTTGGTGAATGATGCATTTGCAAGTGACAGTAATTAGACCAATGTTGGTGTATTTGAGGTGGCTCTTTTTATTGGTTCAGTTTGTGTTCCTGCAGGCTTTGCGTGTGAATATTCGTTATTTGAAAGAAAAGCACTGACTGAAGTTGATGCTAATTTTTTCTATTAGCATGTCAATGACATTTTACATTGACTTTAGCGTTGCCACTGGCGAGGTTTTTAAAACAAAACACGTCTTGTATTTAACTATACAACGCGTATAATACATTTTGTGCATTTGTGTAATATATAGTCTTTTCTTTTTTTGCAGGTTCTGCTGCGAAGAGGAGCACAGAACCGGTGCTGCTGGTGTGGAGGAAATCAAGTCCAATCCATTCTTTGAGGGTGTGGATTACGACCATATCAGGTGCCACAGTTCTTTTGAAAATGTACCGCTAATTTGCACCTACTCATGATGAGCTCAAACAATAAACATGCAGAAAAGATCAGGTGACGACACGTTGGGTTGGTTAGCAAAGTAAATCCACTGTTGCGGGTTAACAATTTTCTTGAACGCAGCATAGCAATAATCATTATTGTAAATTATTAATATGCCTACAGTTTGGTCCTAATTCTATTACAGTACATGAATCTGTATGACCGTCATTTATACTCATCGCAACGTGTCCAGATGCGCATTAGAATCAAACCAAATGAGTCTTAGTCGAAATCAGAATGTGGCTGACCACGCCCTTTTGATGACTTACACACCGAGCAGGGTGGAAAGAGAACACCACACAGGAATTTCCAAAGACGCCCAACTGTATTGCGATTTGAGCCTCATGTAGGAGCTTGACTCTATGCACTGGAAGAGTTGCGAGATGACGCCAAATGACCACCTGCTCGGTTCCACAGAGAAAGGCCTGCCGCCATCCCCATTGAGATCAAAAGCATCGACGACACCTCAAACTTTGACGAATTCCCCGATTCAGACATCCTCACACCAACAGGTATGATTGCAGTCTTATGTTTAGTCCAAAGCACAATGTAGCAGAAAAAAAGTTGAGTCAAGGGACGCTACTCTTTCCGCCTTTACTATTTTTCCATTTGAAAGCGGAACAACTAGTCTTGCTGCTCCGCTTAAGCCCGAAAGCATAACATGTTTGTGAATTATTCATTGGGCTGGTTCGTAACCACATGGTGGTTAAGGTGTACAATTAATGAATGCCATTTTGATTTAATTCCCTCTCTTAAAGTTTAGGTGCATTGCACCTGACTTGCTAGTAGTGTTTGGCACACTCAAATTGGCCTCATGGAAAGGGGAGGAATAATGAATAAATCTCCCAGATGACATTTGTATTTCTAGCTTATGTCATATTCAAGATATTTCTATGGATTTTTCTTTCTTTAATGGAGAGGCATCAACCCCTCCAAGTGCGTTTGTTGAGATGGGAATTGAGCCCCGCTCAACTATTACAGATGTGCTTTTTACAGTCCAACCTTGTTGCTCTCTTTTACACTAAATAATTTTTAATGTTTAACAGTATGATGCCTAAGATTCATTCATATTCCACAAACGCAATATTAATGTGAATACCATGTTTAGACCACCGGGGCTGCATACAACATATTATTGGAAATAAAATTAAGGTGACTTCACATTTTAAGTACCGTATCAATCCGCACGTCCGTTTACAGTGCTACTCACTCACGTGATTACAATTTGAACGATACCCATTTATTCTTTGTTCACATTTTAAAGTAATTAAAAATATGCCACAAAAACAGTCTTAGAGATGAATGACATTTTCCTTGCCATGTTCCCTTTGATCAAGAGTTTTCCTGCACTCATCTTTGGTCCTTTCATGTAACAGCAACGTGTGTTGACGCGAGCTACGTGTTGTCTTCTTGCAGCCACTCAGGTGTCCAACCACTCGGACGCCGGCCTGAAGAATAAGGACTGGGTGTTCATCAACTACACCTACAAGCGTTTCGAAGGCCTCACCGCCCGAGGAGCTATCCCATCCTACATGAAGTCCACCAAGAGATGAAGCTGCCTCATCAACAAGTCCTTGTCCCAACACTTGTTCGGACCGGGAGACGATGAATTTGTTTGGAAAAGGGCTCCCGTCGATCGCTTTGCACCGTGGAAAACCGCTGCCTTCATTTCTCTCCATCTTGACTTTGTCCAATGCTTCCAGGGCCAGCTTCCTGCTTTTCAAGGATTCTCTTTTCTTGTCTTCTTGACTTTTACGCCAATGGACCGGTGGGAAGTGTTTTTTGAACTCCAATACCAGCTACATCACATTTCCTCTTCCCAACCGGAGGACTCTTTAGTTTCTCATTGCTTGTACATGTTTAGTAGACACTTGACAGGCGTCGAGTGCTCTCTTCAGGGATTTTCTCCAAATGTTTTGCCTGCGAGTGCTGAATGATGTCCAACCAAAGACTGCATCAAGAACCTCTCCTCCATGTCCCAGCGTAAAAACTGCAAATGGACGTTTTTATAGATTTGTTTGATGATAAGAGGGAATTAAATAACATTATGTGATGTCTTTTTGGGAGGGGGCTACACCAAAAAAAAAAAAGGAAAAAAGGAACAAAATGGTGACTGGTAAAATGAGAATAATTCCCATGGAAGATAATCCTAGAGTCTCTTGAAAGTCCCCCATAAGGTTGACTGGAGTACGTCCAATCGAGGTTTCTTGTCCAAACGCAACCAATCCGACTCTCCTTTTGCTCTCGACATAAACGAGGCCTTTGTGCATTTTGTTGAAACTAGAGTCTGCGCCATGCGCTTTATTTTTAAACACGCTCTTGGCCCAGGCTTGCACACACACACGTAATGTTCACCCTTGATCTGTAATTAGAGAGCGAAACCGCTGCAATGTCCACAATATCCAACATGCTGTCGTCTAAAATGAATGTAAGTCTTAAGTTTATTTACAATAATTCCAAATGCTGATTGTTTGAATGTTCAAAAATTAATTATGGGAAGAATTGTAATTCAATTCAATCACACCCAAGTCATTGAATTGACATTTACGAGTTTTTTTTTGGTTTTAAGATGGCCTTTTGTCTTTAAAATAACTGATATAATCAATGTTACCAATGGAAATGATAATTGTTGGATGTACGCGCACCATCCTCACAGAAGTCGGGTTCGGTCCAACGTATGCAAATTATGATATCCAAAGCTGTGACATTGATTCCGATGACATCATCACATTGTCACATTTGAGTCCGCAGCTTGCTTGTATGACTTTTTTAGCATTGCAAGGTATTTTCTGACTGTATCATCATATTGCCTTTTTACATCATTCATGCGACATTTAACCTATTTTTATGAGAACAAATTGGCTTCCATATCTAGTTGTGTGAAGGTTTGTTGTTGCCTGTGATATATGAAGAAGACAAAGAGCACATTGTATTTTAGGAAAGCTTTCAGTGGATGTTTTCCTTTTGGCAGGGTACTTTAATTTTTTTTTTGTTTTGTTTTTTTTATAAAGGAAGTGATCTGTTACTGGAGTTATTGTGCTAAGTCTCCTTCAAAGCAATACGATCCATGTTGATGTGATAAGATCTGTGTGTTATTACAAAGGATGCTTTCATGTGTATGTCTGCTTTGTAGTCATCTCGAAGTGTGAGTGAGGGGATTTTGGAAGGTGGATGTATATTATAATTATTATTTAAACCACTCTGTGCTGTTTTGTGTTATTTTCTTTGCATTGCGACAATGAATTACTCTGCACTTAACCGTCTTGTCTCTTTAACTACATCAACTCCTTAACTGTTGAACATAATGGGAACAAAGATTTAATTGAATTTGACACAAAAATTTATGCTATCTTATGGCCTTGAACGTCAACACAGGTTTAAAACCTTACTTGGCAACAATTTACTTTCAAACCTTAACCCTTGTTTCAGATCCTTACTTTTAAACCCTAACCCTAAATTAAAATCCTATTTTTAAACTCTAACCCTCTGTTTGAAGCCCTAATCCTAGTTTGAAAAAAAGACTTTGTAAACACAATCCTAGTTTAAAAACATACATTGAAACCCTAGCCCTAGTTTGAAACCCTACATTTAAACCTGAACCCGACCTTAAAACATTATTCTTAAACCATAGAAATAACGTACTTTATTTCACCTTATGAAAAAAAAAACAATCACTTTAAAACAAAAAAAAACAACTCACTTCTGTGTTTGTCACTAGATGGCAGCACGACACAATAATTCACACATCAAAAGTTAGTTAACAATCCCACATGTACAATACTTTAAATTCCAACATTCTGTTTCGTGCTACTAGCTCCATGGTGGTCAAATTCCTGGAACTTGAATTTTGCTGTGGATTTCATGTTATTCCATTCATCCAATCAGACAGTGTTTTTCCTGTGCGTCATATTGGGGGGTGTGGCTAAACTCAGGAAGTCGTGTCTACGAAGCAGATATTCACCTCCCCTTTCATTTAGGACTCCGCCATCATGACGGTAAATGCTCTTTTTTTTCTTTTTTTTTTTAAATTCACTATCCTGGATTGTTACCTTCCACGATCAGGTTTGCATCAGTAGTTTCAGCTCCAAACCGTGGTGAGGGCGAACTGCCTGTAGTCAGCATGGTGGACACAGATGACCAAGCGTCAATTCGCTTAGCAATCAAGTTTTTTATTATCTATCTCCTCACTTTTACTTGCAACACAAACCTTCTCTCCTCCCACCACCAGCACACGTCACACGCCACATTGCTGTTCCAGGCTAAGCCTATAACATGTACTCTTCCTGGAAATCTACAGATGGCGAGATCAGTGTTAATATTCACCTGATTTGTTAATGATGACTTTGACATCATGAAGGTATCACTCCTTTCTTTATGTCATTATCCTGGATGTACACGTACTCTTCCCGGGAGCAGACGTACTTTTCCTACAGTCCAATTGGAGCTAATTTATGTCCAATTAGGGATGTGGCAAAACCCACTAAGTGCTTTTAAAAGGAGATTTTCACCTGCCATGTCATTTAGGACCTCTCCATCATGAAGGTAAGACCGCTGTCCTTTTTTTTTTAAAATAAATTACTACAGTTCCTGGAAATATCCATATGGGGAGAAGAGCGTTGTTAATTTCCTGCTTTGTCATTGATGACTTTGACATTGACATGAAGGTATCCCTCCGTTCTTTATGTCATTATCCTGGATGTATACATACTGTTCCCGAAACGAAAATGTGGAAATCACTGTTATTCATGTACATTGATAGAGATTTCCAACATTGCTCATTGTTTAGCCACCATTATTCACCCTAGTCAACGACAACATGACTGTATGAGTCACTTTTCTGCTTTACTCTTCATTCTCCACAGTTTTCATCTCATCAAACTGTTTGTGGGACTTAACGCATGGTGGTCCAAAATCCTGAAACATGACCTCATCAAACATGTACACCTGTCTTTTACCCTTAGTCAAGCAGCTGTTCTAGACATGTTTTGGGGAATTACCGCATGGAGGTACAATTCCTGAAACTTGGCCCAATTCACCGTTCACTCATGTCCTTTGCCCTCAGTCGAGCTACTGTCAAAGTGCTGTGTTTGTTGGACATAATGCATGGCGGTCCACTTACAGAAATAATTATTTGCCCACTGTTCACGCCTATCTTTTTCCCTCTATTGAGCTATTGTGTTTGTGGGACTTAACGTATGGAGGTCCAATTCCTGAAAATTGACCTTACCCTTCATTCACCGTGTCTTTTGCCCCCAGTGGAGCTACTGTCTGAGGAATGTGCTTTGGAAATTTACCGCATGTAGGTCCAATTCCTGAAAATGTCCATCGGTCACTCCTATCCTAACGTTTGCCCCGAGTCGAGTATGGGTTTGTGGAACTTACCACATGGAAGGTTGAGTTCCCGAAAAAGGACTCGCCCACCACTTTTACTCCTATCTTTTGTCATCAGTTGAGCCACTGTCCTTGAGCTGTGTTTGTGGGACTTAACGCATGGAGGTCCAATTCCTGATAAATTACCTAACCGACCATTTACGCCTACCTTTTGCCCTTATTTGACATACTGTCCTGGGCATGTTTTGGGGGGACTTCCTGCATGGAGGTACAAATCCTGCGAAACTTCTTCACAATCATGGATGTACACAGTAGTATTCCTGGAAATAGACACATTTGAAAATCAGTGTTGCTCATGAACCTTTCCTGAAAGTTGGCCCTGAATGTTCAAATTATGCCTTTGCTCTCTCTAGGCGGGAATGTGCTCACTGTGTGGAAAGAAGAAAACCTCGCTTTCCCGTCATGTGCGAGACATCCATGGCCTTACAGATGCCAAAATGAGGCGTCTCTTCATTAGTCGAAGAAGCCTTCGTTATGGTGGGAGATTGAGGTGCCCCATTAAAGACTGCAAATCACGGAAAGAGTATGTGAGGCTGGATAAGCACCTCATATCTACACATGGGGAACAACCGGTATTATACTGTTTGCACAGCCACTTAGTGAAAACCTAGACAGCTTTCTTACTTTTAACAGTTTAATTCTCAATTTACAGGGAAGTCACCTTTCTAAGCTTATGCGAAAGGCCAAGAAAGTGGCAATAAAGGAGGGTCTCCAGACTCTCTCCCAAAGCCCACTTCTTCAATCAGTGCCAGCTCCACTGACCCCACCCCCAGCAGCTCCACAGACTCCACCCCCAGCACCAAGTCCATTATCCCACCCTCCCCCAGTGCTGCCTCAGATCGGAGAATTGCCCCCACCACAGGCAATTTTGACTTATGTGGTCAATGGGGTGCAAGGGGTAAAAGAGAGGCTGAAATTACTCTGCGAGGAGGTTGAGGTTCTGCAGTTATTAATGCAAATTATGTCTAATCAACATCCTTCAATACCAACAGTTTCCCAGCCAGCTCCACTGCTGCCGCACACCTCAGAGAACCTGTAGTCAGTACGTCTTGTGCTCCCTCAACAGCAACATTTAATTTATTTTTTTTTATAATTTGGCTTCCATATCTAGTTGTGTGAAGCTTTGTTGTTGCATAAGATAATGAGCCCATTGTATTTTAGGAAAGCTTTCAGTGGACGTTTTCCTTTTTTGGCTGGGTACGTTTTTTTTTAACAAAGGAAGTGATCCGTTACTGGAGTTATTGTGCTTTATCGACTTCAAAGCAATACAATTCATGTTGATATGTTAAGATCTGCGAATTTATTTCTTTGTCGTCATCTAGAAGTGTAAGTGCATTTGGGAAATTGGATGTTCATCATTATTTTTAATTAAACCACTTTGTGCTGTTCTGCGTTATTTTCTTTGCATTGCGACAATGAATTTAACTGCACTTAATCGTGTTGTCTGCTTAAAATGAAAGTTTGACGTAAGCTTTTGATATAAGGCAATGAATGTATTTTAAGAATATTCAAGTATTTTTTTTCCATGCAAACATCCTGAATTCATAGACCCATAGCAACCCCCTAACAACGAAAATGCTTTTGTTCTAGTTTTGAAACATTAAATGGTGCATATTTGAAATAAGAAAAACACTAGCCCTTATAGTGTGGATCCTTGGAATATGTTACAATTGGAATAATGTGAATTGGATCAATTATGTGTGTAAGGGGATGCATGTCAAAAAAGTGTGAGGAATTAAAATAAATACCATTGGAGTTTTTTTAGTGCTTAGATTTGACCAAAGGAAATAAAATAACTGAGCAGGTTGTGCCAGAATGTTGAAATATTTCACAATTACAAAGTGTAGTAATAACGCCATGTTCTACCATCGCCGTCCAGTCGAACTACCACCAGGTGACAGTAGTGCCTCACAGCAGAGCCCACGTCGGTGCATTGTGGAATAAGATTTTATAACTTAAAAACAAATCGAAACGAAAAGAATTAAAGAAAACATTTGGCACTACATTTTGCTGATGGGAGGTGCATGGACTAAGGAATTACCCGTGACATTAAGGTGAGCATCTGGATAGAGCTGCAGCTACATCTGACGTGACAAGATCAGCCTGGTAATTGGGAAAAGCTGAGCGATAAGATGTACAAAATGTTTGAACAGTTTAGCCTTGGAAGAAGTTTTCACTCCAATGAATGAGCCATAAATTGCCAAATCTGTTGGTCTTTTCCACAGTACAGTGCATCAAACACAAAGTTACGAGTCAAAACGGTAAGCTTAAGTTTTAGAATTCTGACTCAACTGTCAGAAATACACTTATTTTGATATGAGGTATGACATTTATTCTGAACATTAAACAATCTCACACAAACCCTCCCAAATCGTCAGTCAGCCCATCACATCGTGCAGAAATGACTACACTGGTCAAGATTTTTTTTTAATCAGAGATGCAAGTGAACTTTTCATAAAAAAAAATCACATGATGAGCTCGACATTTTTTTTTTTTAATTAGCATAAAAAATACATTGAGGGACACATAAATCCATCGCTGATTCAAATTTGCTGTTGACCAGTGTTATTGGACCAGGCAAAATAGTCCAATGAGCTCCACATGATGGTTTTCTCCGACTTTTTTTTTTTTTTGTCCGGTATCTCAAACAATTGCCTTATACTTTTTCTTCACCATTGCTGCCCATACAGAGCACATTTTGTTCAAAATCACTAAATTATCACATTTCATATCTGGATGGAATGGGACTGCTTCTCGTGGGATGTTTTTCTGCTTCCTGAGGACTGGTGCGAGCCGCCTTAAGCATTAAGCTCAGTTAATGCTTGTCTTAACAAACTGGTTAAAACTGACACCTGGACAAGAGGATCATGAACATAGCTTTTAAAAAAAAAAAACACTTCTATGTTTGTTTTGGGAATGGGAGAGTAAGCTTGAGTACCCACAGAAAACCCACACAAGCACAAACTCAAGACTGGAAGGGAAGACCCGTATTCAACCTCCCAAGCTCAGAACGGCGAGGCACATGACCCAGCCACTCGTCCGACGTTCCTTCAAAAGGAAAAACAAAGCATCAATAAATACTCAATTGTGTCAATCCTATTCTATTCTTTGTGACATTTCCTCCCATTGTTGACGTAAAACCATCCAAGTTTTGAATGACACTTCAATCGTTACAATAATACCGATCCAGTTTGATGTTGATGATGATGACGACGTCAGTCACGGATGGCGGTGACCGGCACGCGCCGAGAGAGGATGCTGGATCCTCTGAACAGGAGACCCTGACAACAATTAGCTTGACTTCAAATGCAACCGACTCACGATGAACATTATAGATGCGCTCATAAAGAGAAGAACAGAATACCCTGCGGCTGAGGTAATTCCAGCAGTGCAGCCAGGAAGTGAAGATGGGTGAGTGCGGAGGAAGACCTGCAGTCAAACTGACATCAAAACGGCCATCAGAATAACACAGACACATTCATTTCAGTCTGGATTTAAAAAAAAAAAAAAGGGAAACTGACAGACGTGGACTCGATCAAACGTCATTTAACCTCTGTATCCACACGCAGTGATGCCTTATGACTGTCGGTTGGAGTGACTACTGCTCTAACGCGCTATATATGGAATGTAGTCATCTTATTAAAAGTTACTACATCCTAATGAAGGAAGTAGAGACGGGTTTGAGTTTGTGTCAGCGTAAAGTGAAAAGATTACGGTTGCTTGTATTCTGCGCGCTGTCGACAGTGTTTTCTGGCCTTAAAAAAAAAAGCGACATCAATTTTGGAGAAACATTTGGAGTTGCCGACATTCAAGCGTGGAAATTCCCAACGGCATGTGAAGTGCAGGAAATACCTGAATTTTGCATTTATATTTACAATCTACATTCGAAATGTTGCGTTTTAGCATGACAGTGTTAACATTTAAATGGTAAAATATTTTATTTTATATTACATACATTAGAAATGCAGTTACGTTAAGTGAAGTCTAGAAATATTTTTATTAAAATAAATACAAATAGACTACGTTGAGTAAAATTCAGACTAATTTTTTTATACAAAACCAATTATTTATGTTGAGTTAAAAAGGCTGTTTATTTTATTTTTAATAAAAATTGTATCCGTAAATATCGCAAAAACATTTTCAGGTTCAGAAGGACTCTCGGCACCTGCTGAAAGTAACTCGTGAAAAAATTGTAATCTTCGTTACTTTTAAATTATGTACGGAACCGGCACAGTAAACGGTGGCAATAGTGTCCAAACAAGATCGAGGGTGCCGACAGTAATTTCTGCCTCGTTCGGCAGCTTTTGAATACGGAGAATTCCCTTTCTCGACACTGCACTTTGACTGTTTACACGGTGCGGCAAATAAAAACGAGTGATACTTCAAGAAGACGGTATCTGACTGAGTCACTCACCCGCAGTTGTTGACGGCCATAACGTCAGCCACCAACATAAACGGATATGTTAGGATGCTCACTGCAAACTAGAGCAAAGAAACAACAACTGTTGACTCTGCGTCACAAAGGAATCACTTTGAGTGTAGCCTGATGAAGAACTTACATCCAACACGAATTTTGTGTAACTTCTCATTGCTGAGGCCTGGCTTAACTGCACACGGACGAGAGAAAATTCATGTTGCACATGTCACATGGGTGCTATCAAACCAAGCACAGACTACTAAAAAATGTCATCCACCACAAGAAATTGTCCGATGTGGCCTTCTGATTAAAAGCTGTCAGACACTTTAAGATCATTTGGGGAGTTGCGCTAAACACACACGTGGACATTCATTTTGCATTTACATGAAAGGCAAGAATGAACTTACCCTGTCATCTATCGCGTAGGTGTTAATAAAGTGCGCCAGCAGATTGCAGCACCACAAGAAGAGGACCTCGCCCAGCACGTGAGGCATGAACCCACTGCAGAGACAAACAATCGGCACAGCCGTTCAGTCACGGCGCTCGCAAGCTAAACCACACACACTCTTGCGGTGAAATCTACCAAGGATGTCTTACACGTAGAATCCGGCGACTCCTTCTTCTTGAAAAATCTTGCAGGTACTACTGAGAATTCCACTGTGAACACAGCAGAAAATTCACATTAATCCTCCAAATGGCTTTCAATTAAGTGCCATTAGTAGCTTGCATCAGCTACAATTGTCGAGACTAGGGTTGAATTATTTTGAAAGATTGCCATTTGTTTTCATGAGTATTGCAACTGTGATTTATGATGTGATTATTTCAAGGTCCCATTCCCATGCATTTTTAACATACACAAGCAATAAAGTCATCTGTACACATGACATTATTATCAGATTTATTATATAATTGGTCATATAGGTTATGATTACGCTCAAATGAATTCAAATGAACCATGAATTTCTATGAAAGACAATTTTCTTGATCTACTTTAGAGTTGTTAACTTACGGAACACTTTGACTTGCGGGCTTTTAAGCATTCACAACGCCAACCGGATGTGGATATTCTGTAGACAGTCCTACCTGTACTTGACCTCTCTGCCAACAAACTGGGCCATACAACGCACTGACAGAACTGGCAGAGGAAAGGAGAGTCTTTAAGCAACACGTTCACAAAAGTCAAGAAAAACATTTAGAGCGTATGCATGCATGCACGTGAACAAATTAAAATTAAATGTGCACTTTGGGCCCCGATTAGGACATTTTCACTAAGGGGTGAACTCACTTTTGTTGCTAGAGGTTTAGATATTCATGGCTGAGTGTCGAGATCCTTTTTTTTTTTTTTTTTTTTACACGGCTGGTAGTGAATGAGTTAATGTGAAAAAAATCTTTTTTTTCCCCCACAGTTGTGGTTGGACGAAATACAAAAATTGTGTGATGAGGTGAACTTAGTTTTGAGATTCAGCCTATGATTTTTAATCAAATGATTTATTCCATGTAATGTTTTATATGCGTTTGATTGCAAATAGTCAACATATGTCTTGTGGTTGTCAGAATATCACAGCAACACAATGCCGCTCAGAGACCCAACGGTTTTGAAAAGAGGTCTTGGAAAACGTTCACATCTGGCTGCGTTGTCGCTGAGCCTTTAAACTCGTTTCAGCAGATGTGAGCGCTCATCATGATGTCTTACCGTGGAAAGGATGAATGGCGATTCTGGATAGGCACTGGATGAACATCTCATGAGAGGTCTGCACCAAGGCAAGGCAAGGCGAGATTATTTGGAAAGCACACTTTATATTCAAGACAATTCAACGTGCTTTAGACAAAATATTAAAAGCATGACGGAAAGCGAACATGATTAGGACATTGCAAAAATCACAATAAAATCATCTGGAATTATTTGATTGAAATGATTTAAATCAAGCATCAGTTTAGATTTATCAAATCGAGTTTAAAACTTTGAATTGATACTCAGCCCTAGAAGTTAGCGTAAAATTTTATATTTCCTCATTTTATTGTCATCATTTTGATAAAAATGGATAAATATTCTACTCGTAAAAGTGCTTTATTTTATTTGTGTACTGAATTAGCTTCACTAATTATTTATAGCATGCACGTAAACCCTTTGTCGCATTGTCTCAAAGCAGTCGACATTACCTCTTTCACTAATTTCTTAAGAGCAGTTTGCTTGTTGTCGTCCTTCTTGGATACGCGCTCCGTCTGCTCAAGAAGAACAAGAAGAACGCAACGTGCACTTTTCAGTGGGCATATTCTGTGTTCAGATTGTTCTGACAAAAGAGGGGGTCCGGGTTCTCCTTTACCTTTTTAGATTTGCTCCGGATTACAGTGGAAATGGCAATAGACGCAATTCGTGGTGACAGGCCACGAAAGAGTCCCCTCTTTCCATCCACCTTAACAATGTGCTGTGCTGCAAACACATCACGCATTAATTGGACCAAAAAGTACAAAGTTTGATTACAAGTAACTTTTAAAACACCACATAACATAAAATTGACAACCAGTGTGAAGAACATTTTGATTTTTAAAAATTCATTTAAAAAAAAATAAAATAAAAAATTGTGACAGCGCATAGGTGACGGTCACTCACTCAGACGGGAAGGCAAATTGTGTAGTCTTGTATAAACAAAGTAGTCCCCTTTTCTTATTTGGAAATTATTAGTTTTGTTCAACGCATATGCATGACGGAAAACGGTGATTGAAGAATTTGTGATTTCTTATTCAAATGTCACTCACTGCTGCACTCATTGGGCAATTAATGGCATATTCACCATATACTCAAGAATAAGTTATACTTTTCTGTAATCTGTGATTATTTTTAATCACTCCCCAAATTGTGATCTTGCAAAGTAACTAGTCAGATTACTCCATGAGGAAAACTAATGCGTTAGATTAGTCGTTACTGTATTTGAGTAAAGAGTTATTTTCCAACGCGTTACTGCCATCTTTGCGTAGAAGATACTGACGGATGTTGTGAAGTCCACTCACCGTACGAGAAGAAGCCAGGCAGGTACAAAACTTTCCTTCCGAACATAGTTGTGCCTACAGTTGGTCGAAGAGGTTCATGTCCCACCTGAAAAGAAAGAAAATAAACTGTAAAAATTATTAGTATGAGTTAAGTCTCACTGTTTTCTGTTTTATTGTACGTAACAGAAACACCATACATGCCATTCCGGCAGGTGGCAGGTGCCTGCTTACTTCTTAAGTAAGGAATCAAATAACCAAGTAAATCTTTAGGGATCTGTCCATTTTTTTAAATTTGTCAATGGGCAATCTGTTCCTCACCTCACCTCTATTATTATGAAGAGGGGGCATAATTAATATGATAACCACAACTGACTTTCTAAACCAATTGATTTTGTACTGGTATTCAAATGTGAAACAAGCATAGACGCTGCAACGGGGTTTGCATACAAGGCAATTGTCTAGGGCCCCTTGTTTTTGACATGCAACGTCGATACATTGGGGGAGGGGGGGGGGAAATCAAACAAAACAAAAAAAGCACAAATTAGTTTGTAATTGATTTTGATAAACAATTAATCATTTAGACATCAGACATCCTTTTTATCTAAAATTGTCCAAATGCTCATAATTTGAGCTTCTCAACGGTAATATATATATATATATATATATATATATATATATATATATATATATATATAAATAAATAAATCACATGGAAACATAATTATATGGTTCAGTGCAGTGTACAAGTTCGATAGTGATTGTAGCAAGTTAGGATCTATATTGTTTGTACTTGTATGGATACAATACACTACAAGGTAATTCATGTTCAATAAACTAAATGAATGGATGCATCTAAATACTGCAACGTTTTCAGTTTAGTACAATGGCAAGAAACTGAAAGCAAATTAAACATTTACAAGCTCGCTAGTTGAATGAGGGCAGTCAGCGTCCTACCATCAATTTCACTTTTGAAACCCATTTTGTGCGGAATTGTGGGGTAGCATTTGAATAAAACGGCATCTGAAAGCAGGGCTGATCACGTGATTGCCTCGCTAGCATAGCTCCATCAGCGAACGATACCTGTATGAGGAGCTTCACATAAAGCAGCGGATGGGTGGCAGCCGTCATCCCAGCTCCCAGCAGTAGAACTGCGGCATCCATTTGCGCACTAGTCGGGGTCGTATCCTGCTCCACATCGTCAGACTGCGGGGGAATGTTCACTGGCGGAAGCATCTTTGGTTAGCTTGACTGGTACGGAAGCGGACGGAAGTAGTCACCAAGCTCCTGCTAATCACTTCCTCTTTGGGGGTTCAAAATAATTGTGTGGGGAAAACAAAATCACACGTTATTTATTATGTTTCCAGTACCCCCAATTTATTAATTTATATTTATTAATTTTCTTTAACCCTTCTTCTGCTCGCACATTTCTCCATTATTGAAACCATTCCAGTTTCACCACACTCACGTTATGCATGATTGTGTTACACATTCAAAAATTCTTCCTTTTCCCATAGTTGCTAAATTTCTAAGAAAAAGAATTCTATCAATCGAAACACTTTTATAATTTAACTCCTCTTTAAATATTAGTAGGTTGTTGAATAATTTATTGCAAACCATGCTATCATAAAACCGTTCAGTTTGTTTAAGACATCCCGGGAACTATTGCCGTTTCTCTTATTCCCAAATTTTTACAATAAAACTTCCACATTAAGAGAAGATTTACATGAGTTACCTCCTCCCCCCGCCACATTTCTTGACCGATACACTCCAACTTCACACTGTGTCACTCATTTAGTGCGTCTTGGGAACATTTTCCATATTCCAATAATTCCCATATTCCACCAAGTCCACACCTTTCACAATAAAATGTTACATTTTTCATTCATCCTTAAATATTTTCTGCAACAATTCAAAGCATTCTACCTCCAAATTGCTCCGTTCATTCAGGACATCAGCAAAATGATTTATCAGATTCTATTCATCCATTTAATAATAATAATAATAATTTGCCCTTTATTAGTCCCACAATGGGGAAATTCGAGATTCGAACCCAGGCCTCCTGGGGAGACTTGGTCCTGAACGCGGCGCCTTAGACCACTCGGCCATCCATCATCCGAAAGTGCTTATCCCCATGAGGGTCGCAGGAATGCTGGAGCCCATCTCAGCCGTCTTCGTGCAGTGGGTGGGGTACACCCTGAACTGGCACTCACACCTATAGGGCCAATTTAGAGCGTCGACTCAACCTGCCATGCATGTCTTTGGAATGCGGGAGGAAACCGGAGCATCTTGAGAAAACCCACACAGGCACGGGCAGAACATGCAAACTCCTCAAAGGAAGGCCAGAGCCAGAATCGTACCCTGCACCCTGTACTGTGAGGCGGAAGTGCTAATTAGTCACCCACCAAGCCAGCCTTATCACATCCTAACCCATTAAAAATCCGAAGAGTAGATATATGTGCAGGCTATATTTTGACTGATTAAAAGCCTCACAGATGATCACGGGCATAAAGGACAGGTAAGATTAGTCATTTTGATTGAAAGAAGAAGAAGCCTGATTCAGTCTGCAATTGAACCATTCATCCTCCATACGGTAGAAATGTCAAAACACTTGCATCAACACTTTATTGTTTGTACACATCCGCAAATGATTCACGGAAAATTATATCATACAATTATAGTGATTGTGATGTCTGAAATGTATTTGGGGTTAATCAGAAGCCCTTAAATGATGATGGGTGTGTGCTGACTCATTTTGCATGAGTTTGAATATGATTTGTTATTTCTGAACATAGTTACATTAGCAGGTATGAGGGTGTGCACATTTATGCAATCACATGATTTCCATTGTTTGATTTTAATTCCCCTTCTGAAAAATGTTAAATTTTCTTTTCACTTGAGTTGTACTTGTAATATATCACATTTATGGCGGAAACGGTTTTGAAGTATCTCGGTCTCATTTTTATGTTACAAAAAAAGTAATTTGAACAGGAGTGTGCAGACTTCTTATATCCGCTGTAAAGTCCTATACAAAATATTGCCTTTTGAGTGTTTTGTTGAAGATATCTATTTCACATGAATGGAAAGGAAAAATTGGAGGCGATAGGAATTCTTCACCCAACGTAAACAACAAAATAGCCATGGCGCCACTGAACAAAATGTGAATTATTTCATCTCACATGCATGACATGTTTTAGGGCCGGGGTCACCAACAAGAACCGAAGGACCAACAAGGATGAGTTGCCCGCGGGCCTTTTACATGATATGATCATTTGTAAAGCTTTTATTGGATGGGAGAAAGGCAAGATTGTTCTTAACATCAAGCGGCTTCAAAAAAGTTGGTGACCCCTGTTTTGTGGTATTCGGTGCCGTGCATCATTTTGCATTACACGTCAGTCACAGGCACCACAAATAGTCTCGTGTTCATTCCAAGGGCACCGACAGCATCAAGGCGCCAGCCAAATGTCCCGCAAACGGACTGAGATCACTTACTCATTCCAATCCGATTTGTCCACATTGTTAAAGCACGGAATAGAGTCAATAACTTGGAATGTGTTTCTGTAATCAGGATTCTCTCAATCATAAGCTTGGATCTCTCATTTCATCATCTGAGCCGCAATCATCTCGTCGTGGCCTTGATGCTTTTGTTGCAATTACGGCTTCTTATCAGATTTTTTTACATGTCCAGCAGAGAGTCTGATGAGGCTCTGCTTCTGGTGCTTTGCAATCAACAGAGCCACACGCTCAAGGGCGTCAGCTTGTCAAGGTGCCCTCGTCTTTACAGAGTCACAAGTGTATTAACCATAGAGGCACACACACACACACAACGACGCCATCTCCAGCTTGTCATCAATGCAGCCTTGGGATTACAAAGGCTTTATTTGTGTTTGCTCTAAGCAGCGGCATTCAAATCAATTTAATGACCAAAGCAGACTGGAATCATCCATCGCTCATGGTGTTGTGTCTGGAGTTTAAATGCCAACAACTCCTGTGAGGTTTTTATGGCTAATGCAAGTATGCTCCTTGGTACTAGAAAAGAAAAGGCTTAGCATCCATGATTTAAGTCAGGGGTGTCAAGATCCAGTCCTGGAGGGCCGCTTTCCTGCATGCTTTCAATCTCTCCCGGCTGCAACCCACCTGATTCAAATGATCAGCTCATCAGCAAGCTCTGAAGAAGCCTGATAAGTATCCTGCTCATTTGAATCAGGTGTATTGCAGCCGGGGGAGATGGAAAACTTGAAGGACACCGGCCCTCGAGGACTGGAGTTTGACACCCCTGATTTAAGTGGACAGTGCAATTGCAACAAAAAGGTGTTCAGCGAGTCCAAATACAATACTTGGTTGGTCCGCAGGATCAGACATGAGATTCCCGGATGAGAACATCAAATTGAACCAAATCCATTCAAAAGCCACATGATCACTATATTTTCCACAATCCATCCCTCAGTCGATAAAGAAATTTAGCGGCTGCACCGGGAACAGTTTGAGAGATGCTGATATTAGCCACGTCCTAAATCAAAAGGACTCACCATCTCTCCGGGTGGACCTAAAATATCATTTCATTTGCTAGGAGATGAAAGCTAATGCGTGATGGATTAGAGCAGGAAGACAGTTATTTTCCATTTGGGCCTTGTTGATCTGGAAGGGTCCATTGTTTGAAAATGGTCAACAGAAAAAATGAGATTACGTGTCACTAAAAGTACTGATTTCAAAAGTATCATTCCTTTTGTCAAGCACATCAGGTTTTCGAGATATGCGGACGGAGGTCGAGGGTTTGGATTCGAGCTTCCGGTGTGGCGTTTGCGTTCTCAACGTGTCTGCGTGGATTTTCTCCGGTTTCCTCCCACAGACTTCCACTATGATTTATCGCCATTGATGTGAAGACAAAATTATTATTATTGTTATTATTATTATTATATCAGACAATTGGCAAATGGATAATAGCAGTGGCGACGTTGATGATGACGACGCTGTAATATTAATATGATCGGCAGGGGGCAGCACTACTCCATCCAATAAAATGAACTTTCCTGCCAAACAAACAGCTGGCAGGGCTGGAGGGACATCATGTTCCCAGTTTTGTCCATGTTCTGCACAAGACACACAGCAGTGCAAACATTTCACTTTTCACACCTTTTTTTTTTCCTTTTCATTTTATGTTACATCTGTTTTGAAAAACAAAATTATTGAATATCATAATGTTGCATGTGCGTATCGACGTTTGAAAAATTAATAGCGATTACATAAGGGTAATGTTATTGTGCACACTGCACAATTCTGTATTTTCTTGCCTCCATCGATTAAAAAAAAAAAAGAAAACGTCCGTTTCCTTAATCTTTTTTTTAATAATGATGAGTATTCATGTTATTCAGTAGCACGTGCAGATATAGTTTTATATTAACAGTGCATTGAAACGTTCTCAATCCCATGTTATAAATAATAAAAAAAAAATAATTGATTTATCCATTTACCAGACTATACCGTTTCACAGTGCGAGGAGCTCCATTCCATAGGATGTCAACAAAGAGCAGAAGGAACTAATCAATCATTTCTTGAATTTGTATAAATGAAGTAGCGGGGGAATTATAATGCGCATTTCAGTGTGAAACACTTGTGCATTTATTGCATTGAATGAGAATCCGTGTCTTCAGGTCTAAATCAGGATTGGTGAGGATTGACGTCAAAGCCCTTGAGCTGAGAACTCCACACCTTGGGTCGACCGTCTATGCTTTGTCATGGTCCCAGTATGGATGATCCCAGACTGGTTAACGTCACAATTGAGGTCATGATCCAGGACAGGTCACAGTGACGCACTTTCTTCCCACAGTATATTCTCTAAATGGATTAAATGTTTACGGATTAGGATTAGGCTCATCTATGTGTATTGATACCTTCTACACCATTTTGGTGAATGGAAGAGGCCTGGTCATACATAGTGTGTCGAATTAGTTGTCCAGTACACGTTAGAGTAGCGCACCAGGAGAAATTGAATTTTTGGTGTTAAATTGAACCACAAAGAACAATTGGTGCTCAAATAGCAATATAAAAAGAGACATTTGCTCAATTTGTACTGTAACGTTTATTTCAAGAAACTTTGTCAAATATATTTACAAGAAAACAAAATGCACAAAAATCTAACCGGCTCCTGTCAACTTCAGTAACAAAAACACTTAACATAAACATCAATTTCAGTACACAGTGGGAAAGAGTTTATAGATACACAACAATGTGTCTGTAGATTGTTCCCAGTGAGGCAGTGAAACATTTTGCATAGTGTGAAGTTGTTTTTTTTTTTTCAAGTGGAAGCAGTCTGAATGTTGTGTTGGAAGAAAATAGTGACAAGTTTAAACTCAACCCTAAATTATTTTTAAGATCCTTTGTTACACTTGAGCACTGCATCAACCACAGCAAAGTAAAAGCCTCGTGGAATAACAAGTACATACTGTCGTTTAAATCCTAAACCTCTCAACATTGCTATATAGCAATAAGAGTAATAATTTGACTTTTTATATCTTTTGGAACAAAATTCTCAAATCGACATTTTTATACAAAGAGAAACAGGTCAATTTTTTTTTTTAAATTGTGAACAACTGAAGTAATAATTTAAGAAGTTTTCTGGGTTTGGTTATATTAATTTCGAACTAATGTATTCTAAAGCAATGGAGCATGTTCACGCTCTCAACTCATTTACTGCCATTGACGGCTAAAGACGTCAAAGATCCTTTTTTTTTTTTTTTTTACTTGGCTGGTAGTGAGTGAGTTAAAAGAAACAGATCATACAATTCCATTTAGTTTTGTAGATTGTCTTAACATTGGGTAAACTGTACAACAACACCTTCTAGGAACTAAATTACCAATAAGGTGACCGTGTTGAGGGCCAGAAAGATGTTAGTGAGCGCTAAAGTATGTCTAAGCTCAAACTCCACTAGAAAACTAGTCAGATGCTTGTTTAGTATGGAATAACTTGCCAAGAACCTGAGGATGTTTCAAAGAACTTGAATGTGTAAAGGTAAAGAGTGTTGCTAATGAGGTAGCTCCACACCACATAAGGTAATACATCAAAGTCCACCACGACTGCAAAGTGACTGAAATGAAATGCTACATCATGCTTTGGTCAGATGCACAATGAAGAGTGAAGGGTTGGTGGAGCTCTCGGTGCTTACAAAACTAAATCTTTTGGAAAGCTTCGACAGTCTTCGTATGCTAATCTACTTCTTCCTCCTTCCATTCATTCACTTGCCCTCGGGTGAAGAAAACTCACGAGTGTGACTATGTGTTAGTGTTGGAAGACCCAGTTTAAGGCACAACGTTGGGAAATTGATAGCGTCGCCTGTTTAAAGGAAAGAAACAAAGTTGCCATCTAAGGACAAGGGTCATCCCTTAAACGAGGTTACCCGTGCTACTGCTAGGTGCGTCACGATGAAAAAGAAAACAAACAGGCATGTTAAAGGAGGAAAAACAACAGCTAAATAGTAAAGACATTTCATAGTGGGTGGTGCTGGGAGAGAGTTGTTTGCATACTGGTCCCAACCGGGGAGGCTGACCACATCGATCCAAAATGAAAGCGTTGTGCTCTTCACAGTCTCGCATCGCTGGAGTCCCTTTCTCTGTCAAGAGTCCACATCCGTGCGGTAAACAAAATCTGCAGACACAAATCATATGATGAAGGTTAATAAGGAGAGAAAGTTTCTAAAACTTTTATACAATGTGGGATGACAGTCACCAATGAATAAGGGTCCACCAAATCACCATCTCTGTTCTAGTTCACCCAAAGACAATTTCTTCCACAACAAAATCGTCAAACTGGACTTTGTTTTGTGCACTTAGGTATTATACCTTAAATGGGTTTAGTACATTTGAAGGATACAATTGTCCAAATAAGTAATTGCACCTGAACAGTATCAATGATTAAGAAGAGAGAGTGTAGAATCTCACTCACTTACTCACTCACTCACTCACTCACTCACTCACTCACTCACATCTCTCTCTCTCTCTCACACTCACTCACTCACTCACTCACACTCTCTCACACTCTCTCTCTCTCTCTGTCACTCACTCACTCCCTGCCTCTCCCTCCCTCCGTCCCACGGTCCAGTACTGGTGGTTGGGGACCAGTGGTATCAACTTCCACGGAGCAGACATTGAGTTTATTTTGTTTTTTTGTTTTTTTGGGGGGGGGCAGGTTTACAGCCAATAGTAACCATTAAGTCATTCTGAGGTCTACTTAAGAGTTAAAAAATGAACAAACAGCATAACCATGATGTTGAATGATGGTTTAATAGCGCGAGAAGCACAACACAAATCTGTTCACTCATCCATGCCAAGACGGTTCGCATAACCAAACATGTCCATAACTTGAAGCAACCTTTCTGCAAAAATCCTGCGGGCAACTTGAAATTCTGAGAAAAAAAGTCATTTGTCACTCGATGTTCCACAGTACTTTCTTCATCACAGTGATACCTGGACTTATTTTTTGAATGACTTCTGTGACCATGACATATATTTTCATCCCCTTGAAATGAATTCAAACTCTGTATTGTCTAACAATATAATAAAGCATAAAAAAAGATTTTTTTTTTAAAGAAATGGTTTGACTGAATGAGCTAATGTTTTTGTGTTCAGCACTCTAAGAATATCCCGGCAGCTAACAGACCACAGCTCAGACTGCCAGTGGTGTGTCACTGTTTTGGGTTGCATAACTCAGCACATGGTATGAACACAAGTGGGTCAGCTTAGCAGCACACTCACATCTTGCTGATGATTGACTGTGCCTGAGAGATGGAAAGTGGTTACGTCACTGTTGGGGTGGGGCCATTTTCATGCTGTAAACACAATGCACCATACACTAGCTTGGCTAAATTGAGGGGTACACATTCTGACAATGCCTACTGGCACCATGCGGCCTCTCACAGGTTGGCACTCCGACAGACATCTGGTGAAGGGAAGAGACTCGTGATTGTTGAAACAAACATTGCAGTGTGCGGGCTTTGCCACAAGTACGCAACACACTATAAGAGATATCCACATCCAGTCTTGTCACACATGCTCTATAAATGATGTTTGGAAAGCTGGATGACCGGTTCATATCGGTTGTGTGTTTAGAGGTGAGCAGGTTTGGCAACTCTTATTTCTGGAGGTGAATGTCATTATTCACTTTCTATTTGAATCCAAATTTCATAAAAATAAAGACCCGTCAAAGACCAAGGCTTCAAAACCGGGGCGAGTCAAGTGGAATGTCAGGTATTTGTTATTACATAACCCAAAAGTAAACGTGGTTTTAAAAGAGTGGTGACTGGTATTTTGGAGTAAGCGGTGGGGGCTGGTTTCCTGTAGACCCAAGACACTGTGGGACTTTCAGTGATTACTGGAGGGAGTGTTGATTTTTTTTACAAGCTCAGGGTGTATTTGTAGGCGTGTGGTATGCGAAGAAACACATTTCGCACGAATAGCGTTTTCGGTTAATTATCTCTTATGTAAGTGTAGGTGTGTGCCTGCATGTTCCTCTCGCTGCAAAGATGCCAGTTACTTTTCTTCAGCAGGAACCCAAATAAAGGTTGCTAACTTGCTAGGGTCAAAATTTGTCCCCAAAGCTATTTTCTATTATTATTATTATTTTTTTTTTTGTAAAACATGCATTATGTTAACCCTCACAGGTTCAACACGGTAACCGTCTTGCCTGATCACCATCAGCTCAACACCTACTAATTGGCATTTTACTTCTGGATGATTTGCCCTCTCTTCACTCATGCAGATAAGTTCACTGGTCCGTGTTTTATCGATAAAACACCACCCTATTTTCGCTCTCTCTTCACCATGCATCCTCCGGCCATTTTATTAACCTCTTCGTTCCCAAAATCTGCACTCCTTTTTGGTTAATCAAGGAACTGTCCAATGAAGACTTCTCCAAAGAAATCTCCATAAAATCAAAACCATAAAATCACATTTCCCGGGAAGCTTGACTCCATCCGAGTTGACTTAAGGGTGAAAAGCAGGGTACACTTTGGACACATGGCCAGTTAATCACAGGATATTGCAGACAATTTTCAACTGACGAGCAATAACGACAAGGTTCCTTTGTGGTACACAGCAATGACATCACAGAATGAGGCAACGGTAGTGAGAGTGGCAGTAATTCGGCCAAACTTGCTTGATGACACGTGTTTGTCGCGCATGCGTTTGGATTTTCAATGGCAATTAACGAGATAATTGGTCCGTGAGGGGATATGCTGAAGATTTTGACCCTCGAAAAACTAAAAAAAAAACAACTACCGTATTGAGACAAGTCACTCCAGTGTATAAGTCGCAAGGACCAGTCAACTTGTGAAAAAAAAGTGTGATTTATAATCTGGAAAACACAGTACTTAAAAATATTTATAGGGACAATAAATGATCCATTAATTAATTACTGTAATTTTTCAAAAACACGGCATTATTTCAAGTTGACAGCGAAAACTACGCACAAACAGAAACTCATTATGATTCAGTTACTGTTTTGATCCATGACATCTCAGAAAATAGTTGACTTTCCAAAGTGTAAGCAGATGTTAACAAATATCTTATTTTGATGAAACGACAGTAAGCAGATTGCTTTCATCAAAGACGACATATCTAAGTATATTTACTGTTGAGAGGCTGAAATTCAGAGCATCATTTTCAGTTAAATTGTCAATTATTAAAAATCATCAATATCAATTAATTTGATCAATTAGTTGCCACCAGGAATTCAGGCGGGACAGATAACAGGATAATGCAAGAGACAACAAGTCATCGCAACTGACTTGTACTTAAATTAATTTTCCTCAAATTTAACTACCCAATAAAGATAACATAATTTCATTTGCGCTGATCAACTTTAAAAATCTCAGTCATCAATCGCCTCCTTTCACAACTGAATTGTTGCATAACTGTCAGTGCAGTGGAGTCATCACACGTACTCCCAAAATCTTGTAAATGTAGTTGGGTTTTTATGAGGCATTTCTCAGTTTCTGTGTAACAACCACACCGACTTACAAAACATACGGTTGCGTGTATGTAGCCTGCCTTCCAGCTGTTGTCAAAGCAACTTAATTTCCTGTAGACCAAAAAAACAAAAAAGTTGTCCTGTCCTTATTAAAATGCATGCGGCTCTGGGGTATGGCGACCAGATGGTGAAAGAATTCCTTCAAAAGGTGAAAGCTGCTTGTAAACCAGCGTCCATGTCATTCATACAAAGGACATTTAACCTGAAGATGACAAACTATTCCTGCTGTCAGAGAAATGAAAGACTTCCGAACTAAAGGCAACCAGGGCAGAGCGAGGGCTTAAATGTGGCCCTGGCCTGGTTTGAAAAAAGAAGTCCGACGGCCGCCGGCAGGCAGCAAGGGCACAAAATGTTCCAGACACAGGCCTCCATAAGCTGTGGAATAATGAGCGACACTGTCACTGTCCGAGGAAGACGGGGCGGGGGGGCTGAATGAGAGTACCAAAAAGAATTAAGGTACATGTAATCAGGATTTAAATGTGGTGGTCTTTAAAAGTATTTACAAAATGGCAATCGTTCCTGTTTTTTTTTTTTTTTTTGGGACAATTTAGTTTTACGATTTAGTTTCAGAAATACTGAAATTAAAGTGAAATGTATAAATATTTTTTAAATTGTCCTACTAAAAATATTTCTAGAAGAAAATACAGCTTGCTGCTATTCACAATCTTGATTTAGGAAATAAAAAAGGAAACCAATTGTTCATTCCAATTTTAAATTAAACCGCAAAAAAATGCTGCTCAATATTAGAAAGTTGTTATAAAGTCTAATTAGGAATAATGCTCAACGAAAAATTGATTATTTCGAGCCTTGCGTTGGATTCCAGTGAAGCTTTCCAAGCCAGTTGATGTTTTCGTATTATTTGTTGATTGGCAGAATTGAACAACAAATTGGAAAATGCATCAATATAAACGAGCGTTTCAAAATAATTGAAACTTTACAACTGAGCAATGAAGCAATTGAGCTAGTTAGCGCAGATCTCCTGAGATGTCTCCTTCCACCGCTTTCTTTAAATCTCATTACCGGTCTATGGAGAGCGTCTGTAGCGATGTCAGATATACCCTGAGTTAACCGACATGTGACATAAATACCACCGGGCAGCATAAACATCTGACCTGTCTCCACCAACGTTTACAGCTCTAATCCGTTGTGCGCTGACGACATGGTTCTGAGTGCACCAGTTGCAGCCATGCAGGCCCGTTGCATAACGTGCTTTCTCATCATGCTGCGAGAGAACTAATCTGGACAAGCTCGATTCTGGCACACAATGCCGTGCTCAGAGTGCATCAGCAATCACACGGATCGTTTGGAAGATGAGAGGTGTTATGTCATAAGGTCTTTGACAATAAGGGGTTCACAAGGGTTTGTGGCATGAGCCGAGAGCTTTGAAAGTGGTTTAAGTTTAAATAAACGAACTAATGTCTGGGTCACTGAGCATGTGAAACGTGTGAAAAGAGGAGCGACCATTTCAGCATGGTCATGTTCAAGGGAGAACCGCCACTGACAAAGCAGAGAAAAAAGTTTGGGAATCAATGTGTGATTGGAAGGAAACATGCTGCATATTCTATAAAAGGAACTTTAGTGCCATTTAGATAAAAAAAAAAAATTAAAATAAAATCGGAATGAAATACACTTTGTAGAAAGTGACAAAAAAATGTGTCATGTGTATTTTTGCTGCACTTAGAGCCAAAATGCAATTTGCTCTTCTTTAATAACCTTGGACTTTGATCAAAATAAATGAATAAAAAACAACCAGCTTCTAGTTACGTATATATACACACGTTTTCAAAATTGTAGTCCCCGCCTCCCAAAGACGTATTTATACGTCTTAGCCTTTTGCATCAGAGCTCCATGTTTTTATATCTTCAAATAGCTTCAAAACAGTGAAAAATCGAACATCCTATCAGCTGTCTGCTGAATGTGCCCAAAAACAAACTTTCAAATGCATTTGCAAGATGATATTGCAATGCATATTCAAGCAAATAATTTGATAACAGAGTTTTATTAACTAAAACTATTCCAGAACCCTGTCAAGCAAATGCTGATGATGCTACACATCTTAGCCGTTTTTCATGCAGTATCACTGCATCACCTGTGTGTGTTTGGCATCAACAATATCTTCTTCAAAGTTTTAAAAAGGTTGTCAGAACTCGAGTCAGGTCAGCTTCTGAAGTTACGGGTCCAGTTTTCGTGGCGGTCCATACAACGGTGATGCTAAAAAAAAGCAACGCAACCTTTTTGGAAAAGCTGGCACTAAACACTGCATTTTCGGTATTTGCAATGAAATGTGCTGTATCGGGTACTCGGGGAAGCTGCAGCTCTTATGGCAACCCAATGAAAGGAATCGCAGCTAAATCAGCAGGTGTTGGAGGTTGTCCAACACTCACATAACCAACAATGAGGGCGAGCTTATTGACGGAACAAAGCTTGTCTGATCCAGAAGTGTTAAACTAGCACAGACTGACACATTCGACATATCCAGTTGTTCAAAGCATGAAGCAGAAGAACCTGGCAATGGATTATTCAAAGCGACTGGTTCCATTTTTTATTTTGCTTCACGTGTGATCACAACAATTATATATAAATCGTGTTTATCTCTAGATATTCAAACAATCACTTTGACGCAGAAAAGAACAGGAGGGCAACTAAAAAAAGATAGATTTAGTTGACCATAACAATGAATAAGTAACTAAATCTGTTTTTTAAAACATAAAACAATGTAAGGTTGGGGAGAGAGATGATCTTACCTGGAAAATAAAGACGTCCCTTCTTTGACTAGTTAGAGGGAGGGTTGTAAAGGTGTGAGAAGTCGGGGGGGGGGGGGGGGGGCGATCACGCGGCACACGTGACCCGGTCCATCAGCACCTCCAGCTGACAGGCGTCGGGTCGCTCCTGAGGGTTGAACGCAAGCATTTCCTGGAGGAGTTTCTTTACACCTTCTGACATGGAGCTCCTGGCCTTCTGAGGAATGTGGAGGACCATCTTGGGGTTCTCCAACAACGCCTCGCCGACGGGCACGATCTCCGAGCCTTGTCGTACGTAGGTGCCCAGCAACTCCCGTTTGGAATCGGCGTCAATGAAAGTGATGCGCTCGATCATGGCCCAGATGATGATGCCCAAGGCAAAGATGTCCGCCTTAGCCGTGTAGTGGCCCTCCCACACTTCGGGGGCCATGTAGAAGTCTGACCCGCAAGCAGAGGACAACCATAATTTGTTAAGGTTGACAATGTTGTTCTGGTTGCTCCCTCTGCTTCCAACGCCTGCTGCGGGCAACTCCTCAGCGGTCTTAGAATTCATGGTAGCGCAAACTTTACTCAAGCCAAAGTCAGCAACTTTAAGAACCGGTGCGCCGGATTTCTGTGTGATTAAAATGTTGTCTGGTTTCAGATCCCTGTGAACAATGTTGTTCCTGTGCAGGAAAGCCACAGCACTTGTCAACTGGCGCATAAAACTTCGGTTGATCTGGGGGTCCGGTCGACGAGACAGTACATACTGATTGAGGTCACCACCTTCACAAAACTCCATGACAAACCAGAGGTAACATGGTTCCAATGGCTGACCTATAATGCGTTCCCCTGCACAGACAGAAAAAGATAACAAATATATTAAGTCAGTCGGGAGTCATTAACAATATAGCGCAAAATACAAAAAAAGTGTTAAATAAATGAGTAAATAAATAAATAAATAAATAAATAAATAAATAAAAACAGCAATAGCTCTGCTTTCACTACCAAGCATTGTCCATTCCGCTCTTAAGTGCTAAAGAAACAAAATGCAACTTCAGAAAGCTCTCTGGATGAATATTATGGTTATTGTTTTGGTTCTTTAAAAAAAAATGCAAGTTTTAGGAATGAGAGTTAATTATTGTTGTTAACAGGATTTTTTGGGCATGGGAGAAAGACACTTGTCAATCTCTATTTACATGACAATGCTTAAAAATGTAGTACACTAAATATGTCAGCAGAGGTGTGACTCTAATCTCGTTGCACACTTGAGTACAATGACAATAAAAGGGATTTCTATTGTTGAGTTTTAGCATTAATACCTAAGGGCGTTACAATGTGACCTACATTTATTCACTCCATTTTGCCCTGATGGCTATGAGGAATGTCATTTTGGGATTATCGTTACATTCTTACATAAGATCCAAGATACTAAAAGAAAAGCAAACGTATGGAGATTCTGCTCTGCTGAGCCAGGACAAAAGCACAATGATAAGTCGGTCAAACCTGATAACTGCAACCTGTACCATGTAAAGAAGCAACCGATGCCACATGTAACTAGTTACCAAGCGTTGATGACAGTGACACGTCAAAAAGTGTTCAGTTTTAGAAATAAAGTGGGTCAACATTCTGTCAAGTACACCGTGTTCTTCTGAGCAGGGTAAGATGGTTCTCTTTGTGGTTATTATGAATATGCATGACGCTTCAAAAGTGCAACTCTTCTTTATGCAACGTGTAAACAAGCTGCACTTATTACAAATATTAATACGGTTCAAAATACAATGTAATAACTTTTATTCGTGTTATTCGTTTGATTATGAGTTAGGAATTTTGGCTAGAAATATAGTTTTTAAGGTGGGTTGGACAGTAAAAAGGAATAAATGAGTGGTTTGTGGACGGTGTACCTTTCAGTGAGGTCTCCACCAGCCTCAGGTATTGTTTGGACTTCTTGTTGCCATGGCTCATCTTCTGGGCCATGCCGTTTCTCTGCAGGACACACTCCTCCAGTTGCACCACATTCTGGTGTCGGTTCTCCAGGCTGGTCAGGGCCCAGAACTCCGCCAAAGCCAACTCCACGTTTTCCGGGGCGTCGCATTGGAGTCTTTTCACGGCCAGCCTGGCTCCGGTTTTCCGGGCTATGGCCTCGTACACCACGCCGTAGCTCCCCCGGCCCACCTCCCGGATAAGAGTGTATCGGGGGGGCACCGACAGAGGTACCCGCACTGTAGGCTCTTCCCGACCTGTCCGGAGGAAGCTAATGGAGAAGCAATCGTCGTCGTCGTCCTCTTCCTCCATGGGCTCCTCCGGGTAGTTGTTATTGTCCTCCACGGTAAGAGAGCGGAGGACCATAGCCGGCTCTCGTTTCGGCTTTCCGGCCACATTTCGTCTGTAATCGCCGCCGCCTCCGCTTACCTTTCTCTTCTTTTTCCCGTCGCAAACATCCATGATTTAATTTTTGGATGAAATGAGCATGGATGGTGGGCGTGTTTACATTTCATCACTTTAACTCCAAACTCATCGAATTTGACGCCTATGACGCCGGTTTTGTAGCGTGTAGGATTTAACGTCAAGTTAATGTTGCAATGTCAGCAGAGTGCCATGATTGGACCATGCGTGGAGGTAAATTGGCTTCAAAAAACAAAATGTTCCAGCTCTAGCATCAGGACAAGGGGCGTGGTTTTTAGGTTACGTAGCACTAAAAACCGACGCTGATTGGTTGACAGTCCAAACTAACTCGCAGTGATTCCGCCAGTTCAGTGAGCACAGACAAGTGTTTTGTTTTCAAAATAGAGCCCAAGTAGAGCCTATCCGACGCCATTATTTGGTCCAAATGCTATCAGGTTTGATGAAATAATACAGAATATGACGATGAATATGACTGCCACCGACCACCGCAGTCTTTGTCTTCCTTTTTGTCCCCGCTGCTTCGCTGCCGCGTGGGAAAACACGTGCAATGAGGCAGCACGTGCGCAGAGGCATGAGGACCCGCCCCTTCATAACATTGCATCCTTTGGTACAACACGTCCCAGTGGTGCTAAGTAATAAAGCGCAAATACTAAGTTACTGTATTTAAGTACATTTACTTTACTTCAGTATATTTTTTTTCTGATTTGACCTTACTCTACATTTGAAAACCGAAATCTATAGCTTTACCTCTTTTTCGAAACAAGAATCGATTCTCCCTTATCAGCATACGAATATTGTCATTACGTATGTAAGGAAGGACGTGGGCTTCGGACGAGTCCTGCTGTGGACAAAAAAAAATAAAAACGGCTATTTCTCAGAGAAATTGTAGTTTTCTTTCTGGTAAAGTATCGAGGTGCCCTTGAGCAAGGCATTGCCCCACCTCCCCAGAAAAGGTGGTGCAGCACTCCATGCACCTTTCACTCTTGATATCGCTCCGCATGGACTATGTGCGTGATATGTTTCTCTGTGTACCCCCCAAAAAGTATACATTGTATTGTGAGTGCCATTTCCCCTTGAGGGACCAATAAATTAAAAATAACGCAGAAAAAATATGGACAGCAGTGAAAAAAAAACGCAAAAGAATTAGACAATATATTCCTGTTGTTAAGATGTTCAAATGGTTGTGTTTTTTTTTTCACTGTACAGTTGATAAAACGTGGAATAGCATGTTAAAATTATTGACTGCAATGGTGGGTGTCTTTTGCCTTTGCTCTGTTATGTTTTTATCAGCAGGGGATTATTCCAACACTACACTGACCATTATTCATTGTCCTGCATACCAGGCCGCCTGGACGCACAAGAGCAGACTTTCTTTTGTCATTGCTCAGTGGCCATGCGGGAATGATGTATTTGTTAGTCCAAGCTACCGCACTGCAATCAGCAGAAATTCAAATGTCAAAAGCACCTCTGACTTTT
The DNA here is from genome assembly GCF_059441095.1 of Idiotropiscis lumnitzeri. Classification (NCBI taxonomy): domain Eukaryota; kingdom Metazoa; phylum Chordata; class Actinopteri; order Syngnathiformes; family Syngnathidae; genus Idiotropiscis; species Idiotropiscis lumnitzeri. Next base: position 10,610,189 of record NC_142393.1, read on the forward strand.
TCCCATAATGCACACAGTTGCTGTAAAGTCAGTGTTGCTGACAAAAACAAATGTTGACTCCCACCAATTAAGTAGACAACATACCAAATGACTGCAAGCAAACTCTCTGAATGGACTTCCATTCTGTCTTTCAAATAAATGCAATGTGCTGAACCTCACATACACCATATAGTCCATGTGATTAAGTTGAACAGTCAGTCACAAAGCAACAAATTGAAAGGGCTTCACGGCTGACAGGTGAACAGTAAGACAAAAACAATATTGCTATTTATCCATTAGATTCTGATGGTTTTCTTTGACTTTATATATTTATAGAAAATTTATTTTGGGATATGTGAAAAGCAGCGAGCCTGTTCTGATTGCGAAATAAATATTCTGCATATTGGTGGTCAAATGTTTACATTTTTTCAACATTTTTGTGGCCTAGCAAATTAAATACTTCAGTTTTCCTGCTAATGTTTTGGTTTGCAATTGTTTTCAGTCTTTATTATTTTTATTATTATTATTATTATTATTATTAAGAATATTATTATTATTATTATACATACGACAAGTATTGCCTTTCACAAAATACCTTATTTAAATACACATCAATATTATTCATTATATATTAAATATTAAATATTTGATTGTCATTGTGTTGCATGGCTTGTATTGTAAATAAAATATCCATACTATTGAAATGCATCATGGATAACTTTTTGAGACATCAGCTGCATGTTTGACCCTGTGGCAAATGTGCAGGATTACTGCATGTGTCTGTGAGATGAGTCTTTTCACACCAACCTATAACGCCTTCATAACATATCTGTCTTTGTGATGTACATTTGATGTACGTTTTTCTTCTATTAATGACGTTGTGTTGTTGTCACTTAGCTCATATTGTACTGAGCAGCCAACACAGATTTTCGCACTGTACTGCCAATTGCAGAGCACCACAATTCATCACCATTCATTTGGCTAACAAAAGATGGTTTTATTTGAAATTTGTAAAACGAATAAAAAGAACACATAATTAATTCATAATAGTAATGGACAATACTGTCTGCTTAAAGACTCTCTCTCGCACACACATTTGACGTACAAGTAAGTTTGGCCTGCAAAGCACTAAATTCTCAGAGGAAATATTGTTATTGCTACTACAGAGATAATGTGGGCAACGCGACTACCACTTGTGGAGATTACTTGTCAAATTTATACTGCTTCACAAATATTAAGATTGACTATTGTGGAGCTCCACTGAGAATTGTGTGTCAGGAGTTTGCCTTGCTTCCACATGATAAAAGGTAAACTGTCCATTTTCGTTTCATGTTCTTAATCACACTGGCGCAAAGTAGAACTGATTAGTTCTCTCTCGTTTTTTGTTGTTGTTTTTTTTTTTACTCAAGTCTTTATGGCTGTTTTTCATTCGGAAAGCGCTTTCTTACAGTTCCAGCTGTTGTGAAATGCGCTGTATAAATAAAGTTGTATTGTATCAATATATAAGTAATCTGCAACATTTAAATTGCTGCTCGATAGCCTAATGGGAGCTTCATTTCTATAATGAATGAATGTTTACCATACTTAAGTAGTATGTCTCATTTTCTAAATTATTAAAATTAAATACTAAATGAAGATATATTTCATTGACACGCTATCGCATGGCAGCAGTGCAGTACTGAGCTCGTTTAATGACCCATTTTGACAATGGTACATTTCTGACCTCTGGTGGTTTGAGATTGAATAACAGCTTCCGGTTGGCTGACTTTTCGAAGTTTACGAACAGCGCTCAACCAGTGGCACCCAAGGCAGTGACTGAGCCTAATGTAGTCTGTAATTTGATTAATTGCACTGCTTGTCTGCTGCTTTAATACTTGATTTATAAATGTGCTGTACTGTAGGTGGCAAAGTTTATTACAATTGATGTATCCATTAACGTGATCATTTGCATTTTAACATTTAAACAACCAAATGAAAAAAAAATGAAAAATTTTATTCTGTGGTTCCTATGGTCAATTATGAATAAATAAATAAATAAATAAATAAATAAATAAATAAATAAATAAATAAATAAATAAATAAATAAATAAATAAATAAATAAATAAAAACAAAGCCATCCTGAAAATTAATTACAACTAACAGAAATGAAAAACGCAAAACTCAAAACAAAATAAAAAGCAACTGTAATTTAAATTCCAATACTATAATAAGTCTGGTTTGAATGTGATTAATTCTGAACACAGCTACATCCCCATTTATAAGAGGCCGTGTGTATGTACTTCTCTATGTTGTTCGATTTGAGTTGTACAGGTTATAGGTAACTAATAGTTGAAAAAAAGTTTTTGAATTATTTATCTCAGTTTCATTTTTGTACATGGCAAAAAGTTTGAACGGTGGTGTGTATACTTTTTATAGCCAATGTAACTTCCCTTTCCATCTTCTTTTGTATTGTTGACTCTGGTGACTGTTAACAGGAATATTAAATTAATGAGTTAAATACCGTACTATTGTTTATTCCTTAATCATGTGAATAATTTTGGCTTTTACGGGACGTGAGCAGCTGCCCACAAAAACGTCTGTGCATGTGCATGCTGCTAAACAGGCTAGGAGGGAGAACTTGTATGTTGACATTTCAAGTCATACATGACTTTTTTTTGCCATGTTTTAACAAAATACATTTTTAGGGAAAGTAAAGTAAAACAGTTTAATGAAGGTGTACATTCTCACAAAATGACATTGTGTGCAGCACAGGAAGTGTTTGTAAGGGATGTGGGGGTGTGAGACATCATGATCATTTGGAGGAGATACATGTACTGTTGACGCTCACGATAAGTGTACTTGTGTGTACATGTGTGTGTGAGTGTGTACGCGGCTGTGACCTTGCACAGTACTTTCTGTTTGTCTGCCTGCAGAGATTCTGCAGTGTAACTCGGCTCTGCTATTATTTTGCTTCAGGATGAATATCTTTCACAAGTTTCAGGGACACTCACTTCAGTTTCTGACTCAACCATAGCTGCATGTTACCACGGCAACCGGAAGGCCAATACTGCTGTTGGTGAATAGATGGAGATATTATTGTCAGTGCCCGCTCTTTTGTAGATCATACAGATCTGAATTGAGGACACAAGAAAACCTCTTCGAGTTGTCAGTGGATATTTCAATATGTATCGACCATATAAATTTGATGTATTCTTGTTAACTAAATTTCAACATTCACAGTTCTATAAATATAAACCATAACTTTTGGAACATATATATATATATATATATATATATATATATATTAGGGCTGTCAAAATTAAAGCATTAACTCAGGTGATTAATCCAAAAAATGTTAACTCAGTTAAATATTTTGACTCAGTTAACTCAGTTTGATTTACTTAAAAAATTATTTGCATACTTTGCAAATATTTTGCCATATTAGCTGTCTTTAGCACGTCTCAGAACAAAACACTTTTTTTTTTTTTTTTTTTTTACAAATACTGTCTTTCGGTCTTTAAAGGAGATTTATAACTTGTTTTGGCCAGCCCAGTTTTTGTTAAAATGACAACAGGTGGCATTTTTGAGTGCCGACAAGGTTGAAGAAAAAAAACAAGGTGGTCCAAAAATATTGTTGGCTTGTATTACACCAAATAAACATAGCTAGTGATCCTCTGTGTTTTTCTGGAAATTATCTTCCAAAACACTAATTGGAAAGAGAAGTCTACATAACAAGGTCTCTTGGTGCTTCTTAAAATCTATATAATTGAATGTCCAAACTACCCCCATAGTCTAAGTCATTTGTCAAAGGGATGCAAAATATCCCTGGAGGGAGAGAAGCAGATTGTCCGACGATGTGAAGAAATTGATTTTTTTTTTTTTTTACATGCTAGAATCATATTCAGCATATGAGAATGTGCTTTGTTCTACATTAGCCATGCTTTTCATCTCCCTCTAGTAGAGTGAGAAATAATACATTCTTTTTGTAGCGCTTGGTTTCCTGGCCCATCAAAACCTTCCCAAGGTTGTCAGTTATAATGTATACTTGTAAGTAAAGCAAAATTGGGTGATGCTCCATAGTCATCTGTTTGGGATTAATGTGACAGCAGCTCAATGAGGCAGCACAAATGGGATGCCAAGAACAGGAGGGAGTGACAATAGAACGACTTTCAGCTTTCATGCAAACATTATGTGCAAAATTGGACAAAATGTACTTTTTCCGCTATACCCCCCCCACCCCCAAAAAAGAGTGAGTTGATGAAAATAAATTGACGAAACAGTCCTCACAGAAAAAGGGAATCAAATACTGTAATATTTCACCGGGTTCCCCATTTTCCATAAGATAAGAAAATCAATAATGCTTTACCAGTACACTCAAAGTGCAATTCATACAGACCTGCAAGTCAGCAGATGCAGCCAAGCAGGGACTTTTCTCATAAGTCCAGGATGCGCACACAATGAGCCGTAGAGGCTGCACCACTCATCGAAATCATAATATCAATCTTTGGATGAATAGAAATTCCAAAGAATATCTCAGTACTTACTAAGCAAAACAGCAAATAATGCTAAAACATTATTTAAATTTCTCAAATGATCATGATTACATTTTATTCATATTTATACATTTTATTTAGTCATAAACTGTTTAGACCAGTTTATTTTAGGTTAACTCATACACAACGTGACGTAAATTGCTATTTGTTGTTGAGATCAACATACAGGCTGGGTTTAAATTGTTAATGATTTACCGTATTTTCCGAACTACAAGCCGCTACTTTTTTCCTAGATTTTGAACGATGCAACAGTGCGGCTTTCCTGTGGATTTTTCTTACACCGGTAGAGGCGCTCTATAGTTCAGAAAATACGCTAAATAAATCTTGTTTTTTTTTTCTCTTGGGTCTGTTCTCTTTTAATTAGCAAAGTTGTTTGTTTGTTTTCCCCCAAAAAGGAGTTTCTGCGGCTTATATACCGCACCGCCTTATATCCAGAAAATATGGCAGTGTGTGTATAATAGAACCCTTTTGAGTCTGACTGGATCAGCACAACACATGCTGATATTCGAATATTTGCCCCGTTTTTACAAAAGCGATCCAAATGGGTCAGATATTGGACATGTCATCATATTCGAAGCACATTGAGGAGCCTTTTGTATTAAATGTGCTACAGCATATAAATAAAGCTGCCTTGCCCTTAAACCGTGCATCCAAAGGTGACACTAGAGCACCACATAATAAAATTGTCTTAGTGTATATTCTGCAATCCCTTTTCTATTGGTTCCCTTAAACCACAGGTGTCAAACTCAAGGCCCGGGGGCCAGATCTGGCCCGCAACCTCATTTTATGTGGCCCGCAAAGGGCAAATCATCTGCATCAACTTCCTGTTTCTAGCATATTTTCTTCACTTTTAACAACACTGAGATATGAGATATTGCTAATTATTTGTTACCAATCCTCCCCTTTTAAAATAAATTGAAAAATTGTTGAACAATTACTTACTAGCTTCTGATTTCAAAACTGGCTTTCCAATCAATTTATATGGGTTCACAGTCATACCGGCCCTCTGAGGGAAACCACAACTACGATGTGGCCCGTCCACAAAAATGAGTTGACACCCCTGCCTTAAACAGTTGTGGACGTGTACTATTGGTGTGGAAACTTTAAGTACATGCATAAAGGGACAGTGTATGAAAATCCAGTTGCATTGGTAGGAAAGAGCAAATAAAGACGGCAGCTTCCCCAGAAATCCAGACATATCCTGTTGAGCTCAATTGGAAACAGGGCAAGATAATCTGAGAAACTGTCTGCCGTGTTGCTTGAGGTAAGGCAGAATGATAGACAAGTGAAGTCACCGTGTCATTGTATGATAAGTAAGGTAGCGACTGTCAGGTGGGGTCAAGAGACTAAAATAGCCACCACAGAAAGAAGTAGAAAAATCCCAGGACTCAGCATCCAACTGTGAGACCTGGTAAATTTTGCAGCAAAGGAAATGGAAATGTGTTCTCGAAAGCTGTACACGATTGTTAAATAACAATAATAACTCGAGCTGCAAGCAGCTATCATGGCCCCTAGCAGCCCTGGCAATATTGGGGTATTGGCATGTTGGGATACTCGCACATTGGAATTGGATTATAAAACATCTTGATAAGATATGACCTCTATAAAGGGTCAAAAACTGGGCAAAATTTTAAATGAAATTAAAAATGGCTGACTTGCTTCTAAGGTTTAAATAGGGCTCCAGAAACTTTTTGTAGGTCTTGGACTGCTACCTATGCCTGCAACTTTTATTATCTTGGTGACACGTACAATCAGGGCTGCTTAGCTAATAAAAAAGTCAGGGGGCATTTTTTAGCCATTTTTAAAATAATCGCACAATAAGATGCAGGCCTGTAGTTTTTGCAAAGTTTACAAAGTTTTCACTCTCAAAAGTTGTATTGCTTTCTTGGCAATTCCAATGAAGTTGGGACATTTATAAAATGTAAATAGAAACAGAATACAATGATTTGCTAAAAATTTTCAACCTATATAAATTGAAAATATGGCAAATACAAGATATTTAATGCTCAAACTGCTGGATGTTATTGTTGTTTTTTTTTTTATAAATATTCTCAGTCACAACTTCAATGGAATTTTTTTGCTTGCGTACACAATACATTTTAATTGAATCATTATTCAAGTGCAGTTCTTTATTTTCCCATGTTTAAGTGCAGTGCTAATTTTAAAACTGCGCACAATGTTACAGTGGCTTACAATAACATTTAATAGAGTGTAACTTTTAAGAGTAAAACCCAATTTTTACATTTCTGTAATTTATTATTGGTTACGATGGTGGTACTAAGATAGTCAGGTCTTTTTTGAGTTGGTAGTTGATGTAAAAAGTTTGGAAATCACTGCTCTGTTGGCTCGAGATTAGCAAATATAGATGCTGCCTCGACTATGTTCATCACATGATGTGGTATGCTTTGGATGATGAGCTGTTCCTTCCCTACATTTAAACACGAGTTGGCTTTAGTTTCCTCTATTTTTTTTGCCATTTTCTCCGAACAGTTCCCACATCTCTTAATAATGTGTTGCGATGTGCTTTTCTCATACCATTCCAGAACATTCACATCTTAAAGTTACCCTGTTTTTTTGGGGGGAGGGGGGTAGTCCTGTCGCATATAAATGACCTACCGATCACACCATCTCCTCTACCACTGTGAGAATGCAGACAACAGCTTTCATGACTATTGCAACTAGGGGCAAAGGTAGGGCGTGAGTAAGTCAATAGTCAAAAAAAGCGAGGTGTATATGAGCATCCTTAAAGACGAAAATGAGTTCATTTTCACTCGTGAATTTATCACCAAATGTAGTCTCACGCATTCAGTAGTCTCTTTCTGTTGAATGTTTGTCTCAGGAGGTATTCTGTGACAAGTTTCATGCACATGTAAGACCTCAATTTTGTCATTAGCTGTGTACCACTGTGTGATTTGAATGACGTCAAACACTTGCTTGCACTCTCTGTTATAACACATTTTGAGGTTCCCTTAGTTTATGATTCACTTTGTCCCTCAGAAAGGATTATTTATGGTGTTAATGGAAGCTTTACTGCTGCTATGGATACATAAACACCAGATCCAGAGCTAAAGTTGCTTGCGTGCCCTCCCTCATTTTTGTCTCGTAACAGATCTTACTGTTGTGTGAGGCGTCTTTTTATTAATTGAGACAGATGACCATGATGAGTAAGATAAGGCTTAGAGGTGTGTATTTGTATGTGTGTGTGTGTGTGTTTATTACAGTATGTGGGAGTAGTGGGCTAATGTTCGATGTGAAATGCAGATGTCTCTAGGTTACTGGGGAATGTAAACACAAACACACCTGGGAAGGGTGAGTGCTGAAGAGATCTGGTACTATGCCAATTACGCATTACCTTGTGAAGCAGTCAGATAGCCGCATGAGGACATGGACAGTTGGGTTTTGGAATAACTGAAGTGTTATCAGTTGGTTGTTAATTTGTCGAAAGAAAAGAAACAGAAGTAGTTGCAAATAAACAACATTGGTTTGGGGCTGGAATAGCAATTCAGAAGTTGAAGCAGTTTGCAAAAACAGTGGTTAGTGCGGTGATTTGTAAGTAGCTCACTCCTATTATTCTAAAAGCAACATGGTTCTGTTTCTACCAACATGAGGACATCAACTTCATAACAACTTTGATAATTAAAACAGAATACACCCAAGAGAAAAAAAAATTCCAGATTTATTTTGTGTATTTTCTGAATTATAGAGCGCCCCTAGTGGTGAAAGAAAAATCCACAGACAAGCCGCACCCCTGTATTAGCCGCATGGGTCAAAATCTAGGGGAAAAGTAGCGGCTTATAGTCCGGAAAATGCGGTAATGAAAATTACCCAAAGAACACACGTTTACAACATTTAAGCACATTTAAAAACTAAAGATTTAACAATATTTACAAAGCTTGTCAACCCCCAAAAATCTTTACAATAATGTTTTATGCGCCCTCACTCGTCCAAACACGGCATTCTGATGAAGAATGTGTTTTTGGAATATGAATTAGGCAACAAAATCCACCCACTTTTTTTTATTATTTTTTTTTTAATCCGACTCAGGTGTTGGCCATTTTGCCACTTGCTGTCGACTGAAAACGACATCCCAGTTGCTCGGGATTTAAGTAGAGACGCCTAACTTGTTTTCTGAGTTAACAATTGCAAGATGAGCCTGATTGGCCGTTTTTGAGTTGATTTCCCCTTTAAAAGCAAATTAAAGACATACGTAAAGAGTAGCTTTCTGGAATTGCTAAAACACCGTATCATGAAATGGATTTAAAAAATGTTTCACGATCGCCTAAAATAAGCAGCAATTGGCTCCAGTTTACCCATAAACCGAATGGGGTGTTGTGCAAAATGGATGGATGGATATTTTAAAATGTGCATTTAAATTTAAATAAGGCTTTGATTAGACCAACATTTCAATGTGAATGAAGGGAAATATTTTTTCATGCCCATCAACATGATTGGGCGATATTATTACTTACAAATGTGAATTATAAATTACTTGGAAGACACTTTTGAAATGATCTGTGGACGTGAACGTGACTTGAATGGTGTATTAATTAAGATAGGTGTTGTTATATTTGCCATCTGAGAAGTCAATTACATCATCAAAGGCTTTTTTATAATTGGAAAATAAAGCCGCTCAAAGACAAAATCTCCTTTGTTCAGCCACAATAAGCGTGCAACTCCAGCGTCTTCTTCGGATTCCTCAATGAACGAGTTTGTGCTGATTGAGACTCTGAGTGAAGCGTGCGTGCGGGAGAAAATGTTTACGCTGTTCATTTAACAATTTGCACATTATTTGGCCGTGTAATTATTCTAATTAGGTTATTTAAGGATCGAAATTTAGAAGAGTTGAAGTTGCCATAGCACTGACTGACACGTTGCTCCTATTGTATTAACATCAGTGTGAAGCGACGGAGATCCAAGAAGGCCAAGCTGAATGATTCTTTCTGTGGTTTAAGGATAATTAGAAAATTAACTCATTAGCAAATGATTTCACGACTGCAAGACCTCATTACGCATAAGTAACCCTCATGAGACGTAAAAAATAATCACGTTCAATAATCCAACCAAATTGTTTACATTTTTAATCTGACTGTCAGGTGTTTGCAGAAAAACAGCATCATAATCATGATCAATCTATTTACAAATCAAAAGTCATGTCTTCACTTGCGACATTGGCACTTTTGCTGTTTTGATGAGTTTTTTTTTTTGTTTTTTTTTATTCTGGAGAGATAGCCCGATGTTGATTCATTATATGAAGCAGCTATTTGCTCAATTTTAGCTGCGGTTGTAAAATGTGACACCTTGAGCATGAAATGTGTTTACCTCCCTTAAGATGGACCCCCAATAGGATTTGGTAAAACTCAAATTTGTTATTATCTAATGATACCTCATGAGGATAAGTGGCTTAGATAATGGATGGATGGATATCAGGCAATATTAGAAAACCTCAATGATCCATCCCCCCCATTTTCTATCGAGGGACATTCTCACGGCCAATTGATTTAGAATGCAAATTATAATTTTATGTCTCATTCATTCCGGTGCAGGTGAAAGGCTTGGTGTGCATCAATCGATGATAAACGGGAGCAGTATATACTATACGCCATGTAAGAAGGAAGAGGCTATCTGCATCTCTACACCCTCCAGGTCCCCGTCATTAGCCCACCCCCGACCACACACACATAGTCAAAGGTCTAGATTAAGACTGACGCACAAATAACAAAATCACCAACAGAGAGAAGTCCCACGCCAGCAAGTAATGGCCTAATGTTGCCAAGGAAACTCGTAGCTACTAAAAGATGTTTGGAAACAATACAAATCTGAGCGACATACACAAAGTCAATGAAATTTAAAGGAAACTCTGATATATTTGAATTTAGTGCCTCAAAAAAAAAAAAAAAAAAACACTATTACCGTGTTGATGTCTCTCAATATGTATATTCAAGAATTTGAAGTATTGTTTTTTTTTGTGGCTATGGAATGTGCTCGTGATGAGTGGGCCTGCAAGGGACAAACAAATGATTGCCACCTTGCAAGTCACACTTTCTGTCTTTGATTGGTTGTTTCTTTTTCTTGGGTGCAATGTTTACTTGTTTAGGAGGCACAAACTGGGGTCAGAGACTGCCTTTCTTTTTTTTTTTTTTTTACAAATCACATTTACAGCATCATGTCAAGTCATATTGACTGTTTTAACAAATATTCCCCAATGAAATGTTTGCTTTGTTTTTTATTTCAAATTCCTCCATTGGAGAATGTTTGACTCCATGATGGCAACAATTTCTTTTTCCATTGTTTTCCAGAGGTGGTTGACATATTTGGTTCCACCTCAGAAGACCTTTATAGCAAAACGGTTTGAATATTAATTGTGAATTACAATCAGATCTCAACTGGGAAAATGTGTCAGTTCAATGTAAAAGTGGAAATAGAAAACTCCTTGCATCTGGTTGTACTACAACCACAGTATGTTTAGATTTAGAGTTGCTACTTGGCAGGCGTCCTCTTCGAGTGTGCGTATACATCACCTTGATCTTTACAAGAATGACTGAATGCAATAACAGGACAGAGAAAGCATGCACGGATGTCTCCCTTTGTATGATTCATTATGGTCACACCACGTGAGGCATCCTCAGCATCCGTTCATAGACGCGATGTATTGATTCCTTCATTATTTTTACTCCAGCAAATACATCGGGGGAGGGATTTTGCATTATTGAAAACATCTTGTTGCTGTACGTTGCATGTTTTCATCTCATCTGCCTCCAGTGAGGACAGAGCAGTTGTCCTCATGTCACATATCTGAACAGTGCACACTTGATAACGGCTGCTGGATACATCTATTGCGCACACATGTATCTTTTATTCAATCTGACCATTGCTGCTCGGTGAAAAGCTGCTCAGAAATATCAGCAAGGGATTGCCGCTGACACGGTATAGTTTAAATTATAATGTGAGGATAATACTCGGAATTCTGAGGGGAAATTTGGGCCAAACATGATACACTTTTTCTTGAAAACTTTCCTTCATTAAATGTGGGGACTTCTGACAGTCACGCAGCCTTGTGGATCTTTTTCTTTAAGATTCAATGTGCTTTAGTCCGTTTGTTTTAATTGGACATTCTGGCCGATTTTCTGAAGCTAGATAATACTTTATAAACAGCACAAAGTGAGCAACTCGGCTTAATATTTTCTTTGGCTGAGTCAAACTCAAAATAGGTGCTGGATTAAGATTTTGAAAATGCAAATTGTTGCATTATTTTTAATTTGGTCAAAACGTGACATACATGATGTCACTGGGTCAGACGTTCACTTCATTCTGTAAACACTTCGCTATGTGTTCTATAACATACAGTTGTTTTATGTCTGTCTTTATCTAGGAATGGATTCTCCTCTTGTATTTTATTATTTTGTTAATTATTAGTTCTGTTCCATGTCCACAAGGATTCCTCTTCAAGTGTGTTGAAAAGTCACTTACCGCTGCAACCATGAGACAGTTAACAACCGTATCGTGAATAAATGGTAAGTGTCGGTATATTTTCCGTGAACTGTATGTCATTATTATTCACTGTACAGTAACGGATTGTGAGTTTGTAAACTAACTATAGTCAGATTACTGAGAAAAGTAACTCATTCGATAAAATAAAATTCTACTAACGTATCACTGACTTCTAAATGCCTTTTCACCGCAAAATGACTGTTCGGATGGTGTTGTCGTACCAGAGGCACATTTTGACTACTCACTGTCTCATTTCTCATAGGCTGAGCCTATTCCCGCAAATTTAAATGAAACTGAAAAGTGAAGTATAGTTTTCAATCGGGATCGTGAGACGTAGGTTTCGATAAAGGATGGACCAAATCCATGGTTGCCCCATCTCCTACCCAATGTCCTCTTTTGTGTGCTTGAGTGTTGTCAGAAACTCCCCAAGGATATTCGCGCACTATGGTTCTCTCTCATTGGTGCACTGGGGAACTGCGTTGATGCGCATGCAGTGACACTGTCGTGATCGCCGTAATAAAAAGAGAGGCAACGAGGAGAAAACAAGCACTAGAGTCAGAGGGAGGAAATCGAGAAGACATTTGATGGTGGATGCAACTCTGCCTATTTGATCAACTGCTGAGGTACGCTTCATCACAAACTTTTGTGATTGTTTCGATTGTATTTTTAACACACCATGTACACACACACACACACACACACGTTTGTATATTGGACTTTCTATTGGAAAAAAAGAGTTGCATACTTTTTCATCATCATGAGATTTACCCGACCCACACCATATTTATCATTCAGCCACTTCTTGTCCTTATGAGTATTGTCAGGAATCTGCTGAAGGATGGAGTGGTATGTCCTGGTGCTGATGCTGAGCTTGCCACACTCCATGCACGCACATTGTTCTTCCCAGTGTCACCAATGCTTGCAGCACATCTTCAAGCCGAACAGCGCCTACAGTAGCTTGGTAAGAAGATTGATTGGGAAGATTTCTCATGAAATGACCCTTTTTAGCTTATGTGTGTTATGGCTTGTCTTGAATACTGTACGTGTGGTTATTTTGATTTCCTAAAAGGGATGAATAGTCTAAAAAGGTAACAAAAGTGCAATTGTGTCATTTTGCAAGGGACGTGAGTCCATAGTTTCAATTTGAATTTGTTAAAATGACTCATTTTACATAGATTTTCTTGGGGTTACTGATTACATTGCTTTATCTCCTGCTCTTTTACGACTTGAAGGTGCACCTTTTCCACACTATTGGCAAAAAAAAAAACAAAAAAAAAAACGAATGCTTGATAATATATTTGATCTTCAATCTTATCTTTATTATGACTTCATTGCATTTTCATTAAGTGTACTCTGATATTAATTTATAAATACGTATACGTAATGTTGCTTTGTCATTACACACAGATCTGTACAACAAAAAAAGAAACCACTAGAGAATGATCAATTTCGCAGATTTTTTGAGAATTTCATTTTATTTTATTTTAAATACCACTGACAAAAAAAAAACACCAAATTCTAAATATCATATAAAGCACACTTTTTTTAATCAAAACCAAAAATATTCAGTATTTCTTTCGCCCAGAGCTGTGTATGATTTCTTCTTGGAATGTGACACTTGTCCGTGGTTGTGTTGCAGTGGTGCGCGGTGTTGTGTGAGGTTGAACCCGCGCTGTGTGAGCGCGCTGCGGGGCTGGAGGACGTGAGACACGAAGGTGAGAAGGCGCAAGAGGATGAAGAGGAGGAAGCGAGCAGCAAACAAGCCAACGCGCAGCTCATGAATCGGCTGGACCAGACCACCAAGGAGCTGCTGTCCTCCCCTTGGCGGGACAAGCACGTCGCGGAGAAACTAGCGGACTTGTTGAAGAAGAAGACCGGGGAGAGAGCAACACTCGAGTCGGCAGAAGAAGCCGAGGACAGCCGGGAGGGGAACGCGCTCCGCGGCTACGATCACGTGAAACGTTACGGCGGCTTTTTACGCAAGTTCGGCCCAAAGTCCAAGAGAAGCGAGGAGCCCGAGGAGCTTCACAAGCGCTACGGGGGCTTCATGAGGCGGATCAGACCCAAATTGAACAACATCAATTGGGACAAACGCTACGGTGGCTTCTTGCGTCGTCACTTCAAGATCTCGGTGCGCTCCGCCGAGGAGCCTTTCTCTTCCTACGACGACGACTTCAGTCGAGAAACGAGATGAACTGCTTGCACAGCGCATTTTGCTTCACCTTCTATTTAAATCCAAAACATGCTTGATGTACTCGCTGCCTTGTCTGTGCCGTTCGTCATTGAATTCGAAGTTGTTGCTTGTTTAATAAAACCATGAATAAAATAGACTGCAACTTTTGTCCATAAAGGTAAATAAAATGGCATTTATTCTCCGCCAACAATTTGGGGCGAATGTAAATATTTTCTCTCTATATGTTTTTTTTTTTTGTCGCGAGTGAAGATGGTCCAGAAGTTGACCCAAGATTTTGATTTGATATGATTGGTTCCGAGTTTCAAAAACGGAACAGAACAGTACTGAACGTAGAATATAAAACAACTTTCGCAAGAAGATTGATTGGGAAGATTTCTCACGAAATTGTCCTTTTTTATTTGTCTTAAAAATATAGAAAACAATGCGTACATTTTCACGGTACGCTTATACCCCAGTTTGAATGTCTATCGTGCCATCTTGTGGCTACGAAAAAAAAAAATCTACGAAGACCGTTTTATGAAGATCTAATTGTAGTTTCAACTGATTGAAGGTGGTTCCTTCGACATAGCACCATGAATTCAAGACTAGTAGTTTTGTCTATCCGTCCATCCATTTTCAATACTGCTTCTCCTCACAAGAGACGAACAATTCCATCCGCGCTCACACTCATACCTAGCGGCAATTTCGAGTGTTCTATCGAACTGTCGTGCATGTTTTTGGAATGTGGGAGGAAACCGGAGTACCCGGAGGAAACCCACGCAGGCACGGGGAGAACATGCAAATTCCACACAGGATGGCCGGAGCCGGGATTGAACCCACGACCGATGCTGTCTCTCACTGTGAGGCCACCGCGTGCCGTTTGTAGTTTGGTCCTTTTTTTTTTTTTAAAGAAAGAATCTATTATAAGCCATATCTAGCCCTATATTGCCAAACGCATCAAATTTGATACAAGAACTTCTGAGCCTTATTGCATCACCATATGGTAAAATCTTTCCTCAAAACCTTATTGTGTATACAATCTGATACTTGTCTTTTACCCTCTGCTGGCTATTTTTTTTTTCACTACAACAATTATGACCCAGTACAAGGAACAATCCAAGATGGCCTGCTTCAATGAATTCCCAACAGGCTGAATCAAGGTAAAAAAATCTCGTCATTTTGAAGGTTTTACTCTGAGATTTTCTTAGATTTGTTCACAAGAACTTAATCTGTCAAAGCAAGTTATAATTACTTATTTTTTTGCACATTACTATATAGTAAAAGCATGCAGAAAATGTATGTTCAAATTCGATACTACGGGTAAAAAGCTGAGTTTGGTGGTAAATGCTCATTTGTCAATATCAGTTTTTTTCTTGGTACAGTATAAATTATATTCATTACTATGCATGATACACATGTTTTAATCAATCAATGACACAAATTACTGATTAAAACGTGTCATTTAAAACAAATTGTTGTATTAAACAGACAATAAACCTATATTTCTGTATTTTTGATGGTGGAGCAGTTTTACAGTGCCAAAGATGTCCTTCACGTCCTTGATAGCAATTCAAGTGACATAGAAGAGTTATTACCTCTAGATGAGGAACTGTTACATAAGGACTGGACCCCCAGTGATGAATAAAGCTCTTATAGTAACAACGATGAAGATGGAATATCTGACCAGAGACTTGAAGAAGAAGAAGACAGCCAAACAACATCACAGACAACAAAGGATTTGGAAGAAGCAAAGCGAAAAGTAAAGAGAGGAGGATACAGACACATGCAGCTGCCATGTTTGACAAAAGAGGTGATCAGATGAGCACAGAAGAAAGGGGGTCCAACAGTAATACTAGCCAGAAGGAAAAAAAGTGAAAAAGAAGGCGTATCGATTGCGAAAGGCATAATTTACCCGCCATATGTTCAATTTTTGAACGCGCTGATGATGCCATTCCAGAAAGGGCCGAGTTTACACTTTAAGTGTATTTGAAATGGTCTGCTACTGAAGAAATTATATAGTTGGTTGCAGATCGAACAAACCTGTTCAGTGTCCAGAAAGGAGGACTGTCAGTCAACACAAATGGCAAGTAAATGAGCAGGTCCTTGTCATGTCCATGTTCATGGGTTTGGTTCAGATGCCCAATGTCAGAGTCAATTGGGAAATGGAAACCAAGTGCTCCAAAGTTGCTGATGTGATGGTGCAAGATCGATTTGATAAATTGCTAACATTGCTGCATTTTGACCACAACCTCAGTGTGTTTGAAGATGCAAAGAATAATAAACTACGGATCCCAAACCATACATTATGGAACCATTCAACAGATTCCTGGGTGGTGTGGATCATCTGGATATGTGGTCTGCTCTGTACAAATACAATACATCTTCAAAACCAGAAGATGGTACTTCTATATTAGGTGGCATAGTGTCACGGTTGCAATTTGGAAACATTCAGGCTGATGTTAATTTTGGTCGGTAATGCTGTTGTCATGGTTACTGTTGTCCATAATAAAAGGAAAAATTAGGTTGCCGTTTGACATAAGAGCCCAAGTTTGTTGTTGAAAAGTCCACATTTCTTTCATGGTTACTACATTTTATAATAAATCAAAAGAGTTACTGTTAAAAGTGGAAGTTTTCCAAACTAAAATACTGATGTTTTTGTTATATAATTTGAATGTCAGAATGGCACAAAATGCCCGTGGTATCATTTGTGATCCAAATATAAAATCATATTTACATTTTTTTTAAATTTTGTTGAAGAGCCAAATAAAGGTTTCAGATTCCAAAAATCTGGATTTTCTGGCCATTATTTATGGGGTCAGGCATTCTAGGGCTAGATACAAAAAACGTTTATAATTAAAAGGACAAAAAAATTACAACCTTTTCTGTTTTACTGTAATCATTTTAAAGCAAAAATTGTCAAACAAGTTTCTGATCTGATTCTAAAGTGTTGTGTAATTTTTTCTACCTTTTTGGGCAGTGGAACGGAGCTATTTACATGAATTAATTGAACCCCCACTTCATTTTATGAAGTGTAAATAGCTTACTAGATTGGTTCTTACACAGTTGAAAACCTTTAATTGCTTTTTAAAAAAAATACTGGGCATCCGTGCAAAACCATACGCCACCATTTGATTATGTGATGCAACTTTTTCATATGTAATATGCACTAAAGCATTTATTACATACATTAAAATGTCCAAATCAAATATTTCATGTTGAACACAAATATATACTTACAATATATATATATATTTTTATTTATGAGCAATTCAGACTATCAAACAAAAAGGAGTTAATTCAAAACAAAACATTTTGTTGGTCGTCAGAATAAGCAGGATGGCAGCATACTGGCAGACAAGGAAATCAAGCAAGAGGAACACGGCACAGGAAACACCGGAGGGATATCCATGAGTGTGTTGATATCTTTTTCTCTTGGAATGTGACTGTTAACCACAACATGGATACATCTTTGGTTGAGGCACTTTTTGAGTTCCCACTCCCAAGGTCGCCAAAAGACGAGAATCCTTCACAACAATGCCCGTTACTTGGTGAACAATGACAAAATTGAAGTAACTGCTTTTCGAGGAACCCACAAATTGTGTAAATAAAATCTGTGCGCAATTACACTATCCGAAAAAAAAATTCTAATTTTTTTATCGAGGCCACATGATGACATCAGCGCACTACTTTTGTCCAAATAAAGTTTCTAAACTCATTTCAACAGATCCATGGCACCAAGATGCGGCAAAATGGTGGCAATGCAATACTTCTACTGCTTTTACCCAAGTGAAAATATAAGCTTTTCAGAAAATAACAGAGGACAAGTTTTTAAAAAAAAAAAAAAAAAAAAAAAAGAAAAGCAAAGTTGCAAACGCCGAAATGCTTAAAGTGGGGGTTCACTGAATAACCTTTCACCAGTTATGAATTACTCTATATGGATGAGCACATGCTCAATACTGCAATGGTCTTAAATACCTTCTCTAACCAAAATGTTCTCATTTCAAACAAAAGAAACAAAAAGCAATGTGTCCCTGGACAAATGAAATGCTCATTTGCCATCATTGCTGCTCCACCAGCTGCTGCATGTCATCCCCTCTCATCTCATTATGCTGACCTTCTTCATTTTCACCAGCTTGGATTCCCTGTAGGAAAATGTCTGCGGTTGTTGCCGTGGCGTCCACCACAGCAATGGCGCCAACCGGCTGTGCGATGCTCGTGTTTTGTGCGGTGGCCAGGCCCTGCAGCGTCACCAACTGGAACTGAGGACTGACCATTTTGACAAAGGTCGAAGAGACCACGGCGCCCGTCTCTGAGGACGTCCCCTCTTGACCCGCCACAGTGGAGAGCACTGTCAGGTTGGAAGCGTCGGCCGCCAGCTCCGAGCCGTTGAGCGGCGAGGTCAGCAGAGTGTAGCCGCTCAGGTTGGAGGCCGTCGGTGCTCCTGCCACAGTAAGCAGCTTGCCGAACGGAACGGCGCTCAGCTGGCTGAGAGGCAGAGCGATTTGTGCGGGCGCGGGGCCGATGGACACCGGGCTGGAGGCGGCACGGCTCATTCGGGAGCGTTTGGGTGCCGGGGCTGCGGGCGCAGGGGTGAGGTTCATCAGGACGTTGTTGAGGTATTGAGATTTACTCTTCAGCTCCTTGGCCCGCTTCCTGTGCTCGTCACACTGCTGCTCCAGAGCTGTAGACAAACACGATAGACGCAAACATTAATAATGTTTTTTTGCAGGAATCAGCATTCATCTATATCACCTTCCAAATTACACTGGTCAACATCTTTTTACTTTTTTTTTTTTTTTTTTAATTAAAGATGCAAGTAAACTTTTCAAGACGATTTTTTTTGTGCTGATTCCAAATCTGCCCGTTTTTTTAAACATTAGGTTTTCCTAATACTACTAAGAATAAAATATGTAATTATAGTATTGTATTTAGTAATTATTATTTTCAGCATTAGGTTGAGCAACAGATAGATTTTTTGTTCCTGATTTGTCATAATTTAAAACAACAACGCATGGTAAAATCAGCATCGCCCAAGGTTTTATAGGTCAAATTTAGGTCAAAATAAAAAGAAAATGAAACTATCTCAGAAAACCTGATATGTTTGGGGGGAAAAAAGTAAAAACATTGTTTTTAAATCACTGTCAGAACTACCTTAAGGGACACAGTCATCTATGAATATAATTTCCCATTAACCAGTGTTATTATGCTAATCTTATTTTTTCAGATTTTCTAGTCTATGCAAATGCAACTCAACATAATTTTCAAGTCATCGCCTGTTGAATGTTTTAAAACAAACCACCCAAAGATAACTTTTCTTTTCTCAAAATGTAGTTTTTGTTAAAATGTTCCAAATTATTATGCACAGCAGTGTTACAAGACATTTTATAGGTTGTAAAATAACTATGAGTTCTTTGTTCAATTTGTAGCATTAGAAGACTGTATTTGCAGAAACCAAAAGTTAGTATGCTCAAAAAAATCATTGTTTTTAAACAGTTGATGACCTGAAAATTATGCTTGGGCTCATTTGCATATACTATAACATAATTTAAGCAATTACTGTATAAGATCAACATTCCTGTCATATCGGTATCATTCATTTAGATGTTTTTCCGCAACATAAAAAATATTGATTCAATTTGTTTCAATATAGACTGACCAGCAAGGCTGCTGGTGTACTGCTCTCTGTAATGGTCCATCTGGCTCTTATGACTGCTCAGAACCTTCTTCACCAGATCTAGCATCCCAAAGTTGTGCACGATGCTGTCGAGCAAAGCAGCATCTAGCAAAACAAACCACTCAGTGTTAAAAGTGTCAGCAGGTTGTGGCAATACTTGCTCAAACGGCTCATCTTAAGCCACGGCAAATTAAGAAACAACCGATTCACTGAATCAGATTCTCACCTTTGACCTGCAGTGATGGCTCACACACTCTTTCGTGCAGCCCCTTTAGGACCTCTTGAAGCTCCTTCTGGAAGTCCTCAATCACCTCCTCCAGAAGCCCCGCATCCTTCAGTGCACGCCAGAATGACACGGCATTCTCTGCACACACGAACAGAGTAATCCAAAACGGTCACTCCCAACCACCATTTCCTTTTCCAAGTGAATTGGCTCGAAGATTCAGAACCACCTCCAACGGCTGTGACCCCCTCCGAAGGTCCCTCTGGCCCATCTGGGTGGGAGTCTCCATTCACTACAATAGAAACACGACAATGTTTCAACAAACTTGTTTGTCTGTTTGCATGTTTTTAATTCAGATTAAAATTAAGCAAATTAGGGAAGTATAGAACAGTATGGCACAAAGCAAATAGGTTGACACAGCCAAAAATTACTTAAGTGGACCACAGTAGTAAAAGAAAAAAAATAAAACCTTCATCATACACAAGTACTGCACATCTACCAGCACGCTGCAATACAAAAAGTGTGACCATGTATGAGAGTTTGAATCTCCAGATATTATTCTGTCATGTCCTGTTTAGAAAACAAACAAACATGCAAACCAACAACGTAAGACCAAGAAAAAGAAGGGGGATGTTGAGGAGTCCTTTGCATGGGAGCTCCAGCCAGATGCTGTGACCCTAAATCTAACATTCACAGACATTGACAACTACTTAATTAGTTAACCTACGAATCAGATCTAAGGTAGACCTAATAAAGTGGAGCATCCAAATTCAAGGCATGAGTCCTTGAGGCTTGTTCTTGTGCGCCCTGTTGTTAGGCATGTCAGCGGAATTTTTTGTTGAGAAGAGAAACTGGCGCGGGGATAAACATTTTTCTAACTTTTCAGGGGAACTCAGAAAGAGGTGGTCATGAACCCTAAAATACATACATTTTTACTCTTTTTTTGCTCTCCACTTGAGAAAAAAAACTGTTCTGCTTTTTCAAAACTTGAAAGCTAAATAATAATAACGGGCATGTGCATGTCTACACAATTAAGGAACCAAGTGCCAAAGCCTGTTCAGTCTTTTATGAACATCTACGATTTGATCAGCCATTCAAGTACACATCTTTGTATAAGCTTCTCAGATAAATATGACTGAATCTGACATCCAAGGCCATTTGGCACCTTAGCGGTTAACCTAATCTCATAGTGAAGTGTGACGGTTAAGAACTGATTGTTGGTACAGAGGGTCCTGGGTATAAAATGGAGTTCCATTTCTATGACGATGTGACATGGCCTGAATTTCTTTGCAAGTCAGGTCATGAGCCGAACCCAATGCAGTTTTTAAGTCATAATTACAGGAAATATTTGGATGAAAAACATCTCGGCCTTGAGCCTAAAACAATCAAATGAAAAACAGTAAGTATGGTGGGAAATGAGCAAGTGCATTCTTCTGCCATGTGACCACATACCCTTGCTGCGCCAACCAGTTAATTTCACGCCATTTGCAACCTCGAAAAATTGTGTTGGTACTAGGGCTGGGCGATATGACCTAAAATCAATATCGCGATAAATTGGGCAATTTTACCTCGATAACGATAAATGCACGATAAATTCCCCCTGAGGACCAAAATCAAAATAAATGCAGAAAATGCATATTAACTGCTTTTTTTTATTGACCAACTGGTACACATTACTTTCAATGAAAAATAGAAGTACAAAAATCATTTGAATAAACATTCAAAATAGCTTGCTTTGCATGACTTGAACAATGTCACAAAGAACAGGAAAAAAAGGGTACCTCTCACAAAATCTTTTCCTGCAAATAGATTGTGCCGAGATGGTGTAATGCCATTTGCAAATGCTTAGATTTGTGTAAAGGTATCTTGTAAACAATCTAAATAATGCCATGTGCAAAGGCACTAGTCGCCTGTAAACAAAATGCTAAATAAAATGAAAAAAAAAAAATCAATGGAATGCCAGTGCCAAACAAACGCGTGTGCTTCATCAGTAAAATGTGCCGTCTCGAGTACTCCGGTGCGCAGTCGCCACTTGTCGTCTATGTACTGCACATTTCAGGCTCAAACAGGGATGCATGTTGCGACTCGACCACAAGTCGGATGTGGATGCAAAATGCTCGACATGTCTCCGCTCCCGTCCCGATGTTGTCCATATCGGGAAGTGCTGTTTGCGGCAAATATTTTCGTACCTCTTGTCGGCTACGTTCCTGAGGCGTTTAAATCCTGTGCGCTCCACTGTAACTTCAGGAGCTCTATCTTTAGCTATGTGCTAGGCTATCCCGTCCACCACTGAGACGTTCTCTCGTATGGTTTCGCCTCCGTTAGTGAGCTGTTGTCACTTGTCCAACCTTGCTTCTCACTTTGAACTTTTAGCACAAGCTCCAAGTCAACAGCATGGTTGTGTTGTGGGTGGTGAAAAAGAAAAGGTTGGACGCGCTGTTTCAGGTGCTTACGACGCACTTTGTAGTTCATGTTCTTTTGCGCAAACATCGTCTTTATGGAACCCAAAAAATTTCCAAACGACAGATGTCGAATTTCTTTTTGGGACAAGCGCGACAAGACCAATTTCAACTAACGTTACTTCGTCTTTAGCCGTGTCAGCCGCTTCTGAATTTGAATCGCCAGCTACGAACGCGTCTTGTGTTTACATTCTTCTACAGCGCCTGAGTCACGTGACTACATGCGCTGGAGCAGATTTAAAGAGGCATGAACATTGCCGCAGACAGAAAAGACTTTCCTTTTTCATTTTTTTTTTAGACACCGAATTTACCGACAAGGGCAAAATGTTGTCGGTCATTCTAATAAATTTCGGTAACGGTAAATTTTCGGTTAATCGCCCAGCCCTAGTTGGTACCGTTGTAAACCAAGGACACCATGTACAATTTTGTCTGACTATAATTTGGTTGCCTTATTAGTTACAAGAGGGACAAAATACAGGAAATGGCTCACAGTACTACGCCACTACATTGCATTCTATTGACATCCACCAAGGGCAAAGTGTTCACAATAAACGTGCATGCATGTGTGTGTTAGCGGGGTCATGACAAAACTCCTTTACACTTGCACATTTCCATTAAGGTCTGTGGGCAGGTGGGGCATGATTCACAGACCTCCACCAAGGCCAAACAAACACACGGGAACAAAAACACCTGTCTATACTGAGAGAGTGGATGGAAAACTGCTGTCAGGTTAAAGTTTGAGGGCATATATACGGCACAGTACATGCAGTGTTTGAGGTATTTTTGAAGATACACGGGGACAAGGCAGTAGGGGGAGGAGAGACCTTAATGCAGCACATCGCACAATTACAGTACATGCTCGAGGCTTATCGACTTACAGTATGCAGTGGATGAGGTGGCAGCAGCCAGGTCGGCAGACTGGTCGGAGGTAGCAGCCAGTTTAACTCCCAACAGGTCAATCTTGGTGCTGCGGCAGGTGTTGGAGCAGACCTTTGCATGATGGTAGAATTCTAGCTCGCCGGAGTCCATGATTTTCCTGTGGAATAAAAGCTTGCGGTTACACATCATGTTTTGATCGATAGATCAATCCATCTCTCTCTTTCTCTCAAACGATCAATGGATAGAATCATTTAAATGCAATTGACTTGGATGGATGGATGGATAGACCTGAGCATGGTGCCATTGAGTCTGATGGCTCTTTTCCAGTCCTTTAGTGTAGACTTGCCTGCGAGGCAGACAAACTCCTTAGGGCTGATGAGCTGGTCATTAAACTGGAGGAACACAAGCATGAGGAGCGCATCATTAAGTACAGAATTCATTCTCATCAACACGGACCAACACGCTTGGCCATTATAATGTTGACCAGTTTAGCAGGGTACCGAATTATCTTGAGTGACCTGCTTGGACAACAATCAAGACTGACAACCATAAAAGTTAAAGCTGTTCAATATTTAGGATCACAAATCTGTGTGTGTGGGAAACAACGAGGTCAGACAAGTCACGTACTCTTGTAATTAATACATGAAAAAGCACAATAGCCAATTAAGAAGCGTCCATAAATTCACGCTGGTGCCAGCCACAAACAACTAGTGGCGTTGAGTGTAAATAAATATTCACTCCACTAAAATTGACAATAAGAAGTTTGCCACCACAAACCACGAAAGCTAACGGTGAGCCTAGTTTCTCTTTACTACTAGTACTTTTTCTTCTTTTTATCTTTCAGCAGTCTGAATGCCCTGTAGTCAGTTAAATGTAAGACTGCATTAAAGACTAATTAGGATTTGGCTAACAAGTACCTGGACACATTTCACATTAATCCCGGGACAGACAAACTTCTTCCACACTAATGTGGCTGTGGCATCTCCACACGTGATGGGGTACAACACATCAGCCTCCTCGTCCACTTCCTCAGTTAGCTTCACTGCAAACACAGAAACTCAGTCAAACCCATGAAGCCAAAGTGGAACAAAATACAGGATAACTTGGAAGGATTATTTTATCAGTAACTACATTTATTAGAAGAACTGGTTGTGATTTTGATTCCTGTATGTCAACAATAAGAAATCCAAGAATTACGCAAAAAAAAAAAATTATTATTGAATTAAAATATAAGGTCATAAAATGAATGTTATAGTCAGTAGGACATTCAATAGCTACATTACATTTGGGGGTTAGACTTCATTATTAAAATAGAACATATTCTCAAACATCAAATAAAAAAATGGTTGAGATACTCTCCGGCTAAATGGACATGACATTCAACAGCGTATTCAAACTACTTTACCAATGACGGCTTCTTCGTTGGACAAGGAGTCTGTTTTACTTGCATCATCCGTTTCCACTTGAGTGACTGGAAGGACCTGCTCTCTGGAAAGACACACAAAATGAAACACAAAAGGTACAACAGTATGCATCATTGCTGGTGATTGCTTTTCACACTGGAACAAACCCTTGCTGATGGCTAAGCTGTGCAGCTACCAGCATTGCTTTATCCTCCTCTGCCTCAGAGAGGCCCCCAACGGCTTCCTCGGACATCGTCACAATCACGACCTCACTCATTTCTGGCATTTTCACCTCATCTGAGGCCATGATGCACAACTGAAGCACAGGTAGGTCGTAGGTAGATTAGAGGGGGAGGGAGGGAGGCGGGATTTTTTGGTTTACTGTATATTTTTTTTAAATGTAATTGACAGTTAATATAATATACGTCAAAACTACAGCTAATACGAAGATTACGTGGTGTTTCGTCAACAAATAAACAGAATGGCAAAGAAGTGAAGGGCTAAAATCACTTCCTTTATTACAATGAAAGTTATTTTAACTATATCTTACCTTGTGTATCACTGATGTTTGCCAGTTAGCAGATATCTCGTAGGGCTAATGCTAGCACAACGGTAGCTCCCGGTCGCTTTAAACTTGACCGTTTATTTAGTTATAGCGGGAAAACAACACGTCAGCCAAGAGAGCTGGTTTCCATCCAATATAATAAAGCCACCAAATGTTTTGAGTGTCCTTGAAATGAAAAATGTCCATCTTCCTGCAACTTCCTAAGTATACATTTTCAATGCGCAGCTGAAGTTCCTTCTTCCCGACTTTGTTGCGGTTCGGAATCTAACATAATTGGTGACTGTCGCCACCTATTGTCGAGTTAGTGTATTGAAATTATTTCCAAATGGAATAGTGCATTTCTGTGAAAGCGTATTGAAGTCAATTGAAAAGTAAAACGATTTTTGGAGTGATTTTATGGGATGGTTGTTGTTTTTATTCATCTTTTTTTTAAATATTCATGTATATTTAGTATTTTTCTGTTCCTTTGAATGTTTTTATTTCCTGTCATTAGAAATATATATTCCTAAAATAGGGGGAATATTCTAAAAAAAAAAAAAGAGAGAAAACAAACAATTAAAAAAAAATCTGAAATAAATCCCCAAAACTGAAAATATTTTTTCCTGAAAAACAAACAAAAGATAACAAGGAGATTCACAAAAACTGAAAAAACAACCCCCCAAACAGAAAAACTATCATTTTGAAAAGTGGCAAAAAAAATCTGAAAAAAATCAGTATTCAAAAAAACAAAAGTAAATGCGCGTGTAGGAAAAGGGGAAATGGGTCGGACAAACGGAAAAAACATTCCCAACAAAAACTGGAAAAAAATACCCCGGAATTTTTTTTTTAATTGCCCCAAATGAGTGCGATGTGGAAAAACGCTTCCATGGATTCTAAACCAATTGATGGCGCAAATCCACTGATGCAGTTTGTAAACACCGTTAAACCACGTAGAAGAAGACATTGCGGAAGTATTGACCAGGGGATGTCAACAAATATCTGCACACTGAGCATCTTGTTTCTCTTTTCTGTAAACCGGAGTAGCAGATGTAACGTGAAGCACATGAAGCGGCTCCGTCCGAACACATTAGCACTTTACCATGGCTAACGCTGTCTGGGCAGATAAAGTACTCCAGCTGGTCCAGCGAATGAACAACTTTTATTTGCCAGGTAAATGCTTGACGTCATGTTGCGTTAACACAACACCGGAACGCGTCGGACTAACTTGAATTCCTTTCGCAGGATCTTGTCGTGCCAATTGTCTTCGTTTTGAGGTTGATGGAATCAAAGTTGGTTGGATTGTGCCGCACGTAGCCTCGCTTTTGTCACGCTACGGAGATGTGTTTCAACCGCCACTTGGGGGCGCGCTGTCACTGTGCGACAACCTGGACACTTACGACAAAAGGTCCGAGGCAGTGGATGTTGTTCTGTCGAACCTTAGACGTGATCCTTCACTGCGCTGCCTCAAAGGTTGGAGAGATGAGGTGAGACTCGTTCCAGCAGTAGTCGGCCATCACTGCTATCATCAACCTACAATTATAATATGATTTCTCATATTGGTTAATAGAGGTGGGTGGGGGGGGAGATCTTGTTATTAGAGAACCCCCCTATTAGATATTACATCTACTGTGAAACACTTAGTGTTGCTTTTTCTTCTCCCAGATGTACAATGTAATGAACAAGTTCTCAGACCCTCCAGTGATGTGCATGGAAAGAGCAGCTACCAGTAAGTCAATCCGCTGCGTCGCTGCATGTGTCCTATCTGATGTTCGTTCTGTCCAACAGGCCTTTTCGGCGTGAAGCGTTATGGAGTCCATATCAATGGTTACACCGTTAGTGAGAGCGGGGATGTCTGTATGTGGCTGGCGCGGCGCTCTCCCACCAAGCAGACCTATCCTGGACTACTTGACAACATGGTGAGTACAAACGGAGCACAGCAGAGGGTCCCTCTCCAACACAACATCACACGGATCGTTTTTAAACAATCGAGCCAACTTAATCCAGTGAAACTTACTATTTTCATTTGTTATTGTTTTAAAGAAAATCCCCAAAACATCAAAATGTTAAATAGAGGCAACAATTAAATCACAAAGCTTCCACCGAATGAGGAAACTGAAGTAGTTTTGCCGCAATTGTGCAACACTTGTCAAACATAAGTTCGGTGGTGTATTTGTGCATTTTGGCATCTTTAAATTGGCTAAAATTATGTAGAAATTATAGATGAGGTGGGGATGGACCATTAGTATTGATTTGTGATTAAATTGTGTCGTTGAAGGCAGCAGGTGGTCTGGCATCTGGCATGAGCATCAAGCGCACACTAGTGAAAGAATGTCAGGAAGAGGCGTGTATCCCAGAAGCACTTGCAGTCAAAGCCCGCCCTGTATCCACAGTAAGGTAGGTGTAGACCCTTTTCGACACGTTTCAAGAATCTAAATTAATGTTCGTCTTAGAGATCCAGTGCTACTGTCACCATCAAAGCAAATTCATGAAACTCAGGTAGGTGTTCCAAATTATTACGGTTGACAAGCAACAACTTGACTTCTGGTGTTTTTTGGACTCTCAAGGAAGGCTGGACACTCCAAGGGCCCGTAGTCATGCATAAAGCACCTTGCCTTTGCAGTAAAAAATAAATAAATAAATCTAAATATATATATATATATATATATATCTAAAAAAAAATATATATATATATATATATATATATATATCTAAAAAAATATATATATATATATATATATATATATATATATATACATATGAATAATTCCCATCAATTGCATCAACTGCTTGGGAAAAATGGACAAAACGAACATTTTGAACACTGTAATGACGTACGGTATTTTTAGCCTACAAACTATGTCCTGTACTTGACATTGAAGACAAATGAGTAGCCCTGATTACTTGCAAAATTCTTTACTAGCTACACTTATGAAGATGGAGAGGGGGTGTTTTCAGAGAGCCAGTTTGTCTTTGATTTGGAACTTCCTCCTGCCTTCAAGCCCAGAGTCGGGGATGGGGAAGTGCAGGAATTCTACCACCTGCCCATAGAGAAGGTGAGAGTATGACTCGTGACTCATATATTCCAAAATTTACTATGTCTAAAGGGCAACCCTAAAAGATATAGGATTTGAAGATGATGTTATGATCTCTTATAAATGCATTTTTTTCTTCAGGTGAAAGAACTGCTGGCCACTGAAGGATTCAAACCTAACTGTGCCATGGTGGTCTTGGATTTTCTCATTCGACATTCTTTTATAGAGCCTGACAGAGGTTAGTCACATCCTTAGAATGGGTTATGTACAAATCCAACGCGTTGACCTGTTGAACTAATTCTCCATGTGGTTCTTATCTTCTCAGAACCCTTTTACCAGGAGTTTGTTTCCGGACTCCATCAAGCCTTATAGAAAGTATTTACAATCAAAAAGCTCGTTGTAACTACCCAGATACACGCTGCCCTTCAACATTCAGTCATGATAAATGTCTCAAAAATGCATTGTCTGTTTGTTTTTAAGATGTGGCATAAATTTACAAAACCATTGAAAGTTGTGCTGCTGATCACAAAAACAGTTCAATATAAAAATACGATTGCAATATAATCTCTTGAATTTATATCTTTCTAGGATGTAATAATGCTTGGTTTTAATAATTTTATTGGAATTATTTTAGAGGATTTTATTGTGATTTTGTAGTGTCTTCATTTTGTTTCCCTTTCTGTAATGTTTTTAATATTTTATGTAAATCACTTTGAATTGTCTTGTACATGAAATGTGCTATACAAATAAACTTGCCTTGCCTAATATACTTGTAGTATCGCACACTACCACAGTTCTATCACCGAAATATTCATTATTCAAAGGCTATATTGTAGGACCAAGTCACAATTTTGACATGGTGTTTTTATTGATATTCTAACACATTTACCCAATTTTACCCTATATGAAGACCACCATACTAAGAATAAATATTCTGGTTTAATAAAAATGCCTCCTCACAGAAAATTTAAAAAACAGTACGGTATATTTGTCGTGAAGAATGAGCTGTCATTTTAGTGTCATTGATATTAACCTTGCAGTAAAATACAGTCGAATCCGAATCGTTCGAATTACTCACCTGGTTGTTTTTGCTCAGAAAGAATTGGCGTGGTTCTTTCGACAGCAATTTCAGTGACTCCCTGATAGGGGGCGCTGATGACTGACTTGGTGTGAACTGTGAACCAATAAGCGTCGACTTGACGAGCACTAAGTCAGTCATTGGGCAGTTTAAAATGCACCGCCATTATATGCTACCGCACAAACGCATTTTCTTTTGCACTCCATCTCTCGCACACACGGTAAGATTTTACGTAGATATATTTTTATCATCTTTAGCTCCGCGGTGGCGATTAAAACATCAACAACTTTGTAAATAGTTAAACGATGATTATTTATTTAACATGGTTCAGTATTAAGAAACGACCTCTTAGTGCAACTATAGCAAAAGTTTCACGGAAGACGCTCGGGTGCTCAGCCCGTGTCTTCGTCTTGCAAGCTTTAACGTTTGCTCAGGTCAGATACTAAGTGATCTTTTGTTGACTTTTGAGATCGTTTGTTCAGTGGGCATCTGCGCGCTTTCGTTGAAATGGCCGATGACTGCGTCCGTGATCCAGCGGGCAGATATGAATTCGACGCGCCTTCCCACGTCGTCGACTTCGAGCAGTTGGACGAAGAGCCTTGGGATCAAAACTGGTTCGGTAAATTGGCACTATAAATTGTTGATTCGTCTTTTACAAACCTCGACCCCTTGTTGGTCGGTTGACAACAGCAAATTGTGATTGAAAATGGGTACCCCCTTAGTTTTATTTGGATTTATGCTCATCAGCTGACAATCTTCCAATAAAATAAGAGTATTTTATTAATTTGGCAAAAAAAAAAATGAATGTGCGCTATCCAAATTATGGCAGAATTACTTATGTTGTGAAATATTTTGCAGGACAAGATATTTGTGTGTTGTTAAAATATACTGTATGGCTCAACGAGGCATTGTTCAGTGCTTGACAATAAAACGAGATTGGAAAATTCTGATCGGCAGCTCAGGCTTTTTTAAGAGGGGATCGGCCAGAAAATTGTGATTGGGCACTCCTATAAATGAAAAAAAAAGTGCCAAATAAGATTGGCAACTCCATGAGTTTTAATCCTTCTTCAAAATTGAAGTGTATGAACCTTTATACAATATTTCTTTGGTAGTTTGCTCTTAGTCAAAATGTGTTAATATTGACTTGTTTTTGCAGATCAACAAGCTGTTGCTCAGACGCCTCTTGCCAACCCTAAACACAGAGCCACTGTGGGCCCAATGAGGATTGCTGTAACAGACACTGGTTAGTTTTGTTTATGTGTCTTAGCTTTTCATAATGACAGGGGTGCTCATAACCGTTTAGCTCTGGTTCTCAAAGGAACACCGGAGATTGTTTGGTGCTTTTCATTCCGCTTATAACCACGATTATCTTAAATAGCTTGTATTAGATTTATTAAAAAGTGCAGAAGCACACACTGCTTTAAGGTGGTCTGTAGATGCTGGTTAATTTCTCAGATTGTGACATATTTTCAAGATTGATCTCTGTGGAATTCACATCTTATGAAAACGCCACTATCTGGAAATTAGGGACACCCTCAGACTTCACCGAATCACACCGCTTGGGTGGTTGTTCACACATGTTCTGGTCACGCAATGCAGGCATGTCAGAAGTCTCAACAGGAGAATTGTGGCACCCTGAAAGAGGTTTAAGAAATTGAATGGGAAAATATGCTTCCATGTGCCCTGTGCAATTCATTTACAGGACAGTGACAAATTACAGCCCCCTTCTCAATTCTTTGTTTTTTTTTTTTTTTAAGTTTGCCCCCCCCCCCCCCCCACAATTATAAATATAGACTTTTATCTGTTGTTTCTTTGTCTCATCCCTAATAGTTTGCTCAATGTTAAACAATGTGACACACTTCAATCTGGTGTGCTTATGTGCACCCCTGATAACTGATACATTTCTGTTTCCTAATCTGAATGTTGCATGTGATTTTCAGTTTCTAAGACTGCTAACTCCACACCACGTGACTGCGGCGCTGTGCCAAAGATTCAGACCAGCGATGAACCACGCAGGTGCCTGTGTAATGATTGTGTGATTTGAGACATCCAAAACTGCAGACTTGCATTTACTTCTTGTAGCTGGAATTATGTTATTGTTAAAACTGACTCACATTTGTTCTTGTAGATTTTCAAAGCGCAAGAGACAAGTTGGTTCATCCGCTCAAAGTTCTAAAAAGTCTAAAAAGTAAGTGTCATTACATCTTCATTTTCTCTTGCACCATTGGGTAGTAAACGAAGGGCAGAAAAGCTCGGTGCGTTGACATCTGAGACAACTTTCATTTGTATGCCGACATATTGGAAGGAAAATGCTTCGGGTTTTTAGAGCTACAAGCTCACTTGATTTTTACCAACTCCCCATCGAATACCGCTGCAAAGAATAAAAGGAAGAACATATTTTAATTGTCTCAGTTATCTTGATTTTTTTTTTAACCTTTTGTGTATGGCTGCAAATAAAATAAAGAAGTAAAATATTTTATTCATGATTTTGAAAATTAAAATCTATCAACGAACTACCCATAAAATTCGACAATGTCAATTTAATTACCTTGTATATTTATACATATTGTCTCTGTCCTGTGAAAAACACTTGCGTCCCTTTCTTCAGATTTTTAAGTTTTTATTTTTACAAGGCG
This sequence comes from Idiotropiscis lumnitzeri, assembly GCF_059441095.1. Classification (NCBI taxonomy): domain Eukaryota; kingdom Metazoa; phylum Chordata; class Actinopteri; order Syngnathiformes; family Syngnathidae; genus Idiotropiscis; species Idiotropiscis lumnitzeri. The sequence continues at coordinate 10,642,290 of NC_142393.1, forward strand.
TTTCTGCGTTACAGACATCCAATTAATGTGAAAATTAGAAAAAAAACAAATCCAAAATGTGACTTTTTTTCCCACAGGACAGTGACATTATATTTGTTTACAGATTATAAATAAAAATATTCTCAAGCATTTTCGCCTTCCTAGAGAACCCCAAAATGTCATGTTTTCTTCCACCATTAATAGTGCATCGTCAATGAATGTCACAATTGTAAAGCAGCTGTCAAACTAACTGGTCCATTTAACACTGGAATTAAATTGCACGTTGTTCTAGATCGGGGGTCTTCAATCCTGTTCCTCGAGGGCTGATGTCCTGCCCGTTTCCCACCTCTCCCTGGTGCAACACACCTGAGCAATCGTTATCGAGCTTCTGCAGACCTTGCTGATTATCTGATCATTTGAATCAGCTGTGTTGCGGCAGGGAGAGATGGAAAACCTGCAAGACACCGTCCCTCGAGGAACAGGATTGAGGACCCCTGTTATAGATGTTTTTGAAAGATGATATTCACATAAAGGTATATGTATATATCAGTCATAATTTTGTTTCTGTGCCATTTAACTTGAATAGTGCGGAGAACAACGATGAAGCGCAGCAGAATTGTGATGGAGAACCTGAATCGACTTCAGCTGAAGGTCTCCCTCAAGAACCTTCCACATCAGTAAGTGACGTCACCTGCAAGTCTTTGTAAACACGGTCATTGAAATTCATGTTTTGTCAACAGTTTCCTTAGTCACTTGGGTGATTTTATTTTATTCATTTATTTTTAACATGGCAAACTCTGTTTCGCTTGGACTCATGACTTTTCTCCTTGCGAGGTTGCTTCTTTTTGATGATTTTTAGCCTGCTATATTCAATGATATATATATATATATATATATATATATAGCACTAAAAAAATCAAACATGACGTAGACACGAAGGAAAAGCGCCACCTTTTGACTTGGGCATGTTTAATATCACGGTGGCCAATCAGGATATTGGATGGTCTTTCATTTGTTTTAGTGCGGACATATTTATGCTTTTCACACGGTGCATGGGGATGTTGGCGTGTCATATATCATAAATGATATGTAGGAGGCGATTTTTACAACCAATGTTCAGCCCAACCCCCGCATATGCCAAAGCAATGGACGATAGGAACGGGCTCCTGCGTTTGAGTCGCGCTTGTACGAGGAGATCCAGCAGTATTTCTGTTTAACATTTATAGAAGGCACAAGAACAGTTTGTTGGGTTGCGTCGAACCAATGTGGAACACGTTCGGTACTTGTCTTCTCAAATGTTTTATTAGGCAGATGTGCTCAGTGTTGCCAGACCTGGGAGGATTCTAAGGAGCAGCAAGAAAAAGGTGATCAGCAACCCCTATGTACCAGTGGCCGAGCACATAATGCAGTTACAGAAGCGAACACCTCAACGCTTCCGCGAGCTTAGTCGGCAAGAAAGAGCCAAAGGTGTGGCAGTTTGTTTTATCGTACAGTATTTCTTGAGTGGCTTTGTTTGAGACTCACCTGGGCTTTAAAATGCTTCGAACAGGGCCGCCCAAAGCAAAGCCCCAGCGATTGCGACTCACTCGGCCTCAGTCCCCAAAGTTTGCGACAAATCTGAGGAGCCGACCCACCACTGTGAAGAGTACCGCTCAACTGGAGGCCGATAAGGAAGAAGAACTTAACAAGTAAGATCAAAATTAAAGGTGCTCATTTCAGTCTTGACTGAGCTTTCAAATGCAATTTTCCCATTATCACAGTTCATTGTTCGTACCAATTCGCATTTTTTATTTTTTTTTTTTTTTTGCCTTTTTACATGCTACTTACTGTAATGCCCTCACATGCTGTAAAATAGACCCTCAGACTTTGATGCACTTATCATCCATTTATTGAACGGCAAGTGAAGAGTGAAAACGCAGTCGTTGCACTCGAGCAGCACCTGCTGTCTATCACACCTCACACTCTGACACTCTCGTGCAGACTTGCCATCGTCACACGCACCCCACTAAGCCATTCGTCTGAAATAGAAGACTTTTTTTTTTTTTTTTTTTTAAGACTCAGGACATTCGAGCCCTGGTGCACATTTTATTTTTTTGCATAGTAGGGTAATGGAAGGGCTAAAAACAGCTGGCTAAAGGAGCTTCTCTAAAACATGGACACAACATGCATCTTTGTCTCTGAACTTTATTTTAAGGTCAACTTTCAAAGCCCAAGAGCTGAACAAAAAAATTCTCGAGAGAAGAGCGGGTGTGAAGAAGCCGGTGGTGAAGGCGCCCACTGTACAAGAGGCTTTCACCATGCATGTTGAAAAGAGGCTTCAGGAGAGGCAGGCAACCAAACCCCAAGATGAGCGGCAGTCCACTTTCAAAGCACAAGAACTGCCCAAGAATATTCTGGAAGGAGTCGTGGTGAGTTCTACTTCTTCAGAAAACTATAGACTATTTCCGGCGCAATCAACTGGACTTTTAGATCAGGGGATGTCGCTGGTATTTGTCAACTTTGAGATTGTTTTGTTATTTAAGCGCTACGCAAATAAACTTGGCTTGTTGTCAACAGGGTGTGCCAGAGAGGAAAGTGAAGCAACCAACTGTGCCACATTCGCCAGCCTTCACTCTCTCGAAGAAAGATCGTATTGATGTGAAAGCTGAAGAAGTGGGGACCTTGTGTACAGTGGATGAGTGGAATTCCTCCTCCGCTTCGCATGGAATGACACTGAACCCCTCTTTTTCAGGTGAAACCTCTCCCTGCGATCAAGCATACCCCAGTTCCTCAATTTGGGATGCCATTCCAGCCCGTGCTGCAGGAAAAGCGGCACACAGAGGTGTGTCCTTTCTCCTTTGAGCAGAGGGAGCAAGAGAGGAAGAAACTTAAGGACATCAGGGAGCAAAAGGAAGAAGAGGTGAGATGGATGAGACCTTTTGCCCTCCAATAAGACTTCTGTTCCTAATAGTTTGAGGGGCGTGGGGAAAATGTCACCCCCAGGCTGCAGTGTTCAAGGCTCAGCCACTGCCACATTTTGACAAGATCAGTCTCCCTCAAAAGAAGAAGCTGGAGGCCACAAAGCCTGAGCCCTTCAAACTTCTTGTGGATGAACGTGGCACCGTCAAGAGTGACCGCTTGGAGCAACTGGTACGTGAGCATATGCAGCCAACACTCACACAATCATGAATACGCAAATGATTTATATTTATTTTTTTGTCTATATTATCGGCTGGTGAAGCGACAATATGTAAATATTTGTATTGGGGCTTCAAGGCGTTTTTCTAAATTTCCTTGGTCCACTATGAGGAAAATGAACAGTTAATTCTGCTGTTTATTGTGAAATCCTGTTTGCCTAACTGTCTGAGAGGGAGTCAAAAATGGAGCACACGCCATTTTTGCCATGATTAGTTCGACAACGTTGCTAAGCAACAATAAATTGATAAGGTTCCGAGCCCATATCCAATTTCTACTAACATCTATTGTACTGATTTTATTTATTTTTTTCTTCTTTCCTCTTGGGGTAGATGAAAGAGGAGCAGAAAAAAATAAAGGAGGCAGCAATATTTAAAGCCCGGCCAAACAAAATCACCCAAAAAGAACCTTTCCAGCCAAAAAAGGAAGAGCGCGCTGGTGTGGGTAAGCTGTTTCATGTCTGTTTCTGCCGTTTGTGAGGCCTTATTAACGTGATGAATGAGGGAGAAAGCTGAAGATTGAGCAATGCTTCACCAGTGGACCCTCTTGAGTACTTGAATTATTATTATTTTTTCCCCACAGTTGTGGATTCCTTCGAGCTGGCAACAGAGCGACGTGCCCGAAACCGTGATGAGTTTCAGCAGCATCTTTGTGAGAAGGAGGCTGTCGCAGCGCTTCTAAAGGAGAAACTGCGGCAGGAGGATGAAGAGAAGCAGAAATCGGATATCACTGAACTTCGACAACACCAAGTGCGTATAAAATTCATCATTTCCTTTTTGGGGGTCACGGGAAAGCTGAATTCTTTCCCAGGTGCCTTTTTATTTATGAATTCAACATGCAATTCTAATGAAAAGTTAAAACTTTACTTTGTGTTATTTTGCGGTGCCGTGTAGTTCAGATGTCTCGTCTCTGTCCGTGCAGGTCCACAAGGCACAACCCATTCGCCACTACAAGACTGTGGAGGTGAAGAAGAGTGACGTTCCACTCACAATCCCACAGTCTCCAAACCTTTCTGACCGCTTCCGCTTATAATTGTCTCTCTTTTGTTTCTATTTCCTTGTTCTGTATGTATTTGCTCTTTATTGCATTAAAGTTCATTTTAAAAAAAAAAAAAAAATGCATGTTTTATAGCCTTATATTACTCAGTCCCTTCTGGTGCCTGTAACGTTGAACAGCATCACAGGACCCCAAGCTGTCATGTCAGGCTAGGGGTGACACGTTGGTCCATGTGCGACCATTTTGCTACTTGTTGATTTTGAAGATGACATCAGTGTCTAAGGATTCAGTTTGCCAGTTTTGTGTGGCCAAACCCAGAAAACAGATGAGCCATGACGGTCAATGATGCAGGTGTCAAACTTTGGTTCTGGACGGCCGGCTGCAACATACCTGATTACAATGATCAGGATACTTGCTAATGAGTTGATCATTTGAATCAGGTGTGTTGCAGCTGGCAGTGATTGAGCGCATGCAGGAAAGTGGGCCTCCAGGACTGGCATTTGACATCTGACGTCAGCTGCCCTCTCAGATTGATAAAAATGGATGGCTGCTTACTTCGTATATTTTGGTCACGGAATATTATTGTAAAGGGGGAAAAAATTGACTAAATATAAACTAACGTCAGTTAAACTATGTACTTTATTTTAATATATTGTTGGCCAACTTATCAAATCCTATTATACGTGTGCTAAGGCTTCACATTGTTAATCTATTACGCAATTATGTACCTTTGTTCGGCATAAAAGCCTTTTAAATAACGTTTCCTGTTTTTGCATTGTTTTAATGCCACCACTCCATGATCAGGATTGACAGATGTTTATTTGTTCACATCTTTGACACAGTTAAGGCAACAAGGTAGAACACTGGAACATTGTGGCTGTTGAGAAATTGTTTTTGTAATCATTGGAATTAAAACATTTGCACAAATGAAAACTTTAAAATATCTGGCACGGGACTCTCAGTGGCAACATTCATACTCGATATGGAAAAAAATAAATATGTAACTGGTTTGACAGTACGGCTGGGGGTCACAAACACTCGTATGTACAACTTAAAATTCACTGGCCCAAGTTCCCCCTTTTTTTGCATTTTAAAATCCATATCTTGGAGACGGGCACAATAGTAAATAGTCAAGTGAATAAACTGAAGATGTCAACACTTGCTGCATCTTAAATAGGCTGCTTCCTGATGATGTGCTGGATTTCAAGGATCCACAAATGACACGGCTATGTAGCGGACGCCAGCTGTGGTGGGCAGACCTTCGTGGTAGTGGGTGAGGCGGCCCGGGTGCATGAGGGCCCAGCCTTTACGCGGTGCCGCCACCGAGCAGTCGTAACGGAGGAACCTGCATCCGCCACCCTGAGGTCACAGTCACACATTAGCCACATATGCAGCTCTGCTGAACAGCAGTTCCTGTGGCATTGACACACTTGGGAATATGTTAATGGAGGTGTCATAGATGTCTTTCTGCATTGGTTTTACTTTATGTATACGGTTTTCTGAACTACAAATTGAATGAATACAAAAACTACTTAAAGGGGAAGTCAACCCCAAAATGTACTTTTTTCTTTACAAGAATATATAATCTATGCAGGCTCACTAGTCGAAAGCTGACATTCAAATTAATATTGGGTTCGTGGAATATGAGTTAAGACAGTTAAGTCAGGGGGCGGCCATTTTGTCCCTACTGTAGACTGAAAAGGACATCACAGTTGCTCAGGTAAGGACCAATCATGGCTCAGCTTCAGAAAACGGGTGAGCCGTGATTGGTCCTTACCTGAGCAACAGTGATGGGTGGACTTTGTTGCCTAATTCATAATCCACAAACACAATATTAATCAGAATGCCCTGTTTAGTCTAGTGAAGGCCCTTAGAACATTTTATTCAAAAGCATTTTTGGGGGTTGACGTCCCTTTCAAGTACACAGTGAAGTTTAGAATTCATTACTATATTTTCTTAGATAGCAACTTTTTTTTAATTTAGCAGACAATATCAGGTGTTTATTAGGGTGCAGACCCTTTTAATGTAAATGGTGTACAGTTTAGTCATTCCTATTTTCAAATATATACATGGAAATTGCAATATTTCTTTATATTATTCTTTACAGTCTGTATCACTGATGGGTAGAACCCCCCCCCCTCAATCTCAAATTTCTAATCCCCTTTAATAAAATTTACAGATGCCCCATGAAAGTGTAAAGGTGTTTTATGAAATGTGGTGGCATCGCTCCTCCACCAACTAAATCCCATCTTGACATTACACTTCCAATGTATGAATTTACCTCAGTGATATTGCTGTAAATTTAAATTCAGTTGCACCTCAGTGTGAAATCTATTGGAGGTGGGGCATTCATTGATTCAAAATAGATGTGGCACACAGTAATTAATTGATTAAGAAATATGGCCACCAAATGAGGAAATACCATATAATGCGGAATTTTGAATTTGCGTATGTTCCCCTTTATCTTACAGTATCGTGTAACATTGTAACGTATCTATCTATCTATACATATATATATATATATATATATATACATGAAAGTACAATATTGCACTTACAGCACAATTCTATGCCGTATCATTATATTAGCTAATGACAAGAAAATAATTCTGCTGATTAGCCAAGTATATTGAAGATGCAGGGAAATGAGATGGATGCAATGACAACAATATAATTCATGCAAAAGAGAACAAACGTACAAATGCACAAATTTAAAAAAAAATGGAATGGGATGGGAAAGTATGCAACACCAGGAATGTAGATTGACATGCCAGCCAAAGAATGGTGATCCTCTTCTAATGAAATCAGTCTTTGGGCACTACACTACTCTACAGCAGGCCTTCCCAAACTGATTAGACTCTCCGGTGGGGGAGTGTGAATGAGGGAACTGTTTTAAAGCTGCAAACTCTCCAATTATAAGAGCGAAGATGGATAGGATAAGGTTGCAAATGCTATCGGTGTTCATGTCAAATGTCTGACGCCATCCACTCTACATTGTCGTAAAAATGAAGCGAGATTAAAAAGTGACACTTTACACTTGCATGTAACTTTGAGGCGATATAGTGAAACTTGGAGGTGGGTTTTAGTTTGATCAAATCTTGCGAGTGCGTTTTGAGGATTTCGATTGGTTTTGTTTCGCCTTTTCTTTTAAAGAAGTCAAGTCATAAATGTTCTTTACAATAGTATGATTTATGCAGCCCCACTAGTCTAAAGATGGTATTCGGATAAATATTGCATCTGTGGAATATAAATTGAGCAGCAAAATCCACTATTTTTTTTAATTCATCTCAGGGGGAGGCCATTTGCCTTCACTTGACTTCTATTTTCAAAAAATGAGACAGGGAAAGGCTGCTGTAGAGTAAAAAAAAAAAAAAGTTCTTGGGTGTCCAGGGCAAATATTAATTGTATGCCTCCCATTTAGTCAATTCACAGTGTATTATCTTATTTTAATGTGTTTTTTTTTCTTCCATCTCCTAATTGGATTGAAACTGTTATTTGTTTGACGTTCTGGGACGTTTTTAACCATAATTCACGACCAACCTCCGATGCCACTCACCTCGTAATCAGGGCCCCTCTGATTGAGTGCTATGTTTATAGTGAATGTGGAGGCGTCATGATGTGGCTTCAAAAGGGGCTGCTCATCGGGCTTATATCTAACTACAAAGGCCAAGTCAAAATGAGCCTGCAAACACATAAGAAAGGAGGAAAGTCATGCAAGCATTCGCATAGAAACTGCTCGAGTGGCCACACCGGGAGAGTGTGCGGACGCATGTACACTGGCGCAACTCTTGTTCGATAGAGACAAGCTTCAAGCCTGCTTCGGCATCCAGCATTGCGGCCCACAGATGGAGGAGAAGAAGCAGAGAGTGGTGCAACGTCACCCGCATCGTCAGTTCCTGAGGCTTCTATGACTGCCAGCTGCTCCCCCATTTACCTGATAGTCAACATCTTTGCTGTTGAGAGCAATGTTTATAGTGAATGTGGAGGCGTCATGGTGAGGCTCGAGCAGGGGCTGCTCGTCTGGTTTGTACCTCACTACGAAGTTCAAGGGGGTAGTGCACTGGAAGAAGACATGTTTTGTCAGCACAACAGCAAAGCGGAGGGACCCAAATAGGCTTGCAAAATTCGGGGAATTTTCAAAGTTGGAAATAAGCCAGGAAATAATAAAAAATTGCACAAACGTTAGATAGTCTGACAATAATTTCCCTGTTCCAAAGCGTAAACGATTGTTGGTCCACCACCATTCTTTGTGTCACGCATCTGCCTCTGCTTCTTTATGTGCAGCCAAAAGTTCTTCAGTGGTTTGCCTTGAATGTTATAAGTCGGCCAATGTTTCCTTTATTCTTAAACTGTGGACAACACGGACTTTACATATAGCCTGCTGCTAAAAAAATCTGTCCATGTTGTAAAAAGCGACATGTGACTGCTTTTATGAAAAATAATTGTATTACAATAAGTCTATTGCGGGTTCCAGGTTGCCAATCCTAATATTTCATTTTTTTTTTCTTGTACAATAACTACCGTGGGATTAACGCTCGTTTATATCAGGTGTAATTCCGCTATCGACCACTACAAGGCAGCACAGAGAGACGGTGCAAATTTGAATGTACCAAATAGGAAGTACAGTATTTCAGTACAGCTGAGTTTTTGTTAAAAGTTGGCGTCTGGATGGCTCAGTGGGTAGCAGCCTTGACTTCAGACACCAGGGCTTGGGAATCAAACCCCGATCAGGGTGACTGATAGCATCCAGTTGGGTCCCCCCTCGGCATAACCCTATCGGCTACATGCTGTTTCCCAACCATTATTGTGGGTGGGTTGCAACAAGAAGGACAAACATCGTAAAAACTGCCAAACACAGCATGCGAATAACTTGCTGTGGCAACCGCTAACTAAAAGGGATGAAGCTGCAACTCAAACAACAGCAACTAGTTTTTCTTAAAAATTACGGAAAATGCAAAAAATACTTAAATATTCAAAAAAAAAAATATAATCTTGCTGTCGGATGGTCTGGAACATAACCACCGCGATAGAGGGAAGAGGCTACAAGTGATCCCAAAAGCTTCAACATATCTTGCCATTCATATCCTGAAAGTAGTCTGAAGAACCCCCACAGTTGGAATGCAATCCTCTTCAATCCAAACTGCAGCCTTACCAAAATCCAATTTACCGCATTTGTGGTCCCACAGCTCCTGTTGAAGCTCACAGGTAGTGCTGAACACTTCTTTTAATCTCAAATAATGTCTAAGGTCTTACCTTGGTGTAGTAACCGGGATACATTTGCTCAGTTATCGGCGCAATGTACTCCAGTAGAAATTGGTGCCATTCCTTATCGAAGTTGACTTGATTCATGTGGATGTCAATGGTGGGGACATTCTCATAGCCACCCTGGATTCGAGTGTCCTGGCAGTCCAAAAATAATCAAAGAGAAAAAGGGTTGGTTGTTAATTATATGCCCAGGTATAATTGATTATTGATTCATTCGAGAGGGAGAACAAAAATGCATTCTGTCACCACCCACGATGACAACAAAGGTAAGAGATTCAATTATCGTACACAGCAGATAAAGGAGGGAGACCTTACCATATTACCGCCTCCTGACCATTTCCCAAAGTGTTCCATTTCTTCCACCAAGTGGTTGCAAGCAATATCACTGAAAACTGGAAACCAGTATACATCTGGGCAAGGCTGAGGAACAGAAAGAACAAAGAAAAGCCACTGAAGGACCTGTGGCCTAAACTATTTGACTCCACAGTCAACGGAAGATGAGATGAGAGAGATGAAGATGCGCGATATAGAGAGATTATGTAAAAAAATAAATAAATAAAATAAAACACATTGTAAAGGTATTGGAACACACACGTACACGAATCACAAAATGATCTGTCATCAACCTTGACAACCTCGGTAGGCTTCATCAGTCAACTAATAGTCCTCAAAAGAGCACACAACTTCACCAAGGGTAAACAATTTACATCAGCAGGGGAATTTGGTTTCTCAAGGAAGAGAATTGAGTTTCGGTCGTCCTAATATTAATGAAACAGAAATGCAAACTTTTCTCGCAATAGCAAAGAAGTGGAGCTTAAATGCATGTTAACAACTCACAGTTTCAATAAATGTTTCTTTCATGATGCGAGTGTAGTTCTCATGGATATAACGCTCCTCCCAGTCCTGAAATAAACACAGAACATTATTTTCAGGCCATCTAAACAAACATATAACTGTTTTAAAAAAAAAGTCCAATGTACCTGCTACTGTTTTTCTTTGACTACTTTTAACACAAATAATACTGTCACAGTTTCATCTTATACACTCGTTGTGGAGTGGACTAGTATGTTTTAAATATGTGTAACTTTTAATATTGCATATTTGAACATGTTTCATGCTACATAACGCCACAAAGACTTATAGATACCTACTCTGTATTATGCACAGACAAAAACATATATATAGAACATATACTTCTACTAGGGCCTGCTGATAGATTCTCACCTCTGGATTTTCAAATATCTGCCACAAATCATTATGCAGATGACTGGTCTGATAATTCTCTGTAGATAGGATGCGTCCAAATGTGTCCACGTTGGTAACATACATGAAGACTTCCTGCGAAGAAAGGCAAGGCAATGTATGTTCAGAATGCAATTTGTATAGATGCTAGGGTCTTATATTTTCTTATGTTGACCTTGTTTCGAACATGTTGGCAGAAGGCCATGTCAGGGTCCAGGTAATTTGAAAGAAATAGATCGTCGTCTGAGAGCTCAAAGCGGAGGAGGCTGGCCTTCATCAAGTACACGCTGGTTATATATGGAACATTCCATATTCCCCTGCAAATATGAGCGCGTTAGAATATTTGCAGCACATACCGATGTTAAAAATGAACATCATCAACATTCACGCGTCTTACACCCTGCGTCCTTGGACAAGATCCACGTAGTCCTCAGACCTGGCATAGTAGCCTTCTGCGCTCAGGGCTCCCCAGAAGTTGCTCCAAAGTCGGCCAGTTCGCGTCAACAACGGTGCCACGATCGGCCTAAAGAGCATTTCAGGTAGTGTTATAATCACGGAGTCTTCCGGACCCTAACTCTACCAAAATAGATAACCATTTCAAAAAATATTGCATACGGTATATAGAGAGGTGATCATTATTGAGTTTTGATAAATATACTTGCAGGTTTTGTTCGATGAGAATTTTGAGTGTGTTCTCATTCTTCAAAGCAACGTCAACGTCCAAGTTGAAGAAATAGTCACAGTCCTTCTGCTTCCTGCACATATCACTGAAATACAAAATTCCCATGTTACTTTGTATGCAGGAGTAATAATTACACTGGCCTACACATTTTCACTAAACTTTTAAATCAGAGATTCAAGTAAACATATTTATATGATTTTTTTTTTGCGCCAATTCCAAATCTGCCATTGTTTTGGGTTTTATCATAATAATAATAATAATAAATTATATTTTGAAAAATTAATGAATTAAGGTTTACGTGCAACAATGTGGATTTTTTTTTCTAAAACGTCATAGCTTTGACAATGACCAATCAAATCCATATCGTGCAAACCTTTATGGGTCAAACTCAGAAAACAAAAATTATAAATATCTCAAAAACCGAATGTGCTGGGAAAAAAAACAAAGACATTTTTTTAATCAGCAGCATCAAAAATACTTTTAGGGACCTAAAAAGCCATCTCTGATTTAAACTTGCTGTTGACCAGTTTTATTGGGACTTGGTGACTCACAAGCCCATGTTGCGTGCAGCTGTGCCATCGATCTCTTCGGGCCCAATGAATTTGACATCCAGATAAAGACTTCCGTGGTCGTGCAGGAAAGAGCTGACCTCACGCTCGTGATGAGGTTCCTTGAGCAGAAAAATGGGACGGTAAAATGAATAGAAAGCTGGTTTAATTAATCCTCGTGAGAGTAAGACACATTTCCAAAAGATTTACTTCCATGTAATGGCCAGAAATATGAGCTAGAACACTCATTAACTAGAAATTGTTCGAAGAACTGACTTCTACTCAGGAAATGCATCTGTAAATATTGTCAAAATTCTGGCAGCTCTGTAATGATTAGAAGCTCCTCAGATCTTACACATGATGTGGTTAGGGGTGTGCAATATATTCTGAGACCAAGATAAAAGCATCCAGAAAAGCTTATGATGGGATTTTGGATTGACAAAAAGTGACGGACACAAACACAAAGTGCCTGGCTGATAAAATCGCGTCCTGTTACCTTGTTGTAAATGAAGAGCTTGAGTCGATTTTTGGGATACTGAAGTTTCAGCAGGCGTTCAAAAAAGACAGTGACAAACGGCGTCGGCTGCTGAATGAAGACACCAACCACCACCAAAGGATAATCATTTTCCTGATGGGGAGGAAAAACAATATTGAGTGTCTGGCAAAAGTATTTGTCTATTTCACACACACCATATCTAATTGAGCATTACAATGATCAAGATTTAATAGGTTGGAAGAGAATGTCACCATGAAGGGAAAAATGTGTGACCGACCTTAAGGTTCCTGAGTGGGAGTAGATCTTCATGACACACTGTGCAGCCCATCTCAAATGTCCACACGTTTGGTATGTAGTTACCAAGGTAGTTGAGCTGAAGCTGGAAAGCAAAAGTCTTTGTTTTAGTTGATCTCAATGTGTATTACACCGACAGATAGGATTGTTGAATCCTATAACCGTTCCTTTTTTTCATTTGGTTTTCGGTATAATTCGGACAAACGTGTGGCCATCAGTATTTGGCAGTTTAGTCTTTGCAGTTTTTATAAGTGTATCATTTCCTGCCTCGCCAATTGACATTGGAGTCAGCGTAGCAAAATTGTGGCCTGGCAGAAAAAAAAAAAAAAAGATTCTGTCTACGACTGCAGTTCAGTACCAATTTGAGACGCTTTAAAATCATCACACTGCTCCATCGTATTGCACAATTTATGCTTCGGGCTGTTTAGAATCATAAACTTCCGTTTGAATTCTTCGCACAGTCTGTACCTTGGTCGGTCCGTTCCCGTGAATGATGACTGGTAACGTATCGTACAGCAAATTTCGGGCTCGTACGCGTCGATCCTCAAATTTTAGCACCACTTCATCTGGAAACACAATCCACACATACAAAGCAATCACATAATCTTATTCATGTACTGCTTTGTGTTTTGGACGGGCTCCGGTAGGTTGTTCATGCTAAGGAAGGTGAAACTTTGGTTTCCGTGTGGCAGACACTCCAGTTTGATTCAATTGACTGTTGAAAATGGGAGCTCACGGAGAACTAACAAATTCCTTACTTGGGGAAAAAAATGCAGCAGAAACTGCGGAGCACAGCTGAGGTTTAAACATGCAGTTCCTGACTAATAAACCCTGAAATGTATATAAGTCTTGCTGTGGGATTAGTGAGGAATAGGTTGATGAATAGAATTTAGTGATTCGACCATTGATGATGTTAACCTTTAAGGTGAGAGCCACTATTCAAAATGCGAAGGGCTCTTGCGTCTACATCTTTACAGTGGAATGTTGCCACGCAGCTGTTAAACAAATTCACATAACTTTCCAAACTTAACAGTTTTGCTGCCATTGTAGTCAGTTGACATTTGAAATAGGCCAGTAAATCGCCCCTTAGTGGTTTCATTCAAATTGGGGCGGCTTTGAAAAGTCAGATCATCTAACCTTTACGCCACTTTTCCTTAGCCTTTGTTAGAATACGTCGTCAGGTCAAGAGAATGAAAAAGAAAAGGGGCTTCCCTTCAAACAGAAGAAGATGTTACAAATGAATTCAACTCCATTATTCCTTACAGACATAATCGTGCAACAGAGAGCATTGATTGGATTCCTTTCTTTACATTTTTCGGTTTGTTTTTCTCTGTCGGCTCAAAGTTTTATCCCTCATACATTTTGCTGTATTTGAAAATGTGTTCACAGCTCTTTTTTCTGTATTTCCGCTGGAAGTTTGTTGTTGTTAGCACAATGGTCTCAGTGCAGAGGTGCAGGGTTGGATTGCGGTTCCGGCCTTCCTGTGTGGAGTTTGCATGTCCTCCTCGTGCCTGTGTGGGTTTTCTCCGGGTACTCCGGTTTCCTCCCACATTCCAAAGACAATTATTATAATTTTTTTTAAAAAGGTGATAAACTTCATCAAACAACCAAACTCAGCGATGGGGTCATCAGCGTGGGATACCAAACTTACGCGTTTTCCCTTAATTTATTTCAAGAGTCATATTACCTTTTTATTGCTCACCGTGAAATAGTTAAATAACCCGCCCAAGAAAACTATAAGTGTGAGGTTGCTGTGTGCGTGATATGAGTGTGTGTGTGCATGCACAACACGTGATTGACTCTTTGGTCACACCTTCAGCCGCAATGATCTCTGATAGTTTTAAAATAATAATAAAATAATAATTAAAACTAAATTGGAGGCCTAAGATGGGGCAAGAGAAGGCAGGCGTTTTCTAAAGATATTTTTAAAAATGTCCAACTGAGAATGGCAGTAAAAAAAAAAAAGGTGTTATCGGAAGGGTGCACGTAACATTTTTAACACAGCAGCTGTATTCAGTAAACAGCCGAGTTTATCACATGTAACAGCAACTTAAAAGTTAAAACAGATTTGATCGCGGTTGGACAATAAAAAGTCATTTCACTCACCAAGAGCTCCGTGAAGGTTCTGAAACAATCTGCATTTGCTGTCCAGTGTGATGTTTATGGATTTCTAAAACAGTCATAGATGTTTTACTCATTAATGGATACATTTCATTCGATAAATATCAAGCAACAAAGGACAGAAAAAGAACAAAAGAGTAGCAGAACGTATCTTACTCTTTTCTCTGGATTTATATAAATCTTGGTGAAAAACAGCTGATCGCTATCACCGTCTTCTCCCGCCCACTCGGCAACCATTTCCTTGACGTTGGGAAGGTAGCCAACAAAGCCTGAGGGGTAGCAATAAACTAGTGTAAAGAGGCACCCTAACTTGCTGTGCGTCACATACAAGCACCTTTGAAACTGCTCGGGCTCATTACCACGGCAAGTTTAGCTTTTTTTTGTGCTCATAAAAATGTTTTTGTTCTACAAGGAAACCTACTCTCCAGCTGTGAACACACCACATGTCGTGTTGTAACCTGCTAAAAAAGTCATCTTAGCTCAGACTGAAATCTTAAACAAGTGATTGATAATCTCAAATCTTTTCTTGCGAATAAAAAAAAATAAAATACATTGCATAATATCCGTTTTGTTTTCAGAGTATAAAAAATGGGCAGCATACCCCCTGAGCCGAGGAACCTGTTGCCCTCCCGGACATGTGGATATTTGTCCTCCAAGTGTCTGTCAGGCCAGATCAAGGTTTCGGAGGAAAACACCACTTTGTGTTTGGCCTGCACAAACTTTTTTAGCAGCTCTTTGGGACCGGATGCGAAAATCACATCATAGCTGCGGAACACAAGAAGGAAAGTTACAAGATAATAATACTGACACAGCAGCGGTGCAAGCCAGTGACCAACCAAAGCAAAAAAATACATAGGGTTCTTTTCTCAATTTTCTCCTTGGCTGAGGTTACCGTGACAACAATACAAGCAGAATACAAAATACTGTGTAAGCTTTACTCAAATATCAAGGTCAGTTTAGAATTCTATCTAATATTCGACTGACTTTCAAAAAGAAGGTCATGTCTCTAGGCCAGCTGTTAAAAGGACATTAATTACATTGTTAGATTACATGTGTATCATTAAAATAAAAACACATTACCTGTCAATAAAAAGAATGATTTTCTCCTCATCTTTGATTGCCTCGAGGGCAGCTTTAAGAATTCGCACTTTCTGACCTCCCCCGGGGGACAAGTAGTCACCTCCTTTCCATTTTTCACCACGACCAAGAGCCTGTAAACACACAAATAGTGGCAATCAACTGCACTTTTATTGTGTTATACATGACATGAAGACAGTCAACTTTCATTTCCTACAGCCAGGAGAAAATGTTTGTTTACTGATGATGTAGTACGGTACTTAATACAGCAAAAGTTTGTCCCATTCACACACTTTGACAAAGTGTGAATAAAACTGTGCAGTTTATCGGGTCTCTTTGATTGACAGGCGACCAATCTAGGGTGTAGTCAAGTCAGAATGCTGACTTTGTGTACAGTACTACTCTTGAAATTTTGCACGATGGATCCGTGTTCTTCCAAGTATGTTCCCGTTCATTTTTTGTGAGAATCCACACGTGTAATCCGTTATGATTAGCACATAAATTGTGCTATGTATTGTCAGAAGCTGTAAATTTAATCCTGAACAGTTCCAAGATGTATATTAGAAAATAGCAAATAGAAATGATGAATTCTATGTTCTGCCCGGCAAAAAAATAAATAAAAATTTAAAATAAATAAATGAAAATAAAAAAAAAAATAAAAAATCAAATGAAAAAATAAAAAATAAAAAAATAATAATAATAATAAAAATAATAAATCAATAAATCCAATATACGATCATGGTTTTGTTGTTTTCGCGCTGGTGAAAAAAAAAATTGTGGCTACATAACAAAACAGCCAAGATTCTAACAGTCAAACCTTCAGTCACTGGGCAACGCACTCTACCAACTGAGCCAAAGCCACCCAGTAACATCTACATGCTGTTGCTGGCCTGCTGGTGACTGACTATCTTTATCTCAAACCTCATTGATTTTACAGGTGTCAAATGTTTGTAATCATGAAATGTATTTTTTGATGAATGCATAAACTTAATTGAAACACATGAGCATGTTGCAACAAAAAAGGAGAAACATGCAAACTCCACCCAGGAATGCTGTCTAACGAAAAAAAAAAAGTACAGCAAACATCAAATACAGTAAAGAATATTCAATTTTGAGTTTCCTACCTTGACACTGTAATTAAAATGTTTTGCTGATCTCATAAAACGTTTGAAGCCATCAGTCTCCTTACTGGCAATAGTCACAACTAAAAGTTTATCTGGAAGACAGAAGAATTCAGTCAGGAATTTATGGTGGCATGTGAAGATGGCGCTCACATTCCAAGTGGCTTTTTGTGTCAACAGGATTAAAAAAAAAAAAGTAATGAAATGGCTGGTGACATCACTGGGGAGGAACTTGGAGATCTTTGAGTCAGTGAAGGACAGGTGATCACTTAGCAAAGTAATCTCAATCATGGACAATCCTTCACATTCTCTCCATGAAACTCATGTGGAGCTCTTTCTCTAACACTCATAAATAAGGTTATAGAATCTCACTATCAATGTACTATTATTCATCTCTTTCAATAAAATCATCTTTAGTGCTGAGCATAACCACATATTGAAGTTACGGTATGCAGAAGAACTTTAGCATGTTCCTTGTGTTCAATGATCACAATGGTAGATGAGATTCAAGTCAGGCTACTTCCGGCATTTCTGCGACCTCTTTGGAAACTAAGTGTTGGTGGACTGAGTTAAGTTCCATGGTCCCGATGAAAGCTCCAAATGACAAGAGTAGGTATGAAGATTTTTCTGAATGATTTGTGAATAACTGATTTAATCCACGATTCCCTTCATATGCTGCTGGTTTCAAAGCATTTCAGGAAAATCATTGAGTCAATGTCATGCTTCATTGTAAGCAGGGAGGGTCGAATTTCATATCATCCATCGTCCCCCTCCAGACCTGACCTTAATTCATTATACAGATTATGTTCCAGGATTTTTTGGGTTATACTACAGCATAGAATCCCAACAGTAAATTCATTATGAGTGTCAGAGTATAACAAAATATAAATGTGTGTGAGTATGTATGTACTGCATGTATGTAGGCATATAAGTTAAGCACAATTGTGTATATATATATTTGTAGGTTTATGTTGACTTTTTTCTTTTTTTTCTTGTTGGGATATATTATATAAATGATCAATTGTATTCATTTGAAACAGTGTTTAGTATGACTTTTACAACCTGAGATTTTACGACCTGCTGCCGTCATGTCTCACAAATTGAGTAGGAGAAGTTTATGTTGACAGAACATAACCAAATGTGTGTAAATCAAATGACTCATTCAATGGGTTTCCTTTTTCCCGTGGAAAAACATCTAGTGTGAAAGACCTATTAGGATAGTGGAGAAAACGAGGTCAAAAGTGCTCAAGTACAATTTGCTTAAATTACTATTAATTTTGTTATTTTCAATGCTATTCGTCTAGAGCAGGGGTGGGCAAACTTTATGATTGGCGGGCCACAATGGGTTCTAAAATTTGACAGAAGGGCCGGACCAGGAGCAGATGGATGGAGTGTTTTGGTCACCTCACCTCATCAGAGAAATAAAATACATTTAATTTTAGATGAAAATGAACAAAAGAATTACAAGTTTTATGTCTTTGAAAAACCGCAGTATTTAGAAAATAAAACATTAACATGGTTTATTCATTTTTTTTTTCAAGTTCGGCAGGTTGGATTAAAACGTTTAACGGGCCGCATGTGGCCCCCGGGCCGTAGTTTGCCCACGCCTAGTCTAGAGTGAATAATGGGCACAACAACAACCACGCGGACAACAGTAATAGTACCAAATAATATAAAACCCTGCAAGTATTCACATTCTCAAATGATTACTTCTACAGCATTCTCTAGGAAATCACAATGTTCCATAACTGTTGAGCTAATGTGGACCTGTTGGGACTACCAATTGCCTGCGGGCACCATGTTTGTGACCTCTGTAGTGAGCACCTATGAGGAGGACTGGCTGCAGTTTTCAGAAATTTTCTGAAGTAAGATTTTTATACTTAGATAAGTGTTTTAGTCCGTCCCAAGTTTGCACATTTTTGCATAGAAATGTAATCTACAGCGGGAGTTGGAGATCTTCTGATTGCATCTGTATCTATCTCCCCATCCATGGCTTCAAACTTCACTCAAGATTCATTGTTTCTTGTTGCTGTGCATCTCGAACAGTTTGCAGCCCCAGTGAAGGAACGTTGTCTCTATTCCAGGCACTGTACTCATTTTCGTTTAATTCACTCTTTAGCTTCGACACTAACGTTCTATCCCACGGGAAAGTGAGGCGGAAACAAACAAGAACAGCCCTGTCCACGTCAGCGGCACGATCGGAACCCAGTGACTATTTTCTTTAGGCGGGGGTACCCATAAACATACAGAATTCCCTCATTTCCTGTCAAACTTTTTTTTGTTTCACCTGGCCACGGCTATTAATTCAACACAATGTCAGCTTCAATCCGCACGACAACCAAATTAACGCGAGCAACACGAGGAAGGACATAACTTATTTATGGGTAGTATAACACCTATTGAGTCTGCCGGGGTAGCTTCATGTGTGACGCCATTTGCCACTTGTAAGCGTGTAACTAACAACTGCGAAGCACCGCTTTCTGTCTTACCTTCTTGGAGTTGTTGCTCGTCGCAGTTTCTCAGAGGAAGGAGTGTGTAGATAAGAAGGACGGGGAATAACAGAGGCCAAAGTTTCATGGTCAAACCAGACGCTCGCTTGCTTGCTTAGACCGATGGAGTGAAGATTGTAGAAGGAGTGAGTGCGGAATCACTTTGCCTGCTGCCCCGGCTATGTAAAGGGAGGACCCCCCCCCCCTTCCCTCTCTCTCTCTCTCTCTCTCTCTCTCTCTCTCTCTCTATCTCTCTCTCTCTCTCTCTCTCTCTCTCTCTCTCACACACACACACACACTCTCTCTCTCTCTTTCACCCCCCCCAACTTCGTCCTCAAAGTTTGAGAACAAACAAGTGCGGGGCTTCTATTCACGCTCGGTGCATCGCCATGTCCTAAGGGGTGTCTGAGATTCGACACAGGCATGCTATATAAACAAGCTGTGATTTGGATTCAACCTCAGTGGCCGTGGGTAATCGACAGTCAGTGTCAGTCCAGCTGTTCCGTGAACTTGAGTTCCTGCACGCAGAGGCCGAGCGTGGGCTGGACCGTTAGAGCGTTACTTGGATTCCTTCCGCCAGTTTGGAAAAATAAATCGAAGTGCCTCAAAATAAAATGACATTTTATAAAAGATATTCCGCAAGAATCCGTTTTGATTTAAACACGTTTTTTTTATTTGCCTGATCTTTCAGATGTCAAAGGAGAATTGAAACGTTTTTGTATCTGTATCAACACACAGACGCCAGAGAAACATTCAATTTAATATTGGTATTTTAGGTGAAATTTAAATATCCACAATAACATTTACAAGTGCCTTTATTTGGCATTTTGCCGTTCTCTAACAAAGAGCAGAATGCCAAAATTCACAAGTGTTTATGAACCATAAATAAATCCAAGGGGTATGCCTTTTTGTGACTCTTTGAGTCTGCCTGTATTTCTATTGCAAACTGCCGATGGCACTGGCCTTGAACTGTCATGATTTGTATTTGCTGTTTTTGATTTAGTTAGTTCCATGTTTTTTCCTTGTGTTAGGTGCCTCGTCATGTTCATTGTGGCCACCTGTGTTCGGCTACCCAAGCCCCAGTGTTAACCAATCAGGTCCTTCCAACCCTTTGTGTCTTGTCCAGGTGCTCATCGTTGTCTCATCAATTTGTTTGTATTTAGTTCCTTGCAAACTCCGCAAAGGAAGCCCGGAGCCAGAATTGATCCCATCACCTCTTCACTGTGAGGCCATTGTGCCGCCGGGTTTAAATGTAACTCTTGAGGGTTTAGTATGCCTTTTACCTATAGTAAACTGGGATTGACTAACTTTTTTTCTTGTGGCCATGACCAGGAAAAGTGTTTATCCATGGGTGGGGAAATCTACTTTCACTCTGCTGTTATTCCGTATCGCATGCATAACTCCACACAAAGAGACAATTTACACGTGGGCAAAGGAAATATGAAAGTTGAGTTTGATGATTTGCTCAATGGCACTTTAACAGAAGCAGACTGGATATTGTAAACGTCCCCATATCCGTAGTTTTCAACCCGTGTTCTCAATATGTACATGTGTTGCGAACTACTATCACTATTTATGTGATTTTTAAAAAAATTAAGAGATTTTTTTTGGGGTGTGGAGGTGCTTTACATTCTCATTCTTTACCAAATCGATCATGTAGTTTACATTTGACACAACGACATTCTGTAAATCGACACTACATCACCCGACACGCTAGATGGCAATGTTTACTATTTATGCGATTGCACTGTACAACAACAATAATTACGGCTTTCCTCTCTACTTTACGACTCGTGCCTTTGCGACAGTTGTAAAAACCGGAAGTGTAGGATCCGCTGGTGGCAATTTCTCAAGAATTACACGGTTGACACGTCAAATCAAACGTAACGTCATGTGACTCGATGATTGAAACACGGGTGAGTGTCAGAATACCTTTTGTAACAAATATGAAAGTAAGCACAGTGACGCGTTTTTCGCAGGTTTCTTTCAAACTCCAAGGAACGTAGCCGGGCTAATGTAGCCTGTCGCAAGCGAAGCCACTTGAAAACATGCTATTGATCAGTGACTTTTTAACTGGATAAACTTGTGGCGCTCAAGTATTCGGACTCTTAGCACGTTTAAAGCAAACAATGTGGCTCCAACAACGACTGAAGGGACTACCCGGTTTGTTATCAAGCAGCTGGGCGAGAAGACTTCTCATCGGATTGCTCGTCTTCCTCATTTTCTACTGGTATCTTGGAGCAGAACGCAGGTGGAGGATCTTTAGTGGCTCGCATATGCCGGGCGGGGTGACTGGACAATGTCTTCAGGCGGAAATCCACAGATGGAAGTCTCTGGTGGACCGTGGGGAGGGTTTATATAGCACATCTCAGGAACAACTTGACACACCCTTTGTATCAGGTAACGGCCATATCCTTATTGACACTGACACTAACCAACTCTGGGTGGCGTCGTCTTCACAGCCTGGTTCGGCTCCGGTCCATCAGACCGAATATTCTCCCATTTTGGACATTCATCTTGAAGGAAAGCAGGTGGAAGCGCGGGCAGCCATGATGTGGTTCCGAAAAGGATCTGTGCTGTCAGTTCGATGTGCCTCATCTGCAGCCGCACAGTCATCCCAGGACTGTGTCACCATCAGAGAGGAGTTTCTCGCCCACAGGAGTCGACACAACGTTTTCATTCAGAGGATCCACATCAACAACCCTTCCGACAAATCGACCACTTTCGAGATCACCCACAAAGGCGTCAACTCTGGTGGAAAATTCTCCACCAGCGTGGATAAATTGGAGGACAGAGAGATAGTGCTCTCGTCAGGCAGAGTCCCTTTAGAGAAGAACCGAATGGTGGTGGTGGTGGTAGTCACCAAAAAACTCAACAACAGGATCCAAGTTTTTTCTAAATCTGAGTACACCGAAAATATTCTGTCTGTTGTGAGAACTTCTGAGCCCATCGAGCCGTCCAAGCTGGAGGAGACATTCACCAGCCTTCGGGATGGAGCCAAGAAAGAGCTGGCAGAGCTGCTGCGGACTGCTGTGGACGATCTGGTCATAGATCACCAGCAGGCTTGGATGGACCTCTTCATTTCAGGTAGCCTTTTCAAGCAGTTGTTGTTTATTCAGTAACATCATGAACAGTTCTCTGTATTTAACCAATCAAAGTAGTGAACACTGACTGGCCACCAGTCAATTGCAAGGCCGATTAGTTTGGTTTGGCAAAATTCTCTTAGTTTTTCTCAGTTGCTTTGGGACAGAAATTTGCAAATCAGTAAGTGCCTTTCTCAAAATAGTTTGTACAAACAGCAAACCATCATGATTCCCCCGCGAAAGCCATTTTCTTTCTCAGTCTTTCATAAATCACTTTCACTCATCAATTACAATGTTAGATTTGACAGCGAGTGGCAAAATGGATGAAAACTTTATTCACATTACACAAATACAATATTAATCAGAATATTGTGATTGGACTTGTGGGGCTGCATTGACCGTATTATTGTGAAGAACATTTTGGGTTGCCTTTCACTTTAATTTCCTCTGCAGTAACTAATGGGTCTATTGATGTGACTGTTTGACACTGATGTCCTCGGTTTACCGCGGCACTCCGTTCCTACGGCGGAGGTCAACCTGAATTTGTACTCAAGTCGGAATGTAGAAATCACAAATAGAGCAAATCCATCCTTTATCTAAGCTGCTTCTCCTCACAAGGGTCGCAGGGGGTGCTGGAGCCTATCCCAGCTTTCTTTGGGCAGTAGGCGGGGGACACCCTGAACTGGTTGCCAGCCAATCCCAGGGCACCCAGAGACCGACAACCATCCTCGCTCGCACTCATACCTAGGGACAATTAAGAGTGTTCAATCAACCTACCATGTATGTCTTTGTAATGCGGGAGGGAGGAAACCGGAGTACCCGGAGAAAACACGGGGAGAACATGCCAACTCCACACAGGAAGTCTGGAGCCGGAATCGAAAGGAGCACCTCTTGCGCTATGAGGCCATCGTGCGGCCAATTATAGTAAACATTTGTATGAAAAACACCTCTAGACCAACAATCAAATGACATTTTTTTTTTATTTAAGTTCAGAGACTGTGCATGCCTTCTTCTGACACTTTCGAGTGCTGTAATCTGCCTCAACCAAATAATTTCCTCTCTGCAACACGGTTTTGGTCTACTCCACAACTTGACAAATGCGGCATCTGACCTATTATGCTTCTTTGTCTAGGCGTCGAGATGAGAAAGATCACGGACTCGCACACGCCGTCGAGCCGCACGGTGAACGCCACCCTCTACTACATCCTGTCCTCCTCGATGGCTCCCTTGTTGGAACGCAGGCTGAGCAGCGAGGAGCGCGCCCGCCTGGAATCCAGCCTCAACTACGCCGACCACTGCTTCAGCGGCCACGCAACCATGCATGCTGAGAACCTGTGGCCCGAGAGGGTGAGCAGCACGGCGCAGATCCTGCAACTGGTCACGCTTTGGACCCTGACCCTGCAGAAGAGAGGCTGCAAGGTGCTGGTGGCGGCCGGCGCCCACGGAGCCATGCAGGGCATGGCGCTCAGCTTCGGTGGACTCCAGTTCACCGAGAACCACCTGCAGTTCCAGGCTGACCCGGACGTGTTGCACAACAGCTACGCCCTGAGGGGAATCCACTACAACCAGGACGTCATCAACCTGGCGGTGCTGCTGGATGCTGAGGGCAAGCCTTTTCTCCACGTGTTCGTCAAACCGCAGGAGAAACCCGTCAAGCTGTACGCGTGTGAGGCCGGCTGCCTCAACGAGCCTGTGGAGCTGACGTCGGAGGTCCAAGGTCACACCTTCCCGGTCATGGTGACCCAGCCCATCACCCCGCTGCTTTACATCTCCACCGACCTGCGCCACCTGCAGGACCTGCGCCACACGCTGCACCTCAAGGCCATCCTGGACCACGAGGAGCACATGGCCAACAGGTACCCGGGCCTGCCCTTCCTCTTCTGGTTCAGCGTTGCCTCGCTCATCACGCTCTTTCACCTTTTCCTCTTCAAGCTCATTTACAATGAGTACTGTGGCCCCGGTGCCAAGCCCCTCTTCAGGAGCAAGGTATAATGGCACAGCACTGCGAGATTAATGATTGCAAACTGATCTTTGTTTTTTTTTTTTATGTGTGGGCGTGTGTGTGCTGGCACAGATTTCCAGGTGTTGAGTTCTCATGTGGCACAGTTTCATCACCGGTATGACACACGTTACATTTGCTCTTTAACTTTTTGATGGTAACACTCATTCGGTTTGAAGGCAATTTGAAATGTAAAGTAACAAACCTGGAAGTTCAACAACTTTACCAAAAATGGTTTTATTTTAAGACCAAAAAGAAAATAATGTTCTACCTAGTATTACTCCTAGGAGTACTTCTCAAAAGGCCAATCATTGTTTCCTGATCTTGCGCCTGACGTGTCCTGGAAATCACAACTGGTGTACCATAAGCATGCCAATTGTAAATGAACGGAGTTCCCATTTCAGTTAAGAGATGAGAAAAGCAGTGAGTCCTAACTAGCTGGTATCAATCGTCAAAACTAACCTGTTTGTATCCCTAACTACAAAAAAAGGGATGTGGGGGAACGCCATTCTCGAACAGGAATTCATGGGAGTGTTTGTGTGCATTTAAGTCAAAGCCAAATACAATTATTCTTTTGTTCTCTGCAGTTGAGTAGCAGCATTCTAATAAACTTGTGCAGTCAAGATGATCTAACTCATCCATATGAACAAATAGTCCCATTGGTCTCCTCGCTTGTTGCTACGGCAACAAATGAAAGCAGATTACGAGGGTTCATTTTACTGAGGTTACTGCGCAGTGCAGGCGATGTCATACATGTATGTTAATGTTTGTCAACGTCAACTGGTTCCAAGTTAACATGTCCTCAGCTTTGCTGAGCACCTGCTGACACTTTGCCACGTCTCAGATTACTTTCTTTGCTGTGTGTTTGTTGATGTTTTATAAGGAATCATTGAATTAAATTAACAAGAAATGACGTGGTTGGCTTTGTTTCATTTAGTCCATGAAGCCACACAGAAAAAGAACAACTTCAATTTCATTCATATATCCAAGTGGTATGTGTGAAGATTAATATTTTTTTTTGTATGATAATCTATGGGAATCTTCAATTAAATTTCTTTTTACTGACACGTTAGCAATTTAGGGATTGGACACTGTCACTGAATCAGAAAACTGCACCAAAGGAAATGTGGATTACAGCATCACAAAGAAATTTGCAGCCTAAATGAAAAAATATTCTTTAATAAAATGTTCAAAATGTGTTTTTTTTTTTTTTTAAATCAAGTCAGTGAAAATTTGTAATCCAGATTACGGTGTGAATATTTACAGTGTATTTAAATCATCTCAAATTTGAGCCCAATACCTAAAAAAAAAAAAAAACCCCAATGTAACCTTACAGATATTTCCAAAAGTACAACTAAACAAGATTTACAGATTTACTAATATGGATGTGTCGAAAATGTGGTGAGATTGTGGGTTTGTCAGTGTACAAACCACACACGCATCTTTAAAACTGATGAACACAAGATGTTGCTTCTCTAACAAACACAATTAAACAACAGTAATTTGCGTTTTGTTGAATGGCTCAAAAACTCGTTTGCACGTCGCTGCTTTCAGGGAAAAAAAAGTGACGGGCTAATTTTGAACTGCTGTC